>NC_142503.1:123818500-124139000 GCF_057876585.1 Rhinolophus sinicus
CATGAAAAGATGAGCTGACCACAGTGTAGCCATTTGGATATGAAAAAGAGCATAATTATTTCAGATATTCCAAACATGTGCAACTTCTGCTTTGATTTTACACTTGCTTTGTCCTTTTTTCCACTTAATTTTCTAGTACACTGCACAGCTATGCTAATTTGGCACGGATGCTAAATATAAGGTCAGAGCATCTCACTTTGGTCTTTACTTGATTGCTTATCACCTTTTCTGAATGCCATTTCTATTTACTCTATGCATCTGATCTCATGTCGGCACTGCATTGCGTTGGCAGGCTGGTGTTCTTTTTTTTCTCTCTTTCCAAGCAGCTGTTCAATAATTTCACATGACATAATGTAAATGTATTTTCTATTCATGAGGGAAGAAAGTGAGTCCCCATAATCTCAGACCATCTTCCATCACAGATTTCTTATATCCAATGATCAGAATAGAACTGGTAGTTTTTGCATTTATAATCTTTGATGTATAAAAGCGGTTTGAGGAGAATTATACAAATATTTATATTTTCCTTTTTTTCATCACATAGCACTTTCACAATACATTTTTCAAGTCATCTCAATATTTATTATAAACCAATGGACCCATTCCCTGGCTTCTCATTCATTGACACCTGCAAATAATCAGTGAAGATAATTAGGCACATGAATAGACATAGTGCTAAATAAATTAGTTTGGAAGCATTCTTGTATGGGGTAGATTTGGAAAAATTATGTTTCTATGTGTAACTTTTATGCGAGGGGAAAAAAAACCCTCTAGGCTCTTAATATAATTATTGGTTTGTGCAGTTGATTAAAAAAATAGAGTAAAAGTCAAATACTAAGATGCTTTGGCTTCAGTTTTTGGCACACAAAGAAATCTCCATGGTCCCAAATGGAGAACAACATTAACCAGCATGCTCTGATTCTGTCTATACAATTTCTAACACTATTTTGACTTGAGGTTTTAAATACCATATGGCAGATTCATAAACACTCTGAGTGAGCAGGTTTCTCTGAGAAATAATATGAGATTACCACCTACCTGGGACTTAGGGAAATCAAAAAAGACATACATTTTCTGGATGCCTGGCTTCTGTTAGTGATTTTTGGAAACTCTGCCAGGAGCTATTTAAGAATTCTCACGTTGGGGGAGAGATCCAAGATGGCGGAGTAAATAAATATTATGCCTGCTTCCCTCCATGAACACATTGAAATTACAACTAAATTATAGAACAATCAACCTGGAGAACCATCTGAAGTGTGGCTGAACAGAAGTTTTATAATTAAGAATATAAAGAAGAAGGTACGTTGAATCTTGTAGGAGGGACAGAAGGACAGAGACGTGAAACATGCTGACCCCAAACTACTGTGTGGCGGTTGAAAATCTGGAGGGATATCTCAGTAGTGGAGGTTCCCCCCCCAGAGGAGCAAGGGACCCCAGCCCCACACCAGGCTTTCCAGCCCAGAGTCCAGGTGCCAAGAAGAGGAGCCCCCACAACATCTGGCTGTGAAAAACACTGGGATTCTGACCATCTAGGTGGGATGAAAAGCTGCAGGAAACCCAGATGTCCTTTTAGAGGGCCCATGCACAGAGTCAGTCACAGACACTCACCCTGGGCTCTGGCAGAGGGGCAGAGACTCGAGGAGTGTCAGAGGGGGGCAGACTGAGGTGTGTGGCTATGGGGTGAGGGCTGGAGGACAGTCACCATTTTCCCTGTGGTGGGGTTTCCCTCATATGCAGTCAGCAGACTGGTGCCATCTTTTCTGTATTGAGCCTTCCCTCCATGCCCATGGCCAAATCTGAATCTGAATTGGTCTGGTGAGCTCCCATGGGACCCTGCCCCACCCAACTCCCCCAATGATGAAAACACTTTCCTGAGGAGCAGCCAAGCCAGCCTTGCCCACATTACAATCTTTCTTGGAAAACTATCAAAGTCCATCGGCTCCAGCTGGGTGGTGACTGGTCTTGGTGTGCTCTAAGACTTTTGGTGACTAGCTGCAGGTTCAACACTGGCATCAAAACAGACTTTACATTAACTTGGTGACCAAAACTCTTCCCACTCTAGTGACTCTCTGAGACCCTGCATCACCCAACTTGCTTACTATACCAGGCTTTATCAGTAGTTGAACGTTAAGGGAGCTGGCAGGTGGCAGCAGGCCTTGAGGAGTTCTGGCTCTTTGCAGAGCTTCTCCAGACCCAGTACTGGTGGCAGCTATCTGTGATTTGCAGCATGGCCTCTCTCATGAGCCTCCAACTTTAGCACAGGCATTGAACAACCATGGATGGCTTTGTAGCTCCTATCACATAGTCCCTGGCCAGTCACAGGCAGTGGGTGATGTGGGCCTTTCATGGAGCCCTTCCCAAAAGGCCCCAGAAATAACATACTTGGAGATTAGCTTCAGATCAGAGCAATACCCAATTAGCCTCACAAGTAGCACACATAAGAGGCGGTCTCAACAGGCACCAGAGCCCACTGGGGCAAATCCCACTGAGTGGGGTAGGCCCCTGCACAGCAGCCCATAAGCTGTGGATGGGGCCAAATCCCACAGCCCATCAGCAGTTGAGGGACAATCCTACCCACTGATGTGCCAAAAGCAATCAAGGCTCAACTACAACAGGCAGGCAGACACAACCCACACAAGGGACACTCCTGGAGCACCTGGAGAAGGTGACCAGAGAGACTGTGCCAGGGCCCTATAGGATATCTACTACATAAGGCCACCTGGCAAGACTGGGAGATGTAGTAGATCAACCTAATATATAGGTACAAAGACAGAGAGGCAGCCCAAATAAGGAAACAAAGAAACACATTCCAAATGAAAGGACAGGAGAAACCTCCAAAAAAGAACTAAATAAATGGAGGCAAGCAACCTATGAGAGAGACAGAGTTCAAAACACTGGTTATAAGGATGCTCAAGGAACTTAGTGAGAACTTCAACAAAGAGATAGTAAGCATAAAAAAGGACACTGAAACCATATAAAACATCCAGTCAGAAGTGAAGAATACAAAACTAAAATGAAGAATGCAGACTGGATGAAGCAGAGGATCGAATCAGTGACTTGAAAAACAAGATAGCAGACTATACCCAATCAGAACAGCAAAAAGAAAAAAAAGAATCTTAAAAAAGTGAGGATAGTGTAAGAGACCTCTGGAACAACATCAAGAGTAACATTTGCCTCATAGGTGTATCAGAAGGAGAAGAGAGAGAAAGCAAGGGATTGAGAAACTATTTGAAGAAATAATGACTGAAAACTCTTTTAACCTGGTGAGGGAAATAGACATGCAAGTCCAGGAAGCACAGAGAGTCCCAAGAAAGATGAACCCAAACAGGCTCACATCTACACACATTATAATTAAAATGGCAAATGTTAAAGACAAAGACAATCCTAAAAGCAATAAGAGAAAGGTAACTAATATAAGGGAACTCATATAAGATTGTCAGCTGATTTCTCAACAGAAACTGCATGCCAGAGAGATGGGCATGAAATATTCAAAGTGATGAAAAGCAAGGACCTACAACAAAGATTACTCTACCTAGCAAAGCTGTCATTTAGAATCGAAGGACAGATAAAGAGCTTCCCAGACTAGAAAACGCTAAAGGAGTTCATCATCACCAAACCAGTATTTCCAGGTTTCCCTGAAAATAAGACCTAGCTGGAGCATCAGCTCTAATGTGTCTTTTGGAGCAAAAATTAATGTAAGACCTGGTCTTATTTTACTATAATATAAGACTGGGTCTTTAATATAATATTATAATATAATATAATATAATATAATATAATATAATATAATATAATAAATACTGGGTCTTATATTAATTTTTGCTCCAAAAGACACATTAGAGCTGGTGGTCTGGCTAGGTCTTATTTTCAGGGAAACACAATATGAGGAATGTTAGAGGTACTTCTTTAAGAAGGAAAAGAAGATCAAAATTATGAATAATAAAATGGCAAAAGCTATATATCTATCAAGAGTTTAAATTAAATGGATTAAATGATCCAATCAAAGTACATTGGAGGCCTGAATGGATAAGAAAACAAAACCCTTACATATGCTGCCTACCAGAGGCTCACTACAAGTTGAAAGACACAAACAGACAAAGTAAAGAGATGGAAAAAAGATGTTTCATGAAAATGGAAACAGAAAAAATCTGGGATAGCAATACTTATACCAGAAAGAATAGACTTTAAAACAAAGGCTATAATAAAAGTCAAAGAACGACCCTGTGATCTGGCTTCTGGATATTTATTGGAAGAAACCCAAAACGCTAGTTTGAGGGAACATGTGCATCCATATGTTCATTGCGGCATTGTTTACAAGGCCAAGATGGGGAGGCATCCTGGGTATGCGTCAATGACTGAATGGATAAAGAGGAGGTGTTACATGTTTACAATGGAATATTGATTGGTCATATAACGGAATGGATTCCTGCCATCTGTGGCAACATAGATGGACCTGGAGGGTATTGCTCTGAGTGGAGCATCAGACAAAGACAGATGCAGTGTGATAATGCTTATATGTGGAATCAAAAGAACAAAATAAACAAAACAGAAGCAAACACATAAATAGAGAAAACACTTTGATGTTTGCCAGATGGGAGAGGGTTTGGGGGCATGGGTGAAAAAAGGGGAAAGGATTAAGAAGTACAAATTGGTTGTTATGAAGTGGTCAGAGGGATGTAGGGTAGGGCATAAAGAATATAGTCAATAATATTGTTATAACTATGTATGGTGTCAGATGAGTCCTAGATTTATTCAGGTGATAGATGGGAGGGGGTTGGAGGGCAGGGTGTGAAAGTGAAGGGATTAAGAAGTACAAATTTGTAGTTACAAAATAGTCATGAGGATGTAAAGTAGAGCATAGAGAATATAGTCAATAATATGATAATAACTATGTATAGTGTCAGGTGGGTACTAGACTGGTCAGTGGGATCACTTCTTAAATTATATAAATGTCTAACCACTATGCTATACACCTGAAAGTAATATAAAATAATATTGAATGTCAACTGTAATTGAAAATTTTTAAAAGGAAAAAAAGATGAGGGGGAATAAGAAGTCCACATTTTCCAGGTATAAAACAAATGAGTCTTAGGGATATAATGTACAGCATAGGAATATAGTCAATAATATTGTGGTACAGTGACAGATGGTTGCTGTACTTATCATGGTGATCACTTCTTTAGGTATATAAATGTTGAATAACTATGTAGTACTCCTAAACTGATATAATATTGTATGTTAGCTATATTTTTAATAAAAATCTTTAAGAAAAAAAGAATTCTCACGTTGGTCTCTAGCAAATAAGAACCATACAGAATGTAGGCAATATATGTTTCCCAAAGAAATAACATATAATTATAAGGGTGGATTTGATATTTTATTTATTTATCCTTTTCTATTAAGTTAAAATAAGTATAATATATCCATTGAAATATTAATTGAGTGTACTATTCAGAATTGTCCTTCTAAAACACAAATTAAATCGTATATCCCTGATTAAAACTTAATTCTTTGCAGGCAAAATTCTAATCTCTTTGTTTTGGCATCTAATTATTATGGTCCTGGCCCAAAACCACTTTTGATTCTGTATTTTACTCTTTTTATTGTCATGTATATTATATTACAAATTATTACTTTGTCCTTCAGGTGACTCTCTTCATTATGATTTCTTTTCTCTTTCCTCATTCTATATCTGATATTTATAATTAAATCCCAGCTAAAAATAACAATTGACATATCTACCGTATTTCCCCCAAAATAAGACCTAGCCAGACAATTAGCTCTAATGCGTCTTTTGGAGCAAAAATTAATATAAGACCCGGTATTATATTTATTATATTATATTATATTATATTATATTATATTATATTATATTATATTATATTATATTATATTATATTATATTATGACCCAGTCTTATGTTATAGTAAAATAAGACCCGGTCTTATATTAAGTTTTGCTCCAAAAGACGCATTAGAGCTGATTGTCCAGCTAGGTCTTATTTTCGCTGAAACAGGGTATGTGTCTCTTATCTACCTCCTAAACTATGAGTTGTACAGATACTTAACTGTCATATCTTTAAATCCATCTATGAGTGTTCTCCAAAGATTCAGGCACGTAGTAGAATCTCAATGTATAGTTGTTTAAAGGAAGAATAATAAATGAATTATAATAATGTATCTATCCCATACTTCTCAGGTAAACATTTCATTTCCAGAGTATAGTTTGTAAAATACTAAATCTTTTCTAAATACAGTAACTTCTGACTTACTCAGAGGTCAGGTTTTGAGTAAACCAGGAACATCTAATATTATGAAATTGCTTTTCACTAGCATTATCTTTTATGGCTCAAAGAAAGATTTTTAACCCAAAGCCAGATTTACTTTTATTAAATATACATGACATAAAAAATTGGGGTATAATTTTTGTAGTTCAAAGTATATATAAAGCCAGCAGACTTGAAAAATAAGGAAGGGATAAATAGAGGGATTAAAAAATGACAACTGAGAGTATTAATACAAAATATGCTTTATTATACATTTTAAAGCAGTAATTAAAGTCCATAATGGATATTCTGAGTATCAAGAAAAACCTTGTGTATATCCTCCATTTAAGGAGGAAGAAAAATACATTATTAAAAAGATCATAATAATTGGTGAGGTAAGCAAAGTCTGCCTGCCTGAATTTTAAATTTTAAATGCATTTCTAAATAATTTGTGTGAAATTATCTCATGGTTCTAAGATGCCAGAGATGCTGGGAAAATACAAAGTGGTAGTTGCAAAAATGACTAACCAGATATTGTTGGCATGTTCCAAGCACAGATGCTTTTGAATTTGTGTTGGATTCGTGAAACCATAGGAACTCTGAACTTTTAATGAACATAGGAAACTGAATTAAGGCAGATTTATGAAAGTTTCAGGTCAGAATTGGTTTTGACTACTGAATGAGCTAATAAAGCTCAATACAGAAAAATCTGAGCTCTGGCCATGATATGATAGGAAACACAAACAAGTGAATACAGATGGCCCCATCAATAGGACTATAGCACAAAGCCCTGTAACAGCAAGGCAATGAAAATATCTTTATGAATAACCCAAAATCGTAACTTGAAATGTGCATTTTCTGACTGGATTAGAAGCACACTGAGGGCAGAATTCATGGATAATTTGTTCAGCACAATATATACCTAATGCCAAGCACGGGACCTTGGACATGGTAGGCTCTAAATAAATATTTACTGAGTGAATATATAAATGGATAACTTACACAAATAGATTAAAGTTACACATTGCTTTTTACCATACACCTTTTATCACTGATGATAACTGTGAACCTGAAACACACTGTTCAAAGATAGGTATTTTTATTCCTTTAGACTAATGAGGAATGAGAAGACATAATACATTTATGAGCTTAATTGAAGCTAACATTTGTTTAAGTTATATCAATGAGCGATCTTTTCTTAAAGTAAAATTAAAAAACGAGAATTACCCATTTCATCACCCCCCTTTGTACAATAAAACAAATAACAAAATGCATATTTAGAGATGTTTATAAGGGTATAGAAGTCAAAATGGCAAAAACTGTACGTAATAATTTATTATAATAGAGGAATAATTTACTCTGGGGTTACTATAAGAACTACTGTAGAGCTTCGTCTACATTAGTACTATATTTCCCTGATAAAAACTCTTTTACAGTAGCTGAAATTTTAACGCATTCTGTTAGGAAAGTCCAATTACTTCATTTAAAAGAAAAGCTCACTATATATTTAGAACATTAGTATCTGTGCTTCTCAGAAAAAATTTGGCAGGTGAGAAAAATTGAGAAACGTTACCATAAACCTGCTACTTAAACAATACTATTATAATACCAGGGTGTATTTCCTTTCCTATCTTTATTTTTTTCTATCCATATATAATCATGTGTTCCCTCATTTTTCTGCTTTGTAGTATTTTAAGATTTTTTCCCCCTGCTAGTATATAATCTATTACTTCAAGAGCTGCCTAATAGTGACTCTGCCTCTGGCCAAGATGGAGTAACAGGAACTAGATATACCATCCCATCCAAAACAATAATAAAAAAGAATTGGACAAAATATGTGAAGCAATGATTTTTAAGACACTGGACGTAGGCAATGAGTGACAGTTACTCTCGAGAGACCAGCAACAAATGAGAAAAATCTCTAAAATTTCTTCACCTTATTACTTTGAGAGAATTTCCAGGCTGTGGTGTATTGAAAGGGATACATGCAGAGCCTGGCTGACTCTTTGAGTTGAGATGGACCACAGAGACTGGGAAGGCCAAATGCAGCTAGAATTCTCAGGGTAAAGTACCAGATAAAAGAGATCTGCAGAGAAGAGGACTGCAGAATGCAAAAAGCTATAGAGGTTCCTCTTCAAATATTTAACTAAGTACTAATCAGTACACATGTGAGGAACTACTGAGCTTAGAGAAAGAACCACCCAAAAGGATTACAGGAGAAAAATCAATCAATTAGAATTGACCCAAAACTCAAACAGATGTTAGAATTAGCAAACAAAGATATTTATACATTTATTATGACTGTATTCCCTATGTTCTAAAAATTAAGTAAACTTATAAAAGATTATATATATCATATATATTTTTAAATATATATGATATATATGATAGATATATATGATATATGAGATATATGTAATATATATGATATATAGATATATATGATATATATATCTATATATCATATATATTTACACACGCACTAGGTGAACTTCTAAAAATGAAAATGTCAAAGTCTGAGATGAAAACTACAGTGAATGAATAACAGCAGATTAGACAGAGCAGAAGAAGATATTAGTGAATTTAAAGACAGTAATATAAACCACCCAAAATGAAGCACCAAAAGGAAAAGATTGAATAAAAAAAGAAGACTGATGAGCTGAGATACAACTCTAAGCCATATAATATACATGAAATTGGAGTCCCAGATGAAGGAAAAGAAAAAAGAAATGATAAAAAAAAATGTTAAAAAAAATAATGGCTGAAGAATGTACAAATTTGATTAAAATTCATCCCTAGTTCTAGGAAGGCTAGTGCTTCAAGACCCAGAACTAAGACAGATGTTCATCAGTTACACAGAGCCAACTGTTGAGAGACTAGAGATTCCATTATGACCATCCCCGTAGTTAAGCCCATGACAACTTAAATACAGGTTGTGCTTTACAAGAGTTAAAAACCAACCTGCCCCTGTTCATCTTGCATCTTACTGAAGTTAAAGATAAACTTACCCTTGTTCTCTCTTCCTTCCCCCCATACCCATGAATTTTCTGTGGAAGGAGAAAACACGTATAAACCTTAGCCCGGGGTGGAGGAGGGTCTCTCTCTTCCACTACCAATTAGAGACTGCCACTCTGTCTATGGAGGGGCCTTTGTTTTCATAAGCACTCTCTGCTAAATAAACTTACTTTAAACTCTATATTGGCTCACGTTTGAATTCTTTCCTATGTGAAGCCAAGAACACCCTTCTCTGTAACACTTGTAAGAAGAGGAAGAGAGAGACCAGATCTCTCTCTCTCTCTGTCTCTCTCTGTCTCTCTCTCTCTCAGCAGAGAGGAAAGACCATGTGAGATAGTAATGAGAAAGCAGCTGTTCACAAGTCAGGAAGAGAACCCTTACTAGTGAATTTGCTAGCCCCTTGATCATGGACTTACAACTTCAAGAACTATGAGAACATAAATGTCTATTGTTTAACCCTACCAGTCTGTGGTATTGTGTTATGACAGCCTGAGCAGACAAATACACCCTCTAAAATCAGGAACAATAGTAGAATGTCTGTTCTTCCCACCTCCATTCTAGCTTATACTGAAAGTTCTAGCCAGCAAAGTTAGGTAAGAAAAGAAATCAAAGGAATCTGAATTGTAAACGAAGAAACAAAACTATTTCTATTTACAGGTGACATGATCTTATAGAAAGAAAACCCTAAAACTATATCAAAACACTTGTTAGAGTTAATAAACAAGTTTAGCTAGGTTACAGAATACGATATCAACAGAGAAAAAATCAACTGAATTTCTATGCATTTGCAATGAATAATCCTAAAATGAAATTTTAAAAACATTACAATTAATAAAACATATCTAACAGCATCAAAAAGAATAAGATAAACAAAAATTAATTTAACCAAGCAAGCGCAAGATTTGTACCTGAACACTAGAAAACATTATTGGATGGCATTAAAGAAGATTTAAATGAATGGAAATGCATACTGTGATTTTTATGAATGGGAAGAATGACATTAAGATAACAAAAGCAATGTAAAGCAATCTAAAGATTCAATGCGTGCCTTATCAAAATTCTAGGGGTCCTTTTTCTTGAGACATGAACAAGCTGATTTTAAAATTCATATAAAATTACTAGGAACATAGTTAAAACAATCTTGAAAAAGAAAAACAAAGTTGGAATTGTCAAATTTCCCAATTTTAAACTGTCTACAGAGCTACAGTGATGAACACATAGTGGTATTGTTATAGGATAGACATAGAGATTGGTGGAATAGAATTAGAGTAGTAGAACAGAATAAATCCGTAGATAAATGTATGTGTCTCCCCCTTTTTCAGTTTAGGTATTAAGAAGATAATAAATGAAAGGTAATTAACTGGTGTCTGGTTACGCTGTGAAAGTGGAAGAGTGACCATCAAAAGTAAAGAAATAGAGGAGCTTAGAGATTTCAATAACATTTTTATACATTCCACAGAGTATTTAACTATGCAGCATTTCTAAGGGATCCATTTTATTTTATGAGTAGACTATTTCGTGGTAACAGAATGTACAAACCAAAAATCTGTCCTAAAAATGTGGCATGCCTGATGGCTATTGGGACAATTGCATAAAATTGATTTTTCTGTGGTAAAGCAGATATACTTGAAAGCTATCAAAGCAGACAAGCTTTTAATGTGGGTGGGAGGAAGGAGATAAAGTAGTTGGTTTGAGATACTTTCACTCCCTTAACTGGGGGGTAAGCCTCAGAGGAAAGAAAAGAAGATAGGTAGCCTGGCAATTTTTTTCTTGTCAACTGGACTTCTGGGTAAATAGACAAATGATATTTTACAGAAGCAAGAGACCTTATCTCTGAATGCCCTTAGCAACAAATCTTGTAAACAGAACTTATGATCTGTAATGCATAGCTATGTGGAAAATGTTTAAGCTTTGTAACATATTGGGGGTATAAAATGAAAACAGTTTATGGTGCAAATGCTCCCATTGAGTTAGACAATTCCATAGAGATGTGTGTCTGATGCTGGATGGGGGATGTTCTTAATGTTCCAGAGGTTTCTCTATTTTGTCAGTGCCTATGAATTGCCTGTATTCTTGAAATTATTAGTAAAGCTTGATACTGGATCAAAACTGATTCATGTGAGTCTGATATGCCAATTTGATCCTGTGGTAGGTCAGGAGAAAATGACAACAAAAAATGTACAAATTGACTTTTAATTATATGTATTATGGTTTTATTTCTAAGTTCATTTTCTTGTAGTAATATCACAATGGATCATTTGAACTTTGGCAACATTTTTTTATCACTTTTTCCTAAACATTTTTCTTTTTTTCCATTTATTTGCTTATTGATTCTTTCAAAAAAAAATGACGAGTAGCAAGTGACACTAATTTCTTCTTCAAGGATATCATTCATAATCAGTGTGGCACTAGAATAATACACAAAAATATTGCATATTTTTATAAGTTCTTGATTATGATGATAGTATAAACAATTATTTATATTTATTTATCAACTCTTCAGAGGAGTAATCATCAAAAAGAATTGCTTATCTGGTTCTATATCCAATAGGCAATCTTAATTCCTGGAGAAATTAACAATTGGTTCAAAAAAGTGAAAACCAAGATTGCTTTTTAAAAATATTTGTGGATCTATTGATTATAATCACTCTACTTGTGAAATATATTCTTTAAAAAGCTTAAGATTGTCAATGTATTTGACCATGTTGTTATTGGGAAAATAATGTCCAATTCATTTATCTCTTCAACAACTATTTATTGAAGCTGAGTAGTGATTCACTAAATATATGCAGTGATTCATTAAAGAAGATATGATAAATATATTGTACTCAAAGTGTAACTATTATCCTGAGATGTAAAGTTAAAAGATAAAACAGATTGGGGTGGTTTCTGAACTAAAGTTTAACTGTTAAAGGTTAAACGGGGTCAAATATACGGTGATGGAAGGAGAACTGACTGTGGGTGGTGAACACACAATGTGATATATATATAGATGATGTAATATAGAATTGTATACTTGAAACCTGTGTAACTTTACTAACCATTATCACCCCAATAAATTTTAATTTTAAAAAAATAATATTTGTTTTACTTTTAAGTATATGGTATACTATTCAGTTGTATACAATGGAATTATGAAGTGAAAAATATTCATAGGGGTTGGTTCATATTTATGGTACACTTAAATTGTTTTCATTATTAAGAAATATTAATTTCCCCAGGTGTGATTTATAATGAAATAGAAAGCATTTTGTAAGATTATGCTTGAGATTTTTCAAAAATTGTATAGTCCATGTATCTCACTGAGTCCATGGATTAATCATAAATTGTTATATTTCTCTATTAATTTATCTTTTCATTGATTCTTAAATACACCATTCTACTTAGTGTTTTTGAATTTTTATTCCGGATGTCCCTCCCATCTCCATAGTTTCTCCACAGATCCAGAGATCATCTATTCTTTAATGTTGAGGGCATAGATTCCACATGGTTTATGAATACTACTTTGGAAATTCCAGCCCATATTGATTAATTTATATTTTGAACTCCCACTTTTATAGTGAAACTAATAGCCAACTAATAACCCTGTAATAATTTTATGTTAAAAAGTTGGTGACTCAACCAGATTGTAAATTTTAACTTATCCAAAGAGCAGTAAAAAATATTGGTACTTCTAAATATGTATTAATTGACTTATTCCCAAGTCAATTTATACATATTTTCTTTATTAATACTAATAATGATCCTCTGGATGTTTTTACATTCCAAGAAAGAGCACAATTGTTCAAAATATTTTATTTAATTCTTTCTGTTTTATTTTGAAGAATGATAATAAATCTCAGCTTTATTTCTTTAGCAGTGAACAGCAAATGTCTTTAATATATGATTAGTATGACAGGTTTTGAATTGTAGTTTGTGTTAATCCAGCAACATGACTAATGAACCTGTCAACTTCTAGCGTTAAAAGTTTGTGAGCCAGTTGAACTATTGGTGGTTGAATTGAAAGATGATTTAATAAAAACAAAATGTGACAAAGTAAAAAGGAATATAAATGCAAATTCAAAATATAAACTTCACATGTATATGCATTTACATATAGAGTGTAAATATACGGAAACACACCAAACCAACTGGTTCATTGACACATCATATATGGATAATTTCCAAAGGATTTGTGAATATATTTATCTTTTAATATAAAATTGAATATCTCTGTGTTTTTATGTTATGTTAAAAATTCAAAATTCTGTGGCGATTTATATACCACTTATAACAGCACAATCCCTCATGGATCTTTCTGAGAAATACTTCTCAGAAAGTATATTATGTCAGAAAATTTTTTTATTTTATTATATTATAGTGTATCATGGCAATTTATAATTACATTTTTACATATGGATAAATATTCCATATTTATTTTATAGCATATTAATAATAGTTTATTATTAAAAATCTTGTTCATAATCTATATTGGAAATCCTTTTTTCCCCTCAGGAATCATTATTCATGTAACAGTATAGCAAACATTTATTTAGCATGTAATGCATACAAGAAACTTTGGGGTAAATAGAAATATAAGGAAATTATAAGCTTTGTGGAATAATAAAGAATTCATTTTTGAAAACTAAATAGCACTACAAAATTAATTTAAGAATATAAATACTCCCTAGTTCTATTATCGTATAAAATCTCCAGACTCTTCGATTGAACTGTGGTCCTGTTTCTACCATGTAAATATAAGCTTCCCAAATAAAACAGAAAATGGAAGGTTTTACTATTACATAGTCTCAACGATTTAATACAAATATCTTAATCTAGCTCAAGCAGCTTCTGAAGTCCACCTGATAAACATTATTGACTTCAAAAATTTTTTTCAAAAATTCCACATTCAAAGCATGAAAAACTCACTAATAAAATCAGTGGCTATTAAGCCATAGTGCACATTGGGTGCCTACATTCTTAAATGTTGAATACTGAGTTTGTTATGTTTCGCACCAAGGAATCAGACTTCAGTTGCATTAAATATTTAGACTTCATCTCCAGCAAATCATCTGTGAAAGGGAGTGTGGAACTCTAAAACATGGAGTTCTTTAGGACTTCAAAGGTATTTGAAAGTGAAAGAGACATTGAGAACAGCAGTTAAGCAATGAGTACATGATATGCTGTTCCCTGTGGCTCAATCAAATACTGGAGAAAGGCTTAAAAGGCTGAGGTAAGATGTTTACTGCCTGGATTAGAATACTCTGCTATTAAGCCCAATTATCAGCCTCGTTCCATATTTTCTGCCTTCTTGCAAACTTGTGCAGTTCCTTCCAGTCACCATTAATCCTTTTGGAAACTCTGCAGAATCTGCTGAGAAATCCCAAAGAATATAAATTTCTTTGAAAAGATTGACAAAGCCATATCACATTATGATTTAGAGCCAGATGATTTAAGCCTTTGCATTTTCATGAACTTCTAGTGGTTGATGATGACACCCTGAAATGATTGAAGTGTTGTGAGGGCAATAAAATCTTGCAGAGCTAAGGCAGGAGTGATGTATGTATTAACTATTTCTTGGTCCTTACTACTATTGTAAAGATTTGGATCAACTTTAAAAAATAAATAAAGGCAACTGATTTTCTTAGTAGCAGCTCCCCTGATGCTACTGCTACTCTAGAAGTTTAACTGGGCTCCTGATAATTGTGACTATTGGCTCGAGTGGGAGTACACCTTTGACAATTTTTATGGAAATATTTAAGCAATGAATGGTGAAAATCTACATAATTTCATCTAGTCGTTATCCAAGTTGGATAGTTTCTATAAGGCTGCTGTTCTATGTTTCGCTATCGAAAAGAACTGAAGGTGATTAGATGTCTTGCCACCCTGTGGCTATCAGATGACTAAGTATAAAGTAAATTCTTGCCTTTTCCAGTTAACGCCTAAAATCCCTTGGATTACTATAGACTTGGAGTTCAACTACTTTCCTATAAATACAGCACACTGCCTTAAACAATCTTCCTCCCCAAATGTGAGTGTACAAGAGACTTAACTATGAGGTTGATTTTCAGTCTTTTGCCTGACATTTATTTAAAATATTTCAATATTGGCACATTGGAGGTATATTCATTAAATTTACTCAAGAAGCATTATTGAGTATTGGCCATATGCCTGTTGGGTGGTAACCTCCTTGGGAGTTTCTTGGGTATAATCTGAAATGAGACCCTGTAGGAGAAAGGCAGGGAAAGACTGAAGAAAAAGGCAGACTACACCAGATTGGTAGGTGGCAGGTTAAATAAACAAGGGAACCTACTTACAAGGCTCCTCTTGGGTGGCTGTAAGAAGAGTAATTTCTGCACCCACCAACCAAATCTTAAAATATTATATAGAGGCCTTAACTGGGATCAGTCATGTACACAGGAGGCCTTGACAATGTTCAGTCATGTACCTCATCCAAATAATCGCATCACCACATTATTATCTCAAGAATGTGACTTTGGGCAGCTTCTGGCACCGGGAAGGAAAGCAGAGTGAACTTTCCAAGCACAGAGAAGGAAATGGGGAGTCTCCAATTGCCTAGGCCTAGCTCACGGGTCAAACCAGGGTCATATCTTCTTGATGACCTTCCTCAACCATGCCATACATTAGGCTAAATACCAGAAATTCAAAGAAGAAGAATATACAGTGATGGCTCTAGAGGATTCTGTCTTATAAGAGAGAGAGATGCAAAATTGTGTAAAGTATGAGAGAAACACTGTGTTAAATGCCAACAAAGGGAGTCAGATAAAGCATCACATAGGGAGGCTACTTGAGTTAAATTGTAAGGAATAATCAGAAATGTATTTGATGAGTTTCAAATGCATTTGCCAAAGCACAGATACAACATATAATTTAGTGTGCTCATTTATACAACATTTAATGACATAGAGAGTCATTCCTGATCCTAGCTACAATTCTTACTGACATATGTCAACACAAGTCATATAATCATTCTAATTTGTCTATGATAATGATAAATTAAGAATCACTTTTCATCTAGATAATATTACTACTAGTTTATTAGCATGTTAAGAAGAATTATTATACAGTTTCAATATGGATTAGGGTCATACATTGGATAATAAATTTGGGAAAAGTAAATGGAAAATGTAGATAGAGATACATTATTTGGAATTTAAATCACTACCTATTATCTATCATTACTGACATATACTTTTGAAGCAGCATTAAAACCAATATGTTCATATAATTATGCTCATATTTGTGTGTGTGGATAAGTCCACACATACGTATATTTACCATTTCACTATTATTGACTTGAGTATTAAGTTATTTGTTGTGCTTGGCATTAAAATTGAAGATAGATTAATTTTATTTTTGAGACATTTAGGAAAGAACAGTTAAAATGTTTATTGCTTTAATAATACAAGATTAATGACAGAGCTTATTGCAGCATATGCTTGGGTCTATACTTATGCTGGAGTTACTCTGCTTAGGGATCTTCAAAATAAAGTAAAATCTATCTATATTTAAGAATTCCTAGAAGGTACATGTCTGATATCAAATTCTCCACTAAAGTCTGGATGAGCCATGGTAAACAGAGACTCCCTAAGCTTCAAAGCAAACATGGAATTCACATGTTGATCAGAATTTACTGAATATATATTCATATTTCCTATTCTTTATTTGCATGGAAATAGGTAGGTATATGTTGAACAGCCTGATTTTTATGTGTAATAATGTGGGTCTACTCATTATTTCTTGGAAAGTAGTTCCTGTTAGTACCAGCAGCTCCACATCTGGATAATTTAGCAAATTATAATTGTACAAGGGCAATAGGCCTCCAGTTCTGCATTGCAAGTGAACAAAAGTAAACAAAAAAAGAAAACAACTTATCGTAGCCAAATTTTTCCATTCAGCTCTTTCATTCGTTATGGTAAAAAAACACACATAACATTAGATCTATCTTCTTAACAAACTTTTAAGTACACAGTACAGTATTGCTAACTATATGCACAATGTTGTACAGAAGATCTCTATAATTTCAACTTGCATGATCAAAACTCTGTACCCGTTGAATAGCAAGACCCCATCCCACCCACCTGTGCCTTGCGCCTGTCATTCTACTTCCTGTTTCTGTGTTTGAGTACTTTACATACCCAATATAAGTGAAATCATGCTGTATTAGTCCTTCTGTGATTGGTTAATTTCACTTAGCATAATGTCCTCACAGTTTAACTATTTTGTAGGATTTACTTTATCTTTATTAATGAATAATATTCCATTGTATGTATACACCACATTTTCTTTATCCATTCATTCCTTGATGAACATTTAGGTTGTTTCCATCTCTTGACTAATGTAAATGATGCAGCAATGAATACAGGAGTGCAAATATCTCTTTGAGATCCTGATTACTTTTGTCTAAATACACAAAATGGGATTGTTGAATTACATAGTAATACATTTTTAATTGTTTAGTTAATTCCATATGGTTTCCTATAGTGACTGCACCATGTTACATTCCCACCTATAGTGCATAAATATTCCAGTTTCTCTACATTCTCATCCACATTCTTTTCTCTTTTAAAATAATATCCACCCTAACAGGTGTGAGGTGACACTTCACTGTGGTTTTGAATTGCATTTCACTTTTGATTGGTGATGTTGACTACCTTTTTTGGATTGTTTTTCGTGTATAAAAATGCAACTGATTGTTACATGTTGATTTTGTATACTGCGACTTTACTGAACTCATTTATTGCTTCTAACAGAGTGTGTGTGTGTGTGTGTGTGTGTGTGTGTGTGTGTGTGTGTGTAATCTTTAGGGTTTTCTACATATAACATCATGGAATCTGCACATAGAGATAGTTTTATTTTTTCCTTTCTAATTTGGATGCCTTTTATTTCTATTTCTTGCCAAATTTCTTTGGCTAGGACTTGCAGTACTATGTTGAATAGAAGTGGTAAGAGTTGGCATCTGTGTCTTGTTTGGATCTTAGAGGAAAAGTTTTAGCTTTGCACTGTTCAGCATAATGTTATCTGTGGGCATGTTATATCTAGCCTTTATTATATTGAGGTTATTTCCTTCTATTACTAGTTTGTTGAGTATTTTTATCATGAATGTGTTGAATTATGTCATTGATATGATCATGTGATTTTTATCCTTTATTCTGTTAATTTGGTGTACCATAACAATTAATTTTTATGTATTGAAACACCTTTCATCCCAGGGATATATCTCACTTGATTATGGTGTAAGATTATGTAATATCCTGTTAAATTCAGTTTGCTAGTGTTTCATTAAAGAGTTTGGAAGTGTTCTCTCTTCTTCAGTATTTTGGAAGAGTTTGAGAAGTATTGGTGTTAATTTTGTAAATTCTTGGTAGAATTTACCTGTTAAGCCATGTGGTCTGGGGTTTTTCTTTGTTGGAGGGTTTTTGATTACTGCTTCAATCTTTTTACTCACTGTTGGTCTGTTTAGATTTTCTATTTTTTCATGATTCAGTCTTGGTAGGGTATGTGGTTCTAGGCATTTTTCTATTTTCTCTATGCTATCTTGTTAATAGTCGTTTATAATCCTTTTTATTTCTGTGGCATCATTTGCAATATCTCATCTTTCATTTCTGATTTTATTTATTTGACCTTACTCTCTTTTTTCTTAGTCTAGCTAACATTTTGTCAATTTTGTTGATCTTTTCAAAACATAACTTTTATTTATTTTTATTTTTTCTATTATTTTGTCTTATCTGTTTTGTTTATTTCTTCTCTACTCTTTGCTACTTTCCACCTTCTAACTTTTGTCATAGTTTTTTTTTTTTTTTTTTCCTAGTTGCTTGAGGTGTAAAGTTAAGTTTTTTATTTGAGATCTTCCTTCTTTTAGATGTAGGAGTTTATCCCTATAAATCTCCCTTTAAGTATCACTTTTGTTGTATCCCATAAGTTTTGGTATGATATGTTTTTGCCTTTGTTTGTCTCAAGGTATTCTCTATTTTTACTTTGGATTTCTTCTTTGTCCTATTGGATGTTTAAGGGTGTTTTATTTAATATCAGTGTTCTGAATTTTCCAATTATCTTTCTGCCAATAATTTTATGTTTCATTACATTGTTTTTGGAAAATATACTTGGTACGATTTCAGTCTTTTAAAATGCTTTAAGAGTTGTTTTGTGGCATAGCATGTGATTTATACTGGAAAATATTTCCTGTGTGCTTGAGAAGAATGGATATTCTATTGCTGTTCAGTGGAATTATCTGTACATATCTATTAAGTCCATTCAGTCTACAGCGTTGTTTAAGTCTGTTGTTTCCTTATTTATTGTCTATATGAATGTTCTAACCATTATTAAAAGTGAGGTATTAAAACCCTCTGCTATTATTGTATTGCTATCATCTAGAACCTATTTCATTTCACTAGTTATCTCCAAAACATCCTTTACAGTGGATTTGTCCAATCCAGCAACATGCATTGTATCTCATTGGTATAGCCTCTTTTAATTTAGAAAAGTCCTTTATTAATGACCCCAATTTACTATGGAGACCAGTCTTATAGAATGTCCCATTTAAAAAAGAAAAAATTCTATGAAACTTTACCTCTGGCATCATTTAACTTATCCCCAAAACCTCACTATTTCTTGAAAACAAGAAGTTATGTGTAAGACTTGGTATGATTCAAATTAAAATTGTTTAGCAACATTGAATAACTAATGATGTATAGTTCACATAGCATAGTTTACACCAGGATGCTCATCCTATTTGGTTGTCTTACCATCAATAATACTAATGATTAATCAATGATTCCAGATTGGGTCAGCATAATCCTTCCTTTTTTGTTAGGTTTTTCATATGAATGTCCAATTCCACATCAGCCAGTCTCCTAATGATTTTTAATTCCAATTAATAAAACTTGCCTGGGTGAATTGTTGTATTAGTGTTGCATATTGATAATTTTCTAATTTTGTTTCTTACACATTTTTCAGCTAGCTATTTTTCTATTTAAGTCTATTTTCCCCTTAATGGCTTGGAATATTTGGTCATCATGAAACACAACTCCTACTGGAAAGTCAGACAATGTTAAATTTTCTCCTGTTTCTATTTTTCAAAGAATAACTTTAGTATAAACTGTCTTAGGTGATGAGAAAGGGACTTACTCTGACTTTTTCTTTTTGGAGTGTCATTTTAAACTTCTGGATATTCAGAGACTTAAAGTGTTTCAATAAACTACAATTCTTGTTCTTTTTGATGTCTAAATTGTCACAGCTTTTTCCACTATGGGTCCCTTGGAGTTGTCTCATGGGTCCTTTTGCCAGGGCCCTATTAATCTTTAAAAAGTTTCTTCTTTTCTATCCCAATAAGATATCCCAAGCTCTTATTCTTTTCCTTACCAAAACCTACTTACTTTTAGTTGTAAATAGATTTGAAGTCTAAAATGTGACTTTTAAGGAACAAATTATAAGGAAATGTAGTTTCTAAGCCATTTCATTGTTCAGAGAAATAAATATATATATTTAGAAATCATGTTTTAATAACATTTCCTGTTCAGTTTTAGCATACAACATACCTACATTGATTTTCTAATTTTATTTTTCTTTTATTTATATTATTGATCGACAATATTAACTTATTTGTTCTTTTTTAGTGTACAAAACATCAGTACCTACATACCAGTAAACTAAAAATTAAAATGCACATTGCAATTTAAAATTTTTTGAAAATTATTTTGTCCTTAGAATATATCTTGCTAAACATGCAATTATAGTAAAGAATACTTTTTTTTTTTTTTCCCCCGAAGAGTACTCTCATGGTTTAGTTTCTAATTTGATGCATAGTTAGCCTCATCTGTTTTGGGGAATTATTTTCTATTTAAGAGATTTCTTTATATTTGGATTTTTGCCCATTAAATAGTTGAGAAAAGTTATCTTACTACTTTTAATTTGTATTTCTCATATTACAACTGAATTTGAGCAACTCTTCATATGTTTAATATCATTTCTATTTCTTTCAATCAATTACTGTAAATGTCACTTATGCATTTTGTATGGGGCTACTATTATCTTTTGCATATTTAACTCTTTTTTATTTTGAGGTAATTAGCTTTATATCTGTGATATAAATGGTTGTTTTCCTAATTGTGTGATTGATTGATTGATTGAGTTGGATCTACGTGGAATTTATCTTGGTATACAATATGTGGATCAAAATTTTAATTTTTCCAAATGGGCATTCATTAGTGGCAAAATCGTTTATTAAAAAGTTTATTTTTAACCCAATGATTTAAGATGTGTTGACCATGATCTTGACTAGTACTCAATACTGCTGATCACAATGAAGATATAATAGCAGTGAATTTTAATACTTAAAATTAAAAACCATTGCTATTTTAATTCAAGTTTCAAAATCACAACTGCAAATGGACAGATTTCCAATCACAATAGAGGATTTTTTTAAAAATTAAAATTTATTGGAGTGACAATTGTTAGTAAAGTTACATAGGTTTCAAGTGTATAGTTTTGTAATACATCATCTGTATATCACATTGTGTGTTCACCACCCAGAGTCAGCTCTTTTTCCATCACCATATGTTTGACAATAGAAAATTAAAAAATATACATATTATTTTATATTAGTTTCAGGTATACAGCCTAGGGGTTAGACATTTATATAATATACAGTGTGGTCCCCTGATTGGTCTAGTACCTACCTGACACTATACATAGTTATTATATTATTGATTATATTTTCTATGCTGTACTTTTTATCCCCATGACTATTTAGTACCTACCAATTTGTACTTCTTAATTCCTTCACCTTTTTGACCTAGTCCTCCCAAGCCCCTATCTGGCAACCATCAGTTTGTTCTCTGTATCTATGCGTTTGTTGCTGTTATGTTTGTTCGTTTATTTTATTTTTTAGATTCCACATATAAGCAAATTCATATAGTATTTGTCTTTCTCTGACTTATTTTCTTCATATAATACCCTCTAAGTCTGTCCATATTGTTTCAAATTATACAATTTCATCTTTTTTATAGCCAAGTAATATTCCATTACATATATGTACCATATTTTTATCCAATTGTCTATTGATGGGCACTTAGGTTGCTTCCATATCCTGACTATTGTAAATAATGCTGCAGTGAACATAGGGGTAAATATATGTTTTTTGAATTAGTGTTTTGGATTTTTTCACAACAGAAGATTTTTTACCTACTTCTTTCAGTCCTTAGAAATTCAAGCACACTCACACACACACACACACACACACACACACACACACCCTAACGGACATAACATCTTAAACTACCAAAATTATTTTCTAGAGATGGAACATTTTACATTAATTGTTTTCCTCCTTTTTATACTTTTGAGTACAATTTTATACTTCTTGAAACAGGTATGCATTTATATTTATAATAAGCACAAAGTAAAGCTATTTAAATACAGTTGTCCCTCTGTAACTGAATATTCTGCACCCAGAGATTGAACCAAATGTGGATAGAAAATAGTTTTTAAAAATTGTTATGTTGCTGCTGATGTGTACTATGCAGTAAGACCTACAGTGCTTGTGTTTGTATTCAACATGGGCAAACACTTTTTTTCCTTATCATTATCCCCTAAACAATAAGTATAACAACTATTTGCATGACATTCACATTGTATTAGATATTATAAGTAATCTAGAGATGATTTAAATTATACAGGAGTATGTTTGTAGGTTTTATGCAAATACTTTGCCATTTTATAAAATGATCTTGTGTATCCACAGATTTTGGTATCCATGGGGAGGTTCAGGAACCAATCACCCAAGGATACTGAGGGGTGGCTTTATGATATTATACATACATAAGAATTTTTAATTATAAATGACTTTAATATAATCTGAAATCCTAGATTAAATCTATAAAGTGTTTCTTCCATGTGAGAATGACTAAATAATTTTAACATTAGACTGGAATCCATGTCATATTTTTGTAAGCCAAAAGCCAAGAAGTTTCATTTCCAGCAAAGTTAGTTGAAAATATTTTAGTTTAAGAAGTAAATAAGATTAAAAATAAGATGAATAATGCCCACACTTCATTAACTTGGAATTACACTAAGTTAAATTAATACTTCTGAAAGATTTTATGAAAGTCAATTAATTCTTAGCCACAAGTTGCTTAAATTTGAAAATAAGGCAAATTTTTTAAAACAGGGAACTTGTATTCCTTTAAAATTTTATTAATGAAGGAATAGATGGTCTTGATGTTAAGGTTTTTTTTTTTTTTACTTTTATCAGTCAATATTATATATACTTTTATGGGATAACTATCTTCACTTGGTCCTTCAGGCTTACTATTTATGGTCTTAGAGAAATAGATTTCATTTAGAATATAGTTGTTAACCTGAAAATAAAGGCCAAAGAGAGTTGTAATAAGCATTTATTTGAGATCCAAGAGAATAGCTACTGGGGAAGCTCAGGTTCTGTCAAAACCCCCCAAAATGTTCCAATTAAGACATGAAGGCAAAGGGTATTTATGAGAAAGGAAAGGAGAATTGCTTCCCTTTATATAAATAAAAGGAAGGAATTTCTACGAAGTGTGATCAAAACATATGGTGAATGTTGCTTCCAAGTGCCATGCAATAGGAAGTCACGAATCTTCAATATGGGAAGCGGCATGTCGAACCTTAATAACAGTGTGTGACAAGTTTCAACTTGTTTGGTGCAGTCAGTTGGGTGTGAGCTCCAATTAAGAGACAGTGTGTTTTTGAGGGTGTGGTAACTAATGGATAACAAACAATGCATTAACATGAAACGGGCAAACGGTTTCATCCTCCATCATGACAAAGCTCTGTGTCATACATCGCTTCTGGTATGGCAATTTCTGTCAAATAAAAACATTACGGGCGTGTCCTTATCTACCTTATTCACCAGATCTGGCACCATGCCCCCAAAGTCAAAATGACCATGAAAGGTAAACGTTTTGAATTGATTCAGGTTGTCGAGGCAGCCATGACAGCACAACAAAAGACACTCACGAAAGAGGACTTCCCTGCTTCAGAAAGTGGCAAGAATGATGGGATTCTTGTGAGGGGGGAGTATTTTGAGGAGGATTAATGGCAATGTGTCTTATACTATAATATATTTTTTAAATTTAAACATTTACCATATTTGTTGATCACATCTCTATAGCAACAGATAAGCTAACATAGTGATCCTAATTCTAAAAAATATCTTTAATTTTCAGTCTGGCAGTCATAATGTCTATTCCTTGTTATGTTTGTAAACAATTGTTTGGGATATAGTAGTTCTTTAGGCCCAGTTCAAAGGTTATTTTGCCCAGCTTTAACATTCTAAAGGTCTTAGAAGACATAAAAGGCAGTTCATATGGGTTGGCAGCTCTAACTCTGTTTTAAATTGGCACCGTTTATGTTATTTTTCACAATAATCAAGTGGAAATTATATTATTAAGGAATTAGCTCAGAAGGAGTTATAGTTTTTTTTTTTGAGATTTAATAGAACATGGCCAATTTTCCAAAAGAATTAAGAGAAAACATTAGGATGGCATGTTACAAGCATGCTATGTTTATTTGAGTATTGGGATTATAAGCATAAAGTAACATCTATTTGCAAAAAGATGTATTGGAACAATGCCTCTCTGAATTTTGCATTCGTATTCATATTAAAGTTATTAGTACTAATTGTGAGTTGGAGAACTGATTAAAGAAATAATTAAATCTATCTTTAGCATTTGAACAAGAAGAATTCTGACAAAATCCAATACCCATAGTAGGAGATTGTGGAATCCATAGTGCATACTTATAAGACTTGACTATTTGTTTTCTCTTATATTACTTGAAAAAGTAAACGTGAAATTTTTATCTTTTCAAATATTTAATAAATGAATTGTAAGTTTATGTGAGGTATAGCTCTGTAGGTTTATGAGAGGTACTGTTTATCAATTCAAGTTTTAGAAGGCAAGGCAAAGATATAATGCTTTTTAAAAATATGTTTTATTATGATGAGTCAAAGGCAAATATTATTATATTTATTGAGTTTTCTGACTTCAAGGCAATTTGAGGCAAAGAGATAAATATGTACATAACTAATTGTAATCCATTGCAGAATAAGAAAAAAAACAAAATTGTGACCATAAAAGAAAAAGGAATATTTGATAATTACTGTTGAATATAAGAAACACTTCTTAGAAATGACCTTTTTACTTGGTCTTTGATTCATAAGTTGAATTTCAAAAGCTAAAATTGAGAAACTGTGTGCATTTGTAAAGAGGGGCAAGAGTTGGGTTTCTGCTTCAAGGCTATAGAGCATTTGTAGAAAAGGGAGTGTATTTTAATCTGAAAAACAGATCAAGCAAACACATGAAGATAATGTTACCTATCCAAAGTCCATGGACCCAATGCTTTGAAAGGCAAAAACTCAAAACAGAATTTGGAGTAACAAAGGGTTTATTGATGGAGAAGGTGCCAATCAGTAAGATGAGAGATGTAGCGGTTCCTCAAATCCATCTTACCAAAGTACAGAGGTAAGGATTCTTTTACGACAAGTGAAGGGGAAACAAGCGGGGCTGTTCTGGTAAAACTCAATCTGCAAGCAGAATTCCTCTAATGATTAGCATGTCTCTATGTACGATTAAGCAGGAGCTATTAGACTAAATGCCATGGGAACAAAACAGGCTTGAACTACCATGTTTCCCCGAAAATAAGACCTAGCCAGATCATCAGCTCTAATGCGTCTTTTGGAACAAAAATTAATATAAGGCCCAATTTTAGTATAATATAAGAGCAGGTCTATATAATATAATATAACAACATAACATAACATAACATAACATAACATAACATAACATAACATAACATAACATAACATAATATAATATAATACTGGTCTTATATCATATAAGACCAGGTATAATATAATATAATATAATACCGCGTCTTATTTTAGTATAAGACTGGGTCTTATATAATATAAAATAAGACTGGGTTTAATATAACATAATATAATATAATATAATATAATATAATATAATATAATATAATATAATACCAGGTCTTATATTAATTATTGCTCCAAAATACACATTAGAGCTGAGGGTCTGGCTAGATCTAGATCTTATTTTTGGGAAACATGGTAGGTGGAGTCAGAGAGGTCAAGCATTTCACTCTGTTACAATAGAAAATTGATATAATCCCAATGAGGTATGCTGTACTTGTTCCAACTTCAATACAGAGATACAGGAAATAATAGAGAATCTTTTAAGAGTAAATATGAGGGACTGGTCTTGAAAGTTGACTTTTATTATATGATTATGGTAAAAAAGAACAACAAAATTTAACTGAGTAAATTTAAAGATCTAACTGGCTTTTTTAAATGATTCAGGAATCAGGCAAAACTAGAGGGCTCTCCAAGGGGTTGTACAAAACTGAAGATTTTTATAGAAAGAAGGGTGGGGCAAGGGAACTATTAACAAAAGATAAAGGATTATTTTGGGGTCAGAGCATGTTTCTTTGGAGTAAGAGCATGGGAATGGTTTTCCTTTATGCAGATTGCCTCTTTTTTCTATGGGGGATGGAGAGGACCCAGGTGACAGATTATTTTACTAGTGCTTGACCAGAAAATTCCAGACTGGTCGATTAAGATTATGTTTCTGGGAAAGGCTGAAACTGTAAGTAGTACAGGTATTAAACCTAGGTTTAGTGTCATGGCTTTTAGCACCAAGTGAAGCCATTTTGGGTCTGTGGTTTTCTCTTTAGCAATATAGAGAGATCTAAGACTGTATTAGATAGGGTTATCCAGAGAAACAGACCAATAGGATATATAGAGAGATACAGAAAGAGACTAATTATGAAGGATTGGCTCACATGATTATGGAGATTTAGAAGTCCCACAATCTGCTGTGTTCAAACTGGAGGCCCAGGAAAGCTGGTGGTGTAGGTCTAGTCCAAACCCCAAAGCCTGAAAACCAGGGAAGCCAATACCCAAGGGCAGGAGAAAAATTAGTGTCTTAGTTCAAAGGAAAGCTAATTTGCCTTTCTTTTACCCTTTTGTTCTATTCAGGCCCTCAGAGGGTTGGTTTATGCTCACCCACATTGGTTAGGGCAATTCTATTTTCTCAGTCTATAAATTCAAATGCTAATCTCTTCCCAAAAAATATCCTCACAGACACACCTAGATATAATGTTTTACCAGCTATCCAGGCATTCTTTAGCCTAGTCAAGTTGACAAAAAATTAACCATCACACAGAGTTCCATTTTAATTGTGGTAAAAGATGCATAACATAAAATTTATAATTTTTGCCATTTTTAAGTATAAAATTCAGTGGCATTAAGTATATTCATGATACGCAAACATCACACTAGCCATTAGGTAAATAATTAATAATGCTGTTATACATTTTAAATATTATCAATAATCTTTGAAAAACACTTTGGTTATATTTCCTATTCTGTCTCTGCTTATAAAATTTATGTAGCTTTTGGAATGTCCTCACAGATATCTTAAGAGAAAGCAACATCAAATTTATTTTGAAGGCTGGAATCTCGGATGTTCCATATCTTCATATCTTCTGTGAAGTGAAGCATTTTGATTTACCAACCTATGAGCTTTCTAAATGTTCTTTTCAGGCAATATCTTTAAACAGCAATACAGTTATGACAGGTTGGATTACAGCATTTAGCACTTTTCCAGGAGTTTTTTTATTTTACGTGCTTTCTGCCTTTCAGAAAGATCTATGCCAGACATCTCAGATATGAAATAAATATATTTTTATTATGTATTCTGGAGAGTGTGATGTCACCCAAGCATTGACAGGAAATCTATTTCCTCCTAGCAGAAAAACTTGAATAGTCAAGTGATCTCAAAACATTTAATTCTCTCTAGACATAAACTTTAAAAATAATCAATCTGGGAATATATATTGATTGGCAGCATGTGAGCAAATACATACTCTATATTTTGAAAGTTAGATGGAAAGAAAGCTTATGATAATTCATGTCTCAGAATTTGGTAATTAAAGGAACAATACTAAACTAATGTGCTAATGAGTAAGTAATAGCTTTTGCATGCCTTAGTGAACAGGGAATTATCATGAGTTTCTGCTTGTGATATGAAAGCTGCAGATGGTTAATTACTATTAATACAGAAGGACTTGCTATAATAAACCTATTATTTTTAATTTTACAAACTTCTCCCCAAGTGCTATAGTCACAGTGTTTTGAAATGAGTTAGATCTAGGAACATTCACATACATGTTTTTACTAACTCATTTTGTCTTCTGATATTTCCATCATTTTGAGCATTCTCTTGCTTCTCTCTAAGACTACTGGAAATATAGAATAATCTGATATTATTACCACAACTCTTCAAATTACATCTTCCTCTTTAGAAGGCTTGATCTCCTTAATATTTGCTATCTACCTTAACCATGCTTTTCCCTGTGACAAAAATTTTCCTTCATTAAATGTTCCTTCTGTAAAAGTTTATTAGGCACTGACTATATGCCTTATTTCAAGCTAAGTGTTAGGAAAATAATGTTGTACAATGTAATCATAGTCTCTGCTCTCAGGGAGCTTACAAAATCTTTCAAATGAATCTCTCAACATACGTAGATTTTCTACCTGTTTGAAGACATTGTGCAAAAGCCATGGTAAACGTCCATGTCTTCCAAAAACTGTGTGCATGAAATATTAATGTTCTAATGATTTTTACATCAATAAGGATTTGTATTCTCTGAATTTAAGGTCGTGTGCAGTATAATAAATAAAATTTTTAGTTGGCTGACTAAAAATAGAATAGGTTCAATATGGAAGAAAACAAGTACCTACTTTGTAATATTTTCAGGTCAGTTACATTTTAAATAACTTCCCACTATGATGCCATTGTCAATTAATGATATAACTACAGTATGACCGAGGCATGTCATAACTTCTCAAGATATGTTATACTTTCTTTTCTAAAAGAATTTAATGGTTGCTGCTGGCCATGTGATCAAAGAAAAATTTCATTGTTTTTATAAAATCAGATAATCTTGCTGATAGTATATTCTCTGAGGATATTAGTAAACAGGACCATTCTTATGTTAACACTTGAATTAATCATAAACCATTTTCTGCTCATTAGATTCTCCTGACCCTCCTTTCATCGTAATCTTATTTTAGGAGAACAAACCCTTTTTATTTAATTTGCTTAGGTAAATTAGAGTATTTTGTTAAATTAATATACTATATATTTTCTAATATAATCATTATAAATTACAAATGTTACACACTAAAAATAGTAAGTATAATTACAATATAATTATACTGAAAATTATATATATAAATGTAATATACACATATATGTACAAAATTATATGTATGTATATATCATACTATTTTCTCAATCTAAATCATTTTAATAGCTACCTCCTAAAAAGGGAAGATCACACATATTTGAAGTTCTTCTCTTTCAGAAACCTCACCAAATGATAGGAAAAGAAAAGTGTTAGCAATAAGAGTCAGAGTAGGAGATAAGGGTGAACACAAGAATTCAACAGTTTAGAAAGGAGAAAGAATGGAGTTCGGTGGTAATTGGCATAGCAAAGTAGAGAAAGATACAAAGCAAGTGACTGCCAAGAGTTCAGAGGAAAACCTGGGAAACTCACCTTGAAAAATCCCCTAGGAGCTCTACTGAATGTTTCAGGAATGTGAAAGGTCAGGATAGGACAAAGGGCTGAAAACAGAGGAAAAAATGAAATTTCACTATACAGAATAGATTTCTATATTTAAGCCTACTACTTCACAGGATAATAGAGAATTACTTATTTATTGTTTATTTACGAGAAATTTTCCTTACTCAGATACCACAGACATATTGTAATGAAAGAGTGAATATGTAGACTGAGAACAGGGCCATTAAGTGAAAGTCTATATATTGAATTATGTGAAACCTCAGCTCTACTTTTCCTTCCTGATTCCATCACACTACTTGCCAAGCATATACGTCATTTTCTCCCACCTCCAATTGAAGTATTAGATGATTCTCTTTTGCAGAAGTAGAATGGCCTCAAAGAAAAGTTATACATATCCCATTATCAAAGAGGGCTTCATTGAAAAAGTACATGATTGCCCTATAAAAATCCTCAGAACTCAAGACCTACTATGTATTCAGAACTCCCAATCATCTTTTTAGTTCTCAACTACATTGATGGAATTCCCACAAAATTTGTGACAGATAGAAAAGGCTATTGTGAAATAGTCAGAACTCAATTGTATACTATAAATGTGTGTACACATACACATACACACACACATATATATATATATATATATATAATTTTACATATCTTTAAAATTTTTATGGGCCCAAGAGTCTAAAAGAATACATGATCCCATCAAGTTAAACAGAAAATTAATTTACATATTTTAGGAAATCATAGCATTCGTGTTTTTTTACAACACTTTAAAAAGATTTTGCATAGCTAAAGAGCTGAAGAAATAAACAACCTAATAATCAGTCTGGATGAGAACTTCAGATTTCTTAAGCAGAAGAATTAGGTGTATATAAATATAAAAATGCCTAATATATGCAGGAACGCTGATTCTATAAATTTTAAAACCAATCCCTGTTGAAATTTTGAAGTCCCAAACAAAACAACTGTACAATAGTAATTCAATTAATTGAGAACTGTCTTCTTCAGCATGTAAAAACATGGTAAAGATACATTTGTTCTAATAAGGAAACTGCGTATTGATATTATTACTGAAGCCAATAAGGTTTATTGGAGTAGCTTAGGGGCAGAGAACTCTGTAGCAAAGTGCATGTGATTCTTTGAGTTCTTATTCCACAGAAGAGCTTGCCTGAGCCTATCAGAGAAAGGCAATATGGAAGAGAAACAATAGAGTGGGCCCGTTCCTATGTCCCTGTACATAATCACAAGGGAGCTGGAAAGGAGCAGTAATACTTCGTTGACTTCTTGATGGAGAAAATATCCTTGTTGGGAAGGTGTAGCATCTGGGGAAGCTTGTGTTTTACTCTTGTGCTTTTTTTAAACCTAGTGAGTTTTATATTTGGAAAGATGTAGAAAAGAGAAAGAGAATGAGTCTCCAAGGCTATTTGGATTTGTACCTACATTTATGGTTTTATATACACTTGTAATCTTTAAGAAATTTTGTCTATTAGAATGACAGCCTTCTCATTAAATAATTGATTCAGTTATTTGATTTAAAGATGTAATCTTATTAAGCATATATTCAATATTAAACTCTGAGAGAACTTTAGATTAATTATCTTCATAAGTTTACTTTATTAGATTTATGAATAATTTAAATACACAGGAAGGTTTTGTTTGAATCAGACGATTTAACTAATTTAGAAGAAAATTGAATATATTAGATGTATAAATGCAATTTAAAGTTTACAATTAACTTCATTTTAAATTGAACACATGTTAATCAGAGTCCTTCTAAATTTCCATTGATTTATAAAATGTATCTAAAAACAAATTTAAATGATAGCATTAATAAATTGAATATTCTTTAAAAATAAAATATTACTCTTAATAGACTGTTATGAATACAGAATGACTCCCGAGGCCATAAAATCCTCACAGCCAGAAACATGGATAACCAAATATTTGAGGGAAATCTCCAACAAGAAAAGACCCCAAACAAGCAATCAAATAGGAATAAAGAAAAGACAGAGAAAATACAAGTAGTAGATTGACACCTTTAAGAAACTACAAATAAATCATCATAAAAAAAATAGGGTATTATGGGAAAGGGAAAAAAAGGAATAGTATAAGAAAAATCTTTTGTAAATTTAAATATGATAGTCATTTTTTTTTTTTTTAACAAAGAATTGAACAATAAAGCAGGCCAATTACACAAAGATGAGAACACGAGAAAAGCAGAAGAAAATCACAGGAGCAATTGTGAAAATACAAAAAGAACATCTTTAAGACTGCTGGCAGATCTGGAGGTTCAGTACAAGCAGGAAGTGAAGGCTAAGGTAGACTTATCAATGGCCTGGCTAAACACTGAAGGGTATTCCAACACAGAATCAATCTCCAAAGACTAGCAGATATATTTTTTTTCCTTTTCAATTTTGACTCCAGGCACTCAAGGACATCTCTCTCAAAACACAAACTGACCACTAAGCTAAAGGAACAGAGACATCAGTGACAACACAGCATGATGACTACAGACTTTACAAAATAGTTTAGAAAAGTCACTAAGGAAAATCCATGATCACAGCAAGCAACAGAAACTCACCCTGAGGGATGGAAAGAATCTGATGTCCAGAGTTAGGATATTATAATATTTAAAATGGTCAGTTTTTATCAAAAAATTATGAAACATGCAAAGAAACAAGAACACATGACCAATTTACAGGAGAGACGAACAGAAACTGTTCCTGAGGAAACATAGACGATTTACTATACAAAGACTTTACATGCAGTATTTTAAATATGCTGAAGAGCTAAAAAGAAAAATCACTGATAAAGAGCTAAAGGAAATCAAAAGAATGATGTCTCAAGAAATAGAGAATATTAACCAAGAGAGAGAAATTATAGAAAGGAACCAAACAGAAATTCTGGAGCTAAACAGTGTAATAACTGAAATAAGAAATTTATGATAAGTTTTCCAGTAGCAGATTTGAGTAGACAGAAGAAGAAAATCAGCAAACTTAATAATATGTTCATTTATATTATTCAGTCTGAAGAGTAAAACCAAAAAGAAGAAAGAAAAATAAACAGAGCCTAGGAGACTGTGTGATATCATCAAGTGTAACAACATATGATAATTGGAGTCCCAGAGAAAGAAGACAGGGAACACAGCAGGATATATTTGGGCAAATAATGACTGAAAACTTCTCATATTTGATAAAAGACATCTACATCAAAGATACTCAATAAAATCCAAGGATGAACATGAAGAGAATCACACTAAGACACATTATAACCATAATTTATAAGTGGGATCATGTGTCTTACTGTAAGAAAGTAATCCATAACTTACTTGATTTTTGAGTGCTTTTAAGTCTCCTACTTCTTTCCTCCCCTTTCAGCCACACAAATTAGCCAGCTGATGAGGAAGCTTGGGGACCCTTCCTTCAGTGTCAGATACTCATAGATTCCAAACATCGAAGCACCTGCCCAAGTACAGGAACCCTCAGCCTGGCCCCAAAGATGAAGCACAATAAAAACCCCAAACAAAGCTCCTTTACTCACTCTCTGAATCATTGGAAAGTCTGTCCTGCTCTACCAAAAGCCTCATTTTGTAAGTAGTAGATAGTTTTATACACAGTTCAGGTGGATGCGAGTGGCATCATCAGTCTTGACATCTGAACAAAATTTTGATTTGGGGGTCTATCCTGCTTCTTATGGATGAACACAATGACTGGTACCATCAGGAGTCTTTGTTTCTTTGCTTTGGTTTGCTCACTAGCTTTGCTGCCTGATGGCACACATGCATTTGATCTGCTGTCGGCTGGCTGCCTTGTGCTGTGGGCTATGCCGCTTCGTGCTGCATTTACTGCGTTCTAGTATAGCTCTGTGCCATGGGCTGTATTTGTGTCCCCACTGAATTCATGGGTTGAAATTCCAGTCTCCACTGTGATGGTATTTGGAGGTGGGACCTTTGGGAAGTAATTAGGGTTAGATTACACCATAAGGGTGGGGTCTTTAGGATGAGATTAATGACTCATAAAAAGTGACAGACAGAAGATCTCTCTTTCTGTGCATTACGCGTGAAGGAAGGTCTGGTGAGGACACAACGAGGTAGAAGGCTCTCCCCATCCATACTGGCACCCTGATCTCAGATTTCCAGACTCCAGAACTATGGGAAATAATGTTTGTTTTTGAAGCTACAATCTGTAGTATTTTGTTGTAGCAGCTCAAACTGACTAAGACATTCTATCACAGATTTAACCAAGTTAAGTCAGTTCAATAATTAGTTGGCATTTAAGGACAGAGGTATAGGGTTGGGACACACCTAAAAGGGGCTCTGTCTCCTGTGTCTCAGCCTCTACCTATATGTGTCTTGGAATGGATCATGTGTCTTAATTCCATTGGAAACTGTGACTGACACAAAGGAAAGACTCTTAATCTGGGACCAATTGCTTGTGTGTCTCAACCTAGCACTGGCCCCATCCTATCGAGCATTTAATATAATATAATATTATAATATAATATAATATAATATAATATAATATAATATAATATAATATAATACAATACAATATAAATACCAGGTCTTAATATAAGACTGGCTCTTATATTAATTTTTGCTCCAAAAGATGCATTAGAACTGATGGTCCGGCTAGGTCTTATTTTCAGGGAAACACGGCAGATTTGGCTAACATGTTCTGTTTAGTGACTACTTCAACCATTTTTTAGCCACAATTTGCTTTAACTTTTTTTTCCTTTGTCCAGCTTTATTGAGATATAATTGACATATAGCATTTTATAAGTTGAAGGTGTATGATGTGATGATTTGATACAGGTATCTACTACAAAATATCTTAACTTCTGAAGGGATACAAATACATATTTTCTGGCAAGATGTTAATTGCATGCAAATTTCTCCAAAAGCTCTGGTATGACACTACCTTGAGAAGATACTCCTGTGAAGAGTTTTAGTTCACACATTCATTCAGAAAATACAGATACAAAGGAGCTTGAAAAAAGGAGATGGGCCATTGTCTCACACAGAGTGCAAACCCCTGCCATCTCTGTTAAATTCCTGATAATTATTTAGTAAACTGAGGGCCTCCTCATCTCTCATACCATCAAGAAACAGCTATTGACCCTCTCAGTACCCACAACATCTTTTAAGACTTTCTGGATTCTGAAGACAACATATTTCACAATTGTTTTACTTTAGTTATCTATGCTGTTACTTGTAAATGAGCGCAGCTTGGATGGGACCCTCGAAAGACTCTAGAATTTTCCAAATTGAAATATCATAGCCACTCCTGATAGTGCCTGAAGGAGTCCCAGATAAGCCTTCATTTTAGAGGCTTAAGCCACCAACTCTCATGTCTCCTATAATCTCTGGACATCCCATTATGGCCATAATTTGTCCATGGTCTTCTGATGCAAGAAAGTATCTACCTTTGCCTCATGCTATGTGCCATTAGAGTGGTAATTACTGTCCATGTACTGGACTCTCCTAGAAATAGAAGCTCTTGTAGGGTCATAGGACCCTAAGCTTATGACTGTCCTCACCTAGTTGCCCATTATGACTTGGGTTATGGAAGCAGCATACTGTAGACAAAGCATGGCTTCCCAAGCCTCCTCTCTGCATGATGGAGCCAAACCTTGGCCCTCTAGCATGTCCTACCTGCAGGAGGGGATGAACTCCCTGTATTCAGTCCTTTACCAAGTGCCACAGTGCTGGGGAGTTCATGCACTTATGGATTTGTATAGTATCATATCATGTGATGGAGCTCAGTAGTGAATTGTTGCTTTTTATCTCTGGGATGTGCCTGACAAAGGATTGGACTCAAGGGTTAGCACAAATAGCCAAATTTCAGGCAGTTGTTTTAGCACTGAATGCCCTGGCCATTATATGCATATTTTTACACATGTGGGACATTGCACATAGTCTAGCTGTTGTGTCCAGCCAAATGCATTAAGAAAGCTCCTGTCTAAGGTTTCCTCCTTTGGGGTGAATACTCTGGGAATCTCTTCCCTCACAGATACTCCAAATATAATCAAGGTCACACATGCCTCTGCATATATTAAAGCCACAACACAAGGCCTCACTAAGACACTCCTTATCCCCTTTGGAGTTTCAGACATTAATGATAGTGATGAAGGCATTCATTTCACTTCTCTGAGTACACAATATTTAGCTCTCAAGCAACGCATTCAACATAACTTTCACCTATGTTTTACCAGCTTCAGGCAGCAGGCCTCATAGAGCACCACAATGGCTTAAACAAGTCCAAATTTAATTAAATGAAACATGGTATATCTCGTCACCAGTAAACATCGGGAGTACATTATAATAAAGAATCTGACTCCATAATTTAATATGTGACTGCTGACAGTTTTACTCCTATATCTTCCCATTCTGCACATCTCTGGGCAAGACGATAGGAACACTTTGGGCATCAACAAGAGATTCACGCCATGCAAGTCCCTGCCCACATGTGCCAACACTCACCCTGGCCTCACTCCCTAACGCAATAAAAACCTGAAGCAAATCTCATTTCCTCACTCTTTCAAGCCGTTATGGACCTACTTGGGGAAGCCAGCTCTGATCTCAGAAAGCATCATTATGTACGCAATAAACGTTCTATACTCCTGGTCTGTGTGTGGCATCCTAAGTGTTGCATACAATCCAAATTTTGAGTGTGGGTCCATTCTGCTTCTGCAGAGTGGCCCAAACACCTAAGAACTCTAAAGTTGTCATAGTTAAGTCTATGGCATTAGTACCCTGATGAAAAATTAGAGCAAATGAAATAAGAAGAGACCTAGAAACAGACCCCCCCAGTCCCCCCCCCCACACAAATATCTAATACCTCAGATAGAGAGTGCAGACCAATGTGAAAGTTTTCAACACATTTTTTTATAAATGGGATAAATATATGCAAAAAACTTGCCCCAAATCTCATCATAAATAAAAATCAATTCCAAGTAGATTAAGTGTGAATGCAAAAACTAGAAAGCATTAGACTATCACATGGCTGAATAAACATGTAAGAAGATGCTCAACTCATTTGCAATCAGGTGAATGCAAATTAAAACACAATGAGATAGCATTACATACCCACCAGATGGGCAAAAATTTTTAAAAATCTAAGGAAATTAAGTGTTGGCAAGATTGTGGAACACTGGGTCCTCATAAACTATTGATTTAACCACACCATAAAACAGTTTGGCACTAGCTGGAAAAACTGAAGATTCACATACTCTTATGACCCAGCAATTCCACATATACATAAGAAGAGGTATAAAAATATTATATATAAAATATTGTGTATATAAATATATATTAATATGTATATATGCTATACATAAATCATATATATGTAAATACAGTGTTTTCTACATCACTACTTTATATGGAAAAAAGTTAGAAAAACTGAAATTCCATCAATAGTAGACTGGATAAAGAAATTGTGATATAATAAAACATAATAAATAGCAATTAAAATGAACAAATTACAAATGTCCCCTTCAACATGTATAAATCTCTAAAACATAATTTTGAGTGAAAGAATAAAATGTTCAAGTTGAAAAGACCAACATACTTGGTGATTCCATTTTCAAAATGGGATAAAATCCAACTAGAACTATAATGCTTAACCACATACATGGATTGTAAAACTAAAAAAATATCAAGAAACTGATTATCACAAAATTTGATATAATTGTTACTTCTGGGGAGGAAGTATACTGTAATCAGGGAAGGACCCACCAAGGTTTCTGGGGTGCCTGTTGTTGAAAAGAATATATAGGACATGGTTCAGAGTAGAAACTCAGTGAGCATTAAATGGATGAAACTGACTAGAAAGTGAAACTGAGGGATGATTTTTAAAATGAGAAAAAATGTATTCAAAATGAAAATATGGATTATATTTAAGATAGCAAAACAAAATGTGAAAAGATGTTTCAAACCCTGATTTACATTTTTAGAAAAATGTCCTACATTATAGGAGTTCTATTGAGTGTTTCTGCCTATGAATTATAATGACCTAACACAAAGCTAAATTTTGTTCAGTGTACCTTAACTATAGATAAGAGGTGGTATAATGAAAAAGAATATCCTACATAACACCAAATCACAGTTAAAATTAACTGAGGTTTTATGAGCTTCTTTACCATGGCTGAGCAAAAACGTTTCAAGAGGAGTCATATTTTACCAGGGTCCACTAATTATAGAAAAGATAATGATCAGATATATGGTGATGGAAGGAGAACTGACTCTGGGTGGCGAACACACAATGGGATTTATAGATGATGTCATACAGAATTGTACACCTGACATCTATGTAATTTTACTAACAATTGTCACCCCAATAAATTAAAAAGAAAGAAAGAAAGAAAAGATAATTAGTACTTCTTGTCATACTTCCTAGAGGAGAAAAATAATCTTTGAATAAGACAATAAGCAAAAATAATGCCAAGCAAATATTCATCAAGATATTTTCATAGTATCTTGTTTCCTATCAAAACTGGAAAGTATTTGTTACTACTTGTTCCTTTGCATTGACTAATCAAGATACATGTGTAAATTTGATTTGATAATTTGAAAATAGAATTTGTAGAGTCACATTTTAAAATAGGGAAATACAAATTGGGCTTCATGCCTGATTACAAAACTCTCAAATTACATCGATTATGGCATGTCTTGGCTTTGACAGCTATTTTCAGGTACTCTAACATGTTTGTCCCTAACATTTTTATTCTCTAATAGGATATGCCTACTGTGGTTTTGTTGATAGGATAAATCAATATGTTTTTCCAATGATTGGGAAACGTACAACTTATTATGTATGATTAGTTTATAGTTTTTAGGAGCCCCAATTAAAGGAAACACCTTACATTTGATTGAAAATATAAATATATGTAGGAAGTATGTCCTTTGTAGAAAAGGTAGAAGGGCATTTTATGGTGGAATGAATGCAAAACTCTGACAAACCCTGCATGGCACACGCCGCCTGTGCTGGGCTGTTATTCAAATGCCATTTATCTAGTTGCTAAGGATCATACATGAGAAATCTAAGATTAAATGATAAAAACTCAACATGTGACCTAGGCCATTCCCTTGTATAATCAGATATCTAGTTTTTTCATCTTTTATTTTATTGTCAATATTTTAAAGTGGCAAAGTTCAAGTTATATAACTTTCAAGTATATTAAGAAACTAACATAGACCTGAATTTCATGTAGGAGTTGAAGGAGTTTATATTTTAAATAGAACACAGTCAAATGGTAACAAATATGCAGCATGAATCATCCATTATCTTGTCTTTTTCTTCTCCAATAAAGCTCCCTATCAACTCTAATTCTTTATTGAAGTCCATACTTGAAAACTAAATACTGTCTTGGACACTAAAAGCCATTAAGTGGAAAAAATGTCTTGGAAGAGTGACGAGGTGATTGGCTACTTTAGATCCACATTTTCGTCCATTAGAATCCTATTTCATCCTTCCTAGACCCTGCAATCTTGTTTCTAAATAAACCTAAATACAGTCTCTATATTTGCAGAATCTTGAAATTTCTGTTATAAGATCTCCTGTGTATGGCAGCTTGCCATGTACCCAGCAATATAAAATGTTGGAAATCTATTTCCTAACATGTTATTGTGATGAAATATAAAATGTAACCAATCAATAGATAACAAATTGAACACATTCTATTCATTTTATAAAATACAAATTCAATCGCAATTGTAAACAGCTTGATGAATAAATCTCCTTAATGCTGCAAATCACAAATATGTCTGTTTTACATTGTGCTTGCCTTTTCTCTTTTTTGGATCTTGGGTTACATACTAAAATCTAACTTCAGGTTTCAACCTATTCTGCATTCAGACTACTATTTTATATAGCTCAGATTTAATAAAAAAATATTAACAATTTAACATGAATTTCTTAAGTGGGAAAAGCTTGTTTCATGTTTTGATTAATTTTATGCCCCTTTTCCCCAACACACACACACACACACACACACACACACACACAGGTTTTTCATTATCTATTGCCTTGTTTTGCCTTTTGCTCTGACTTTTAAAAATTCCATTATTTTGGCTTGCTTTTCTAGCATCTGACATCTGGTGCTGTCAGTATGTCTGGAAATCGCCCAGAAAACATAGCTACTAGAAAAAATAAAATAAAAAAAAATTTTATATATATATATATATATATATATATATATATATATATATGTATATATGAGTGTTCTCTCTTTTTTAAAGGTTAGGTTCTGATCTTTTTCAAAGCTAACTAACCTTTCCACTAGTCCACTTTTAATAAAGTTATATTATTGATGAAAATTGAATGAGTCTTTAGGTTCCTGTAACCCTCAAAAAACACTGAAAGTACGTGCATTTATTTAATGTTATTAACATTTAAAACATTATATATTGTTATATAAAATCTATCCATATCTGCTAATTTTATATTTAATGTCTGTTAAATTATTCACAACTAGAATATTCATCAATAAGGTCTGACATCAAATTCTACGACACCTGTGATGATAGAAATAGAAGAGTGTAGGGTAATTTCTTGCTATAATGACCCATCCATGACATTTCACTTTCAAATCTCAAAGTACTGAATGAAAAATAGTTCTTTCAGACCTTTCAGAACAGTGGTAAAATATATAATAAATGAAAGTACTTTAAAAAATAAGTCTGTAATTCTGCAAAATCAGCACAGACTCAAGAATTCAACTTGAGAAGCTCTGTAGCTGCCGGGGATCATTTCAGGAATCAGAAAGCATTGCTACCATTTTAAAGAGAAAGTAACATAAAGAACCAAACAATTATAAAATAACCTGAGGAGTGGGATGACGTTCTAGGTCTGTCCTCCAGGAACACTCAGAATTGTATGCTGTATCTACCATAGGAAAGTGGAATCTCAGGCCAGTACTGGACCTGATCAGTTCAAGAAGAGCTAATTACAGCTACAACCCTTCTAGGTCTTAGAAACCTAACACCACAACAGCTGCAACTTTTTGATACCCACCTAGCCACTACCCACTAGGAGGCTGAATCGTGTCATCACCACTGCTCTAAGTGCCTTCATTACCCATGAAGCTGAAGACCAAAACAATGCAACACCAGTCAAGACGTCCATGAACGATCTTAGTAGCAGCAAACAATAGGCAAGGTTGCAGGAAGTTAGTTCCCAACTTATTTTTACCTTTCAAATATTGTGTTCAGCAATCTAATCAGTAGGAACTAACTAGAATCCAGCAGTCTACCTGAAGAGGTCTCCGAACTGTATTTCTATGCTTTCTAATGTTGGAACTACAGCAATTCAAACTAGAAGAAACCTGGGACTGAAATGTGTATCTCAGGTTCAATGATGCAAATGACAGCTTCTCAGAGGTTGTTTCTATTGAGCTAATTGATACAAATTTCTTACAACGGCTCCTTACAATTTACCGTGATTCATATAAAAGATCTGGTTATAAAGCATGCCGATTGATTAAAAATACTTTCCATGTTAGATAAACATTGTGAGAACAAAACAAAAATGTGATGTTCAAGCAAACTTGATTAGCCAGCTATTTTAAACACAACTTTCTTTTCTGTACTGAAAAATATGTGTTTTATACCTAGAATGGAAAAAAGTAAATAAGATTTATTAAACCAATTATGTATCAGGATCTGTCGTAGGTGCTTTTACCTAAGTACAGTAAGAAACAAAGCAGATTTCTAAATAACCAAAACAAAGATGCAATTACATTTACTATATGGCAGCTATTAAAGTACAAATATCAGCGTTTAAATAGATTTTTAAGCCACAGGTGTGGAAATAAAAAGTATTTTAGTTAGATGTGGATTTTGGGGGGAGGGGATGATTAGCAATTTAATACTTAACCCCCGCTTTTTAATCATCTGGAATTTAAGAAGCAGGAGTTAGGCAAATAGAGATCAAATGTACCTTTATTACCAAAACTGTTTTTGGTGAACATGATTCAGGTGTGAATTTATTGTTTCCTTTTAACAGCATGGGTGATACCCACAAGCTGGCATGGGGCTTGGTCTGATTGGTGGAGTGTGGTGTTTTCTAGAAAAGCAAACAGACCATACTTTAAGTCCTCCAAGTGTTATATTATGACTTCAGGTGTGGGGGTGGGGAGTGCGGGTCCTGATAAAGAGACAGGAAGCAGCTGGGTTGGGATGCGCTGAGGGTCAGGGGCGGCTCCGACAGTGCTGGAATCAGGCCTGTGGGGCTACTGCCGAGACCTCTCTTCCCAGAGGAAGCCTGATCTCACAGGATCTTGGAATATCTACCAGGACTGCTGGGGATTCCTGAGATGAGAAACGCTTGGATGCTGTGGTGCTGAAGGTCCCTGTCCCAGACTTGTCTGTACAGAGTCTGGCTCACACCACCTATCAAGCAACTCTCAGTGCTTGTGGATGCCTGGTCTCCCCCTCCCTGCCGCTGCCACTCAGAGTAACAGTGCAGAGGTGTGGGCAAATGGGCTGTGGCCCAAAAGCTAGGCAGGGGACCAACTGCTTGAGGTCCTGGATCATCTTCACCAAATGGGTTTGCTAGTCTTTCCTGTCCCACAAATTTGGACTTTAAAGCAGCCATCCAAATGGAAAGATTGTGTAAAAGCTTATGGGTATAGCGGAATAAATGGATCCTGAGCAAATCAAGAACCCAGCACTCAACCTATCAATCAGAAAGCAATAGTGAAATAAATTGAAGGTAAATTCAATTGAGAAGGGCTAAATTAAGTGGCATATGTATTACATGAGTTATGGTTTTTATCCACAAATGTATGAATGGAAAAGAAGGCTGTAGAGCGTAGGAAACAATTACCCAGTAAAATGAGACAGTATGAGTGAATTTTAAATTGTATAGTTTAAACCATGAAATATATAAAATTTCAAAAATGGGAGAAATTAGTAAAAACTATAATACTGGGTGATAATGGAGATAATTTACTGTCTACTATGTTAGATGCTTTCGGTACCTTATTCCTGTCATTAAAACTACAGTATTATTTTTAATTCTCATGATAATTCAGTACGTAAGGAGTTTTTTTTCCCCCCATTTTCAGATGAGGTAACAGTGCCAGAAATTAATGAATTGGAACATAATATAAAGTGGCAATTAAGAACTTGTGTGTAGAGTCAGACAGCCTGGGTTCACATCCCAGCTGTGTTATGTATTAATTTTGTCACATTAGAAAAATTAGTTCACTTCTTTAGGCGGCAATTTCCTCATTGGTACAAGGGGGGGTGTCATAATCACAATATCTATCTCATGTAAGGATTACATGATACAACCTTTAGCACAGTGCCTGGCAATTAGTTATCCCTCAATAACTTTATTATTATTCATTATTACCATCATTATTATCATCATCATAGTTCATGCAGCTAATGTGTTGAGGCATGGACTTAAGGCAAAGTTTGTGTCTGCACCACTACTTAGGCCCACATTGCTGTTACACAAGGCTGCTTCAGCATGTGCTACATGGTAGATGATCAATACACGTTCCTTGAACTGAACTAAACTCAGGAGTCCCTGAGAACGTCAGTTGAATGAGTCATTCCATTGCAGCATCTTTCCATACATTGTGAACATAACTGAGGACACCCTCCACATTAGGGTGTCTTGTTCTGATGAGCAGTAGCTCTGCCTGAGTTATATTGTCTGTCACAAAATATATAACCGCATGTAGGAGGGCAAAAAGGGCAGAGGGTTGATGTCTGATTAACAGCAAATCTGTGGACTTATTTTCTTCCATCATGAACGCTATTACTTTCTGTGGAGAAGTGTCTGTTATAAAACTTAGTTTTATCCAGTTGTGCATTTTGTGCACTTTTGGGGACTTTTTCTTAAATATGAAGCTATGTTAAGCATGCCTCTCTTTTATCCCTAAGTTTTGCCCTGAGGCAGGTTTAAATTGCAGCTGTCACATTTACTTCCTTAAATGCTGCAGCTCTATTAATATGTCTAGCAGTCTCATTGTCATACTGCCACAGGCTCAGAGAATTTTGATGAAAAATGCCAAAGAAATGCCTTCTGTTTAGACAGTGGCCCTTAGACACTGTCACTCTGTGACTTCAACCATATGTTCTGCCTCCAGCTATTGGTCCTTCTTCACCACCCTGATGTCTTAAGTAGCTCAAGGTCAATACCCTATTGTACTGAATAAAACCATAGATTTATATTTCGTCATATTATTAGTTACTGTGTTTCTTTTACACTAATATCTAGTGAAATTCTTTCTTTTTATTCCTGTTTTAATCCACAGATATTTTTGGAACACCCACCATGTAGAAGATACTGAGTTAGGCTTGGAAAAAGGCATAGATTAATTTAAGACCCTATTCTTGGTCCAACAAAATCATTCAGCAGGGAGTGGCTGAGAAAGATTATTTGATACCTTACTTTGCATCATAAATAGCATGCATGGAACTTTCTCCAGTATTTATTTAATGCTAGCTTTACTGTAAGAAAGACATTAATGTAAGAAACGTATTAAATATTTTCAGTGCATACCAAGAAGTATTTAAAAAGTGTTGTAAAGGGTAACACTTAGAAAGACAAGTTGATACCAAGTTACAAAGCGATATTCTAAAGAGATTGCTACAGGAAAAGAGAGTTGCCAAGAGTTGTCTCAGTAAATTCAAGAAAATAAGAGCAGGTTTATTTATTTATGTTTGAATTCTATAGCAGCAACATTTATTTGTCTCTTCATGCATTTACCATTTCATAAATATTGGATGAGCACCTACTAGGTGATGAGCACTATAATGGTGGATATAATAGACTTGGCTTTGCACTTGTGGAATTTATAATCTAGTGGGAGACAAGAAACAAACAAGATGAAGCAGACCAAATTTATCTCATTTGCAAGCTGAATATCATTTTTGACTCCTTGTCAGCCTTATGAAAAATTTAGGAGCAATGTTTTAATTTTGAGGCCTTGAAATATTATGAGAGTATTTCTTAGTGAAATTCTTCCTGCTAGAGACTGAGAGGTAAGGCTTGGAAGAGTCTGAAGGTTATCGTAAGAAACTTTGAGTTTTGGTCGTGGTGCCTGCTGGTTGGTGTCAGATGGGACCAGAGAATACTGAGAGTTTAGAATCCTCTGGACAACTGGATGACAGCCCTCTCTCTGTTCACTGCAAGCTTGTTCAGTTGTAGGTATTAAAGACTTTCATCATATAGGTAATGTAAACCAAATTCATATTATATTTGGAATGTCATTTGTGCCTGATACGTATTTTGGAATTGGATTTCTCAACCGCAGCAGTATGTTCTATGCAGGCTCCTCGTAGCCAAGTACTTGTTCTATTATAGTCCCCTGCTAAGATGGGAGCTGTACCATAAACTTCAGCCGTATTCTAAGACACTGACCACCAGCCACTTCCTTTGCCAGCTAACCTATGGGATTTAATTGTTTCCCTAAATGACTGTGGGGACAGAGTCCCAGAGAGCAGTTTCCATGCTCTCGGCCTCATGTGGAAAGTGCTGGCTCGGGTAGTAGATGGCCATCAGCTGTGGCTAGTTCGCCATCAGCTGTGGCCCTTGAACCATTGGACACTAATATAACTGCCGCGGCTGCGTTAGGGAGGGGAGTTGAGTGAAGTCGAGGAGAGAGTCAGTCGGTTGGCAGAAAGTGGACAGCAGGTCGCACGTCGTGTGAATCCAGCCTCCAGTGAGACTATAGCGGTATGACTCCCCTACCTATGGCTCCGTGGGTGTTCCTTTTTGGCCTAGCCATATCCTGTGTTCTTATGTGGGGAGCGGGAGCAGAGGCCCCGCAGGCCGCCCTGCACGACAATGACCCATTTGGATGTGTATCTACTTCAAATTGGAAGAATTCCTTTAAACCGAAACAATTGGAGCCCCTTGTGGGTCCTCAACTCCACAGAGATTTTTTGCTACCCATGTCCTCCTCCCACAGATTAGACCCTTTGGATGTGAATTCCACCCCTGGTTATATACTCTACTTGTCTGGATATTGTGATGTGAATGTCCTTGAGGATACAATGTTTCTGGTCAGTGATCCTTGCACCAATTTTCCCAGTTTTCCCTTAATTGCAAATTGAGTTTTTGTGGAGGAATCTGAACATTGAGGAAGCTAAGATTTGTACCAAGGAAACCGGTAGGTCAGGTAATTTGTGGATTGTATATCAACCTTTGAGCCTTCTCAAAACTCTGGAGGAAATAATTAACATTGAATGAGCACCAGGAGTATGCCATTTACTATATGACTAGCTTGCATTACCTCTTTTAATTTACCTTAGATTTGTTTTGAAAGGCAGATAAACAGATGTAAGACAATAAAATCATCACAGGCATTTGAAGCAAATTATGAAGGTCATCTCTTCCTTTTTACTTTACCTTCAAATAGTGTATTATTAAAGCCATTTGAAAAATATATGGGTCTTTTTTTGAATCACTGCAAAGTCTGATGTTTGAATATCAAGTTTAGTAAGCTATTTTAAATCAGTGAACATGTGATGTTTTGACCATGATTCCTCTTTGAAATAACCGCACTTGGTTCATTACCAACGGATTTCAATTGACACTGTTTAAAAATTCAATTTCATATAAGAATATATATAATTCATGGATATTTAATTTTGAAGCTGTTATTTTCTCTGCTCAAGTCTCAAGGTTAAAGCTGCTGTTCCCAAGCAGTCTGATCCAATGAATACTGCTGTGTGAAGTGTATGGTACGCAGTAGACCAATAAAAACAATCTGATTGATCTATCTCGTTATGGACTTGATGGCTTCCAAAGCACTAGCTATAAAATAAGCTAACTGGAAAATCAAAGCTTTAGTGACCTCAGAGGACTCTTCATCACATAGTGCAGTTTAAATCATGTTACTTTAAATTTAGATATCACATGCACAACACATTTTATATAACAAACCAGAGAAAACTTGTAAACAGCATTTTATTTTCCACCTTTCCTGGCTGGAACACTTGCACTAGTGAATAGCTTTCCAAGTACCAATTTCCTTTAAATGTTTAAACTTTAGTTTGGGCTGGATTTTCAGACTCTTGAGCCGTTTTTTAGAGCCTCTACTCTTCTTTAAATGCTTCAATGCAACGGGAACCTCTAGTCCTCTCTATGCAGCTCCCCCTAGTTAATTTATTTAAATATAAAAATCATCAGTTTAATTCCAAGATTTTAATTTGACAAAATGATGAACAGTTTTTTGTTGTTGTTTGTTTTTTCCTATTAGTAGCTGGATATCTATAGGCTTCTGGAACAAAGAAAACAGTTTAGTGTAATGAGATGGCTGTGCCTAGTTGGTTTCATTTCCCAGGAAAGGTAGTTATTATTACAACAACAAAAGATAGTTATTAAGTTCTTAGACAGTTGAGTCCATTCGATCCTACCGGACAAAATTGAAATTTGCAACATTTCTTAGCATTTGATTTTTAATGTAGCCTTTTTCTTCTTCATAGCATTCTTTTATCCCTCACCTCCAATATCCAGTGTCATAAATGCAACCTCTAGATAGCTAAGAATTGCCCATATATCAACAACTGGGTAGATTCCCTATGCTTAGTGACTATTTAATTCTCTCTTTTCCCCCCAAAAGACCTTTATTATATACCCCATTTTTTAATTTAAGTAAATTTTTAATTTTTCAATTATAATCGACAAAAAATATTATATTAGCTTTGGGTGTACAACATAGTGATTAGACATTTATATAACTTATGAAGTGGTCCAGTAACCCATCAGGCACCACACATAGTTACTACAATACTACTATATTCCGCCTTCTGTACTCTCCATCTTCTTGACTATTATGTAATTACCCATTATGTCTCTTAATCCCCTCCCCTCTTCAAATGTCCCCCAACCCCTCCCATCTGGCAACCACCAAAATGCTGTCTGTATCTGTGAGCTTGATTCTGTCTTGTTTGTTTATCCTGTTCTCTAGATTCCACATATAAGTGAAATCATATGACATTTGTCTTTTTCTCTGAGACTTAACTCAGCATAACACCCTCTAGGTCCATCCATGTTCTTGCAGATGACAAAATTTCATTCATTTTTATGGCTGAGTAATATTTCATTGTATATATGTGCCACTTCTTTTTTATTCATTCATTCCTTGATGGACACACAGGTTGCTTCTATATCTTAGCTATTGTAAATAATATGCAATGAACATATGGATGCACATATTCCTTCGATGTTGTTTTATGGATTTATTTGGGGAAATACCCAGAAGTGAGTCACTGGGTTCTTCTTTGTCTCTTGTAATAGCCTTTGTTTTATAGTCAATTTTGTTTGGTATAAGTATTGCTACCCAAACATTTTTGTTTGTTTTCATTTTCATGAAATATCTTTTTTCCATCCTTTTACCTTCAGTTTGTGTGTGCCTTTCATTCTGAGGTGAGTCTCTTGTATACAGAATATGTAAGCGTTTGTTTTCTTATCCATGCAGCCACCCTTTGTCTTTTGATTGGAGCATTTAATTCATTTACATTTAAAGTAATTGCTCATAGATATGTAGGTATTGCCTTTTATTCATATTTTTATCCATCATCTTCTTAACATTTCTTGTAATAGTGGTTTGGTGTGATGAACTTCTTTAGCTTTTTCTTGTCTTGGAAGCTCTTTGTTTTTCTTTCAACTCTAAATGATAGCTTTGCTGGGTAGAGTAATCTTGGTTGTAAATCCTTGATTTTATTACTTTCAATATTTTCTGCCAATCCCTTCTGGCCTGCAAAGTTTCTGTTGAGAAATCAGCTGACAGTCTTATAGGAGGAGCTCCCTTGTAGGTAACTGCTTTTCTCTTGCTGCTTTTAAGATTCTCTCTTTGTCTTTTTTTCTTTTTTTAAAGTTTACTGGGGTGACCATTGTTAGTAAAGTTACATACATTTCAGGTGTACAATTCTGTAATACATTATCTATATCTCTCATAGTGTGTTCACAACCCAGAGTCAGTTCTCTTTCCATCACCATATATTTGATCCCGTTTGCCCTCTTCTAGAGCCCCGCGCTCCCCTCCTACCAATAACATGCTGTTTTAATTACTGTTGCCCTGTAGTACAAGCTAAAGTCAGGGAGTGTGATACTCCAACATTGTTCTTTTTTCTTAAGATTGTTTTGGCTATTTGGGGTCATTTGTGGTCCCATACAAATCTGATGATTTTTTGTTCTATTTCTTTAAAAAAATGCCATTGGGATTTTAATGGGGATTGCATTAAATCTGTATATTGCTTTGGGTAATACAGCCATCTTAACTATGCTGATTCTTTAATCCATGATCATGGAACATCTTTCCATCTCTTTGTGTTTTCTTCAACTTCTTTTAAAAATGTTTTATAGTTTTCAGCCTATAGGTCTTTCACATCCTTGGTTAAGTTTATTCCTAGGTATTTTATTCCTTTTGTTGCAATTGCAAAAGAAATTTTTAAAAATTTTTTTCTGAGATTTCATTGTTAGTATGTAGGAATGCAATGGACTTTTGTATGTTGATTTTTTTTTGCCGTCAACTTCACTGTATTCATTTATTGTTTCTAACAGCTTTTTGGTGGAGTCTTTAGGGTTTTCTGTATATAGCATCATGTCATCTGCAAAGAGTGACAATTTAACTTCTTTATTCCCAATTTGGATGCCTTTTTTTTTCTTGGTCTTGCCTGATTGCTCTGGCGAGGACTTCCAACACTATGTTGAAAAGCAGAGTGATATGGGACAGCCCTGTTGTGTTCCTGAATATAGAGCAAAAGGCTTCAGTTTTTCACCATTAATTATGATATTAGCTGATGGTTTGTCATACATGGCCTTTATTATGTGAAGGTATGTTCCTTCTATACCTATTTTATTAAGTGTCTTAAACATAAATGGATGTTGTATCTTGTCAAATGCTTTTTCTGCATCAACTCATATAATCATACGATTTTTGTCCTTTATTTTCTTTGTGTGATGTATTACTTTGATGGATTTGTATATGCTAAACCATCCTTGTGCCCCTGGGATGAACCCCACTTGGTCGTGATGAATAATCTTTTTAATGATTGTTGCATTTGATTTGCTAGAATTTTGTTTAGGATTTTTGCATCTGTATTCATCAGAGATACTGGTCTGTAGTTTTCTTTTTTTGTGTTATCGTTACCAAGTTTTGGTATCAGTGTAATGTTGGCCTCATAAAATGAGTTGTCTCTTCTTCAATTTTTTGAAGAGTTTGAGTAGGACAGATATTAGATCCTCTTTGAAGGTTTGGTAGAATTCACTAGTGAAGCCATCTGATCTGGGACTTTTGCTTTTGGGAAGGTTTTGGATGACTGATTCAATTCCCTTACTGGTGATTGTTCTATTTAGATTTTCCAGTTCTTCATGATTCATCCTAGGAAGGCTATATGTTTCTAAGAAATTGTTCATTTCTTCTAGGTTATTGAATTTTGTGGCATATAGTCCTTCATAGTATTCTTGGATGATTCTTTGAATTTCGGTGGCATCTGTGATAACTTCCCCTCTTTCATTTTTTATTTTGTTTATTAGTGTCTTTTCTCTTTTAATCTTATTGAGTCTAGCCAAGGGTTTGTCAATTTTATTAATCTTTTCAAAGAACCAACTCTTTGTCACATTGATTTTTTCTGTTGTCTTTTTGTTCTCTATTTCATTTAGTTCTGCTCTGATTTTTATTATTTCCTTTCTTCTGCTGACCTTGGGTTTCATTTGTTCTTCTTTTTCTAATTCTTTAAGGTGTAACGTGAGGTTATTTATTTGGGATTTTTCTTGTTTCTTGGGATAGGCCTGTAATGATATAAATTTCCCTCTTAAACCTGCTTTCGCTGCATCCCAAAAATTTTGGTAGAATCTATTTCCATTCTCATTTGTTTCTATGTATCTTTTTATGATGCCTCTTATTTCTTCTTTGACCTGGTCGTTCTTTAAAAGCATGTGGTTTAATCCCCACATATTTGTGGTTTTTCCTTCTATCATTATGCATGTTGATATCCAATTTCAAATCATTGTGATCACAGAATATACCTGGCATGATTTCAATCTTCTTAAATTTGCTTAGGCTAGTTTAATGCCCCAATATATGGTGTATACTTGAGAATGTTCCACGTACAATAGAAAAGAATGTATAGTCTGCTGTTCTAGGATGAAGTGCTCCATAAATGTCAATTATGTCCATTTCATCTAATGTGTCATTTAGGGCTGCTATTTCTTTATTTTCTGTTTGGATGATGTATCCATAGCTGTCGATGATGTACTTAGATCCCCTAGTATAATTTTGCTTTGGCCAATTTTTCCCTTTAGTTCTCTTAGTAGTTGTTTGGTATATTTTGGTGCTCCCTGATTGGGGGCATAAATATTGATGACTGTTATGTCTTCTTGTTGTATAGTCCCCTTTACCATTATGAAATGTCTATCTTTGTCTCTTGTTACATTTTTCACCCTGAAGTCTGTTTCATCTGATATCAGTACGGCTACACCTGATTTTCTCGGGGTACCATTTGCTTGAAGTGTCAATTTCCACCCTTTCACTTTGAGTCTCTGTAGCTGAGATGTGTCTCTTGGAGGCAGCATATGGTTGAGTTTAGTTTTTTGATCCAATCTGCTACTCTGTGCCTTTTTATTGGTGAGTTCAGTCCATTTACACTTAGGGTGATTATTGATATGTGAGGATTTCCTATCATTCTATCTTTAGATTTTTGGTAACACTGTGTCACTATCGTTTCTTGCCTTTTTGTTGTTGTCTATTATTTCTATGTGATGGTATTCTATGATTTTTCGCTCTGTTTCTTCTTTGATTACATTATGTATTTGAGTTCTGGATCTTCTTTTTTTTTTTTGAGTGGTTACCATTAAGTTTATGTAACAGAAAGTTTGATATTTAGTGTATGCTATTTCCTTCTTCATGCCTACTTTCTCCATTCCCATATTCTGGTTCAGGCCTTTACTCTCCCCCATTTTATGTTTTGGTTGCCACAAATTAACCCTATTGATGCTGGTCGAATAGCCTTGTTCAGTATTTCTGGTAGTGCAGGTCATGTGCTAGAAAATTCCCTCAGCTTCTGTATGTCTGGAAAGGTCTTTATTCCTCCTTCATATCTAAAGGATATCTTTGCTGGATATATTATTCTTGGCTCATAATTTCTCTCTTTCAATAGTTTGAATTTTTGGTTTCACTCCCTCCTGGCTTGTAAAGTTTCTGCTGAAAAAATCTGATGATATTCTAATGGACTTTTCTTTGTAGGTTACCATCTTCTTTCCCCTGGCTGCCTTGAGGATTCTTTCTTTTTCTTCGATTTTTGACAGCTTCAATACAATGTGCTTTGGAGAAGACCTGTTGAAGTTAAGGTAATTTGGTGTTCTTTTTGTTTCTTGGATTCGAGGATCCAGTTCTTTCAACAAGTTTGAGAAGTTCTCATTGACTATTTGTTTGAATATACTCTCTATGCTCTTCTCTCTTTCTTCTTCTTCTGGTAAGCCCATTATTCTTGTATTGTTCTTTCTGATGGAGTAAGAATGTTCTTGTAGAGTTCATTCATTTCTTTTAAGTCTCATGTCTCTTTTTTCTTCCATCTGTGTCATTTCCAGATTTCTATATTTGATGTCACTGATTCTTTCCTCCATCTGGTCAACTCTACTACCTAAGCTGGCTATTTCATTCTTCATTTCTTTTCTTGAGTTCTTAATCTCCAGAAATTCTATTTGGTTCTATTTAAAAATTTCTATCTCTTTGGTAAATGTTCATTTTTTTCTTTGATGGTGTTTCTGAGTTCATTAACTGCCTGTCTGTGTTTCTTGCATCTCATTGTGTTTTTTAAGAACTGCAATCTTGAATTCTCTGTCATTTAAGTCACATATTTCCATATCTTTAAGTTCCTTTTCTGGAGACTTTTCACTTTCTTTCTGAGCAGTCTTGTTGCCTTGGTTATTCATGGCAATTAATGATTTATTATTTCTCTTCCTAGACATCTACAGGAGTGAGTTCTGTGACAGGTTGATAGAAAGAGGTCTTTCTTTTGTTTTCCAGCAGGTGTTGGTAGAATGTTTTATTTTCTCTCCGACTGCAGCCTTTTATTCTCTCTCACACTGTGGTGTTATGTTTTCTCTACACTGTTCCGGCTTCTCACACAATGGGGGAATTCCCTGGAAGGCAGCCTTCTCCTTTGTGAACAGTTCACTTGGGTCATGCAAGGAGGAATAAAGACCCCTCCATGGGGGATGTGGAGAGCTTCTGTAGTTCCAAAGCTCTTCCTGCAGCAGATTCAAAGCCCGTGGGTTTCAGCAGCTCTGTTTACTCCTGCAGGGATCCACTCAGATAGGTGGGGACAGGGGCGGGGTGGGTTGTGAGAGGTGGCCCAGAACAATAGTGGTGACCATCACCACAGCCAGTCCTTCCACAGCTCCCTCCCCTTTGCCAGAACTAGTTGGGCTGGGAGTCTATGTCTGCAGACTGCAGTTCTCAGAACTGCAAATATTCTGTTCTTTTGATCTGACACTATTACTGTTCTGCTTCTAGCACTGGGCAGTTGGGGGTGGAGTGAGCTCTGGGAGGGTAGGGAGGGTGTGGCTAAGCTCTGTGCCTGAGGCTTCTGTTCTCTGCTCAGCAGTGAGGGTTTAAATGACCATTTTCAGCCTTCTTACCTCACTCTTTGCTCAGAGGTCTCTGCTGTGAGTGTTGGGTTCAGCCGTGTTATATTCTGTCCCCTCAGCCCTGTGGGCCATAAGCGGAGCCCTAGCAGTCCAAGTTCCTCTCTCTTCCACAGCTGTGATAATTCCAGAATGCAATAAGCTTGGAGCACCAAGCTAGGTCTATATCCAGTGCCTGCGCAGCCCCATCTCTGCACTTCTCCCTTCCCTCCTCCCCTACTTCCACAATTTTCCCACCTTTAAGTGAGTTCAGTAGTGCTCCTCTTAGTCTTGCCTGTCTGCTGTGCAGGGAGTCCTTTGTGGGGTCATAGTTGTTCAATTTGTTGTAAATTCCAGGGAAGGTTTCAAGAGGCTCACCTCCTGCTGCCATTTTTATGGCATCACTCTCTCTTTGTCTTTTACATTTGGCATTTTAATTATGATGTATCTTGGGCTGGACCTCTTTGGTTTTACCTTTTTTGAGACTCTGCATTTCTTGGGCAGGTACGAAAGTCTGACAATTAAGTTCACAAACTCCTCCTAGAAAAAGTGCTACATACCACATTGCTGAATATCACTGCAGTCACCTTCGAAGTACTCCCCTTGGGAAGTTATGCACTGATGCCGGTGTCTAGTCCACCCTTCAAAGCAATGTTGGAACTCTACTCTTGAATGACCATCAGAGCTGTCATCGTATTACCCTTGATGTCCTGAATGTCATCAAAATGCCTTCCTTTCAATATTTCCTTTATCTTCGGGTAAATAAAGAAGTCATTGGGGGCCAGATCAGGTGAGTAGGGAGGGTGTTCCAATACAGTGATTTGTTTACTGGCTAAAAACTCCCTCACAGACAGTGCTGTGTGAGCTGGTGCATTGTCATGATGCAAGAGCCACAATTGTTGGCGAGAAGTTCAGATCGTCTAACTTTTTCATGCAGCCTTTTCAGCACTTCCAAATAGTAAACTTGGTTAACTGTTTGTCCAGTTGGTACTAATTCATAATGAATAATCCCTCTGATATCAAAAACAGTTAGCAACATCATTGCTACAAGTTCGTGAACTTAAAATTCACATCTCGTATGTCTACTTCTTTTGCCAGGTCAGGGAAGTTTTCAGTCATTATTTCTTTAAATAGGTTTTCATTTCCTTGCTCTCTCTCTTCTCCTCCTGACACCCCTATGGTGCGAATGTTGGTATGCTTGGTGTTGTCCCAGAGGTCCCTTAAAATATTCCATTTTTTGCATTCTTTTTTATTTTTTCTGTTCTGACTGGGTGTTTTCTGCTACCTTAGCTTCCAAATTGCTGATTTGATCCTCTGCTTCATATAATCTGTTGATTTCGTCTAATATGTTCTTCATTTAAATTATTGTATTCTTTACTTCTGACTAATTCTTTTTTATGTTTTCTATCTCAAGTTTTATCTTTCCTATCTCTTTGTTGAAGTTCTCCCTGAGATCACTAAGCATCCTTATAAGCAGTGTTTTGAACTCTGGATCTGGTAGAATTCTTGTCTCCATTTTGTGTAGTTATTGTAGTTATTTTTCTAGAGCTTTGGTCTGTTATTTCATTTGGGACATGTTTCTTTGTCTCCCCATTTTGGTTACCTTCCTGTGTTTGCTTCTATGTATTAGGTAGAGCTACTATGTCCCGGTCTTGGTAGAATGGCCTTTTGTAGTAGGTGTCCTGGGGGGCCCAGTGGCATAGTCTTTCTGTACGCCTGAGCTGGGTGCTCTAGGTGTGTCCATTGTGTGGGTTGCCCTCATGCCGTAGTTGAGCCTTGGTTGCTGTTTGAACATAAATGGGAGAGATTGACCATCAAATGGATTGGTTTTTAACACTGGCTATGACTACAGCAGAGGAGCTTTTGTGCAGGGGCTGACCCTACAAAACAGCATTTACTTTAGCAGGGCTGTGATGCCTGCCCAGTCTGTCCTTTGGGTGTGTTTTTGGAGGTGGTTAGGTAATGCACTGGTATGATCTGAAGCTGGCCACCAGGTATGTTGGTTCTGGGGCCTCTTGGGAGGGGCTCTGGTACAGGCCAAAGTCAGTTGCTGCCTGTGCCCCTCCCAGGGCCACTTGGTATGAGCTACAAAGTGATCTGCAGATGTTTGTCACTTGTGCTGGGCTTGGAACTGCCTGGGAGAGGCTAAGCTGCAAACTGAGGCCAGCGGCCACTAGAGGTAGGCTTGGTGCTGCTCAGCTAGACATACAGGGTATGCTGAGGTGAGATGCTGCTTATTTGGGGTTTGTGAACCTTTGACCCATTTTAGGAAAGTCTGTAGTATGGGCCAAGAGAGGCCCTTTGTATGGAAAAGCCTCTGAAGTTGCTTGGGTGGGCCTACAAGTTGGGTGGGGCAGGGCTCAGTTAGTCACCAGGGTGGTTGTCAATGGTGTTAGTCAGGGTGATGGAGACTTAGATATGGCGCCTGTAATCTGGTAGGGGGAAGGGCTCAACAAAGAAACAATGGCTTCTGCTAGCACTTCAGTCTGGAAGAAAGCTGTCTCTCTATTTTTCTACCTGAAGCCAAACAATTTGTTTTCTCCCTGTATGTCCCTGGCACCTTTCAAGCTGCTGCCCAGCATTGGAGCTCACAGTGAATGAGTCCATCAGCGAGTTGGTCCATGTGTAGTCCCTTTAATAGGAATGCTTGGGACTCTAGCCGCCTTCCATCTCACTCAGCCACAATCTGTGCTGGTTTTCATAGCCAGAAGTTATTGGGACTTCTCTTTCCAGCACTGGAACCCTGGGCTGTGGAACCTAGTGTGGGGTTGGGACCCCTTGCTCCTCAGGGGGGACCTCTGCAGTTGAGATATCCCTCCCTATTTTTAACAGTCACGCTCAGGTGTGGGACCAGCTCATACAGCATCTCATCTCCTCCTACCAGTCTCTATGTGGCTTCTTCTGTATATTCTCAGTTATAGGACTTCTGTTTAGCTGGACTTCAAAAGATTTTCAATGATGGTTGTTCTGTAATTTAGTTGTAATTTTGATGTGGTTGTCAAAGGAGATAAGCACAGCATTTATCTACTCTGCTATCTTGAATGGAACTTTAGGTACACCGTTTTTAAGGACCACTTTCTCTAATAGGTAACCATGAAATTGAGTTGTAATGGTATACCAATAGATGGTGGTGGTATTTATTCATTAATTTATTAAAAATGGTGTATTATGAACCAATCATTATACAGGTACTGTTATATAGAAATATCTCCTTCTCTTAAGGAATTCTTAATTTTAAGTGGAAGGTCAACAAGAAAACATGATGATACAGACAGGGTTAGTTCCTAGAACAGAGGAAGGCACAGACTGATAATGCATTAATTATCAACTGGGAGATTTCCTGGAGGTATATGAAATAGACTTTGACAGTCTTGAAGGACAAAGGAGCTCTAACTGGCTAACAAAGGGAAAGAGAGATATTACAACCAGAGGGACCTCATGAAAATGGCATGGAAGATGAGAGCATGATGTTGTCAAGGGATCTGCAAGATGTTTAATATTACCTGCAAGTACAAGAGAAATGTTTGAGAAATGAGGGCTAGGGAGTTTTCAAAGGGCAAACATGAAGAGACTCGTATGTTGTACTAATACGTTTGAATTTAGTCATTGCCAACTCTGGAGTCAGGTTAAGTTGAAATCCTAGCTCTGCCAGTTACTTGCTATTTACCTTTGGGCAAGTTACTCAAGCATTGGTTATCTCATTTGTAAAGTGGAAGTAATAATAATACCTATCTCTTATAGTCAGTATGAGAAATGGGTTAATACATATATAATTCTTAGATCAAGAACTGTCCTATAACAATCACTCAATAAATCATCAACATCACAATTGTTATTGCTGTTCCTATTAATCATTTTATTTCAGTAGAGACACATTGAAGGGATCCCCACTTATTCAAATATGTCTAAGACTGAGTCCCTTTTGATCAAATGTGGTTTTAAAGTTCATTCTGGCAGGAGTAAGCAAAATGGACTGTATATGGTAGAGTTGAAACTAGAAACAGAAACATCGGGGCATTTGTAGTGTATCAGTTGAGAGATCATGCAAACAAAGACTAAACCAATGACATTACAATGCAGGGAGAAGAAATAGAAGAATTTGAGTAAAAGAGAGTTTAATGAGAAAATTTTGTGTGATATGGTTATTAAGTATATAGAGTAACCAAGTCTACCTACATGCTTTCTGACTGGATGGCAGTATCATTCACTAAATCAAGGAATGTAGGAGGAAGAATTGGTCTAAAGGGTCAGATGATGAGCTGAGTCCAGGCAGATGTATAGCGACAGCTAGACAGTGGGTTCGGAGCTCAAAAGAGATTATAGAGAACCATCAGTAAATATGTGTTAGATGAAATTATAGGAGTGGATTATCAAAGGAGTGTGTGTACTGTAAGAAGAGTAGATGGTCTGTGATGAAATCCTTAGGATGTACCAACAATTAAGAGAAGGGCAAATAATAAAATAATTATAGCGTCCGACATATTTTCTAAGGGAAAGGTGAAAAGGAAGCACCAATTTCACCGTAAAATGTGAATCAGAAAACCCCACTGGCTTTGATCAGAACACTCTAGTAGCTTTCTATTGTGATTGGCCTAAAGTCCAATCTCCTTATGTGATATTGCTTCCACCATGCTACTCCTTGATAACTCCGCTTCAGCCACACCATTCTTCTTTCTCTTCTTCAAACATAGCAAGTTTGCTCAATGCGCAGGGCATTTGAACTTGTTGCTCCTTTGACAGGAGTGCCTTCTACCAGACTGTCTGACATTTCTCACTTCAAATAGAACCTTCTTAGAGATGCCTTCTTTGACTTACCTAGCTAAAATAATCCCTACTTTAGAGTCCTGTTTCTCAGGCATTCTCTGTCAAGCTACCTTGTTGTGTTATATTATTTGATAATTCCTGAAACTAACTTGTTTGTTTACCTGTTATTTCTTTGTTGTCTATTTTTCTACACTTGAATGCAACCTTCACGAGAACAAGGATCTACTTTATCTTTTTCAGCACTGGATCTTCTGCCCTTAAAGGTATCTGATGCACAAAATAAGTTCATTAAATATTTGATGACGAAATGGGTGTATGAAATAGTGAGAAGGGTAGGTACTAGGCAAAGAAAAAAAAAAGGAAAAAGTTATATTAAAATACTTAGAAGGAAGACTAATGGTACCAAAACACATAAAAAATATTTTTTACTGAATTTAGCAAAAGGGGTCACAGATGACACTAGTAGGAGTAATTTCAGTAGAATATTAGTAGCAGAATTAAATACATAGGCTTGAGGAAGAAAAGAAAACAGATGAGTGAAGAAAACAAATAGATTCTAACCATTCAGAAAGTTGAACTGTACAGAAAGGAAGGAGATAAAGAAATATTTGGAAGAGTAGCTCTTGTAAAGAAAATACAAACAAGCAAATAATCCAAAAACAACTACTGTAGTGTTAGAGGTACATTGTGAAAGCTATAAGGTCAGTTTTTGTTTTGTTTGTTTTCTTTTTATTTTGAAACATTTTGAACTTAAAACATTGTGAGAATATTTCAGAGAACTCCCATGTATTGTATGATTGATCTGTGGCTGGGAATCTGCAGATGTGGAGGGCCAATTGTTGTTATACCTGGTTTTCGACTAAATGGGGGCTGGTGCCCGAACCTTAGCCTTGTTCAAGTGTCAACTGTATTCTTCAATTGGAGACCTCATTCAAGTTTCAGCAATTATCCTGTATAGTCTTTACAGCAAAAGGATCCAATCTAGGATTTCATGTAATACACAGTTGTCTTATATTGTAGACTTTTTCATTATGAGACAGTTCCTCAGTCTTTCCTTGACTCTATCACTTTGATATTTCTGAATATTACAGAGTAGTCATTTTGTTGAATGCCCCTCAAATTGGTTTATGTGGTGTTTCTTGATGACTAGACCCAGGCAATACTGTTTGGCTGAAATATACCGAAGTGATGCTCTTTTTTCCTCATTGACTCCTATTGAGTGATATATGATATTGATTTATCTCATTACTGGTGATTTTAACTTTCATCATTTGAAATTTAATTGTAAAATCACTTTTGTCTCATGTTTAATTAGTAAACGTTCTTTGGGGAGGGATTTTCAAGTTATACAAATTTCTGTTTCTCATCCTACTTTCACCCACTATTTTTAACTTCCATCAGAATTTATTTCTTGAATTAGTCATTACTGCAATTGTTGCCAAATTTTGATTTTTCTAAATCCAATTTGCCTTCCTCATTTGATAGCTATCATTTTATTATAAGGAAGAGCTATATGAACATAAACTCACAAATTGATATTTTATTCATTTGGTTATAACTCCTATTATTTCTTTTGATGCTTAAATTGTCACAGGTTTGCACATTGTGTTTTTTTTTTAATAAATACAGTACGGTAATAATTCTGAATGTTTCGTGTTTTGGGAAAATGAGCCAGTAGAACAGTGATTTTGAATTTTGGCTGCACATCACAATAACTTGAAGAGCTTTTAAATATCCTAATGCACAGGCCATACCTCCCACCAGCTACATGAGAATCTTTGGAAGTGAAACCCAGCAATAATTATTTTTTAAACTCTGCAGATGATTCCTATCTGAAGCCAAGTTTGAGAGCCAGTGCAAGAGAGAGTGGCGTATTAGGAATTCAGGAGAGATAAGAGATAGCTGATACAGGAAATATCCATGAAAATTGGAGAAAATTAAATTCGTATGACAGGAGGAGAAATTTGCTCTGGAAAAGAGGCTTTAAGGATATAAATATAAGAGCAGGCTCCAATTTGTTTTCAGTAGGAGGGGATTAGGAAGTTGAGGGATTTCCCACCTAGAAGTGCTATTATTTTGTGAAGAAGCAGTAAAGTTGCATGGTGAGATTCAGGATAAATGAGGATGGAAACTGGTGAGATTTGAAATAGCTGTTGTGAGCAATTAAAAAATATGACCACAGAACAGTGAGATCCTATTGAGATATTAGAGAAACTTTCTTGGGCACGAACACGAAATTACTGATACTTTTCCCTTGAATTTGCATTTAATCAAGTTGATGCAGAACAATAAGAGGTCCAGAGACCAAAGGGCAAGGTTGAATTACCAGACCTAGTATTCACAGAGAAGTGAACTCGGGGACAGTGCAATTGTGGGAATATGACTAGTGTCAAAGTCGTGAATATCTTCTAAACGTCTTCAACGGGAATGGTTGAATTTTTCAGGCATGTGGCAGCAATTGTATTTTAGGCACAGAGTTATTTTCAGCAGCTTTAAGTCACCTTTTTCTTAAATAGATTGGAAGTGGAAAATAGGTGAATGTTCTTTTTTTGCATACGCGGTGCCCAGGGGCCTGCCATGTTTAGAACATCTGAGGTATATGACAGTCTTTTATCTGGGCTTCTCTCTGTATGGTTTGTGGTTTCTTAGCTTTATCCTTTTATAGTTGCCAATGCCCTAATTCTGGTTCTTCAGATTTATTACTTCAGTGTGTCTTTGTTTTCAGCATGATTATGTATCTGCTACCTAAACCTTTCCTGGTGGGTAAACTTCATGGGTAGGCTATTTTAGGGGAACTACCATGCAACTAGCTCTATTTACAGTTCAGCTGGACCAAAAATATTCTCTTTAGTTTACAGTTGTCTTTTTTTTTTTTTTTTTTTTTTTTTGTAAATAAGCTTGTTATGGGAAGACTGATTTTTATTTTCTTAAGTAAAAAATAGATATTTCAGTCAAGGTCTGGGCCATAGTCTGATACTTGTAACAGGTATAAGATTTCAAGTGTGAGTACAGACATCATACTAGAGTTTTTAGTTTTTAAATACTTCTTCATTATTTTTATTACTTGTGTCTGTCTTGTAAAAGGATAATAGTTCCATTGTGGCAAATAGAAGAATTGTGTTACGGTGGAAACAAACCCACTTATCATCTACCTTTAAACAATTTTTAGACAATTGGTGAGTAGGAATGGACAATGAATAACCACATAACACAACTTTTTAAATAAAGAATAACTAATTTAAAATAGATGTTGGAGAAAACTTCTTAAGCTCAGTATCTAAGAATGTGATAAAAAAAAAATACTGTGGCAATGAAGCCACAGTATTCCTACAGTAGGCAGTTATAGTGCTTCTGTATCACACATAGCTCTGGCTGCTTTGACTTGTGTGGGCAATGGTACAAAACATGCTGGACTCTTGAGAGTATATGGAATGGAGAAATGAATAAAGCCATGAACAGCAAGGATAGATGCTGTCCAATGAGTCAGCTTGTGCAACTAAATTAGCTCATTGTCTTACAACAAAGCATCCAGAGAACACAGCAAGCGTATGCATGATTCAAGCAGGAAGCCCAATGTCATGACCAAAGGGAAGAGTTATGGTGAGGTAAACAAATCAGACAAATGTTGAGCCATGGAAGCTCTGACAATTTTTCCACAATTATGTGTCCATTCCCTCATCAGTGAATAGGCAACAGTAGCTTTGGAGAAAGCAAGGATTAGATGCTTGTGTGGTTACCAAGGCCCTAGACTTATTTATTTTTCCAGTGCTCTGAGTGCTGATCATTCCAGTTAAAAACCGTAATGTGGATATCAAAGACCTCAACCTATTCTCAGGAAACTTGAGTTTGTGAGATAATTATGAGTAGCTATATCTCCTATGTTAATGTTTTCAAGAGTGATAGTGGCCTTAGGGTCATATGGAGGCAAAATTAATTCAAACTGCCAACCGTTGAGCTGAATTCAGAATTTTAAGAAGAATGCAGAAACCAATGAATCTTTCAAAAGAATTTCTTTTCTGAATAGGTGTTAAAAATTGGCTACCTGACAAAAATCCAAATTGTGGATGCCTAATGCAATGTACGTTTGTATTTGACTATCATTAATGATTGTTGCTCGGAATTGGAGCTTTGTCAGCATGTTATTAATAAACTGAAGTAGAGTTATGAATCACATAAGTTTCACGACTATATGTCATTTTCTGCTGTGAAAAACAATTCTTGTAGGCAGGAATGAAAGACCCACTCCCCTGTAATCATGTACCTCTCTTTCTTCTTCACCACTCACCTTGTGAAAATGCACCCATAAGCACACAAACGTCTTGCTTTGGAACTAGCAAATGCAAAACACAACATGTTCTGATTATTCAATTCTTACAGTACTTCCTTATTTTCTATCAATATTTTCTTTTTCATTACTTAATATTGCATTTAGTTTTAATAGTTATTAACAAGATTGACACCTTTTCAGAGAACTTTTTCAGTCTTAATACTTGATTTTAAATTGGGAGTCAATCTCCAGAAAACAAGGAAATAACATCCTCAGATTATTTGTCTTAATTGATGTGTTACCCTCTAGGATTCTGCCTGAAAACTACAGGATTTTATTGAGATTTACATATCTGTGAGTTTTAGAACTACTTAGATTAATAAAATATGATTGTTAAGGAAAGCTTAATTTCTAGAATACATCTTTTTCTAATAGTATTTTCTTTATAAAAAAATTAGTTTCAGGTGTGCAAAGTAATGTAATAGTTACACATTTATACCACTCACAAGATGATACCCCCCCAATCTGCTACCTCTTTGACATCATACATAGCTGTTACAATACTATTGACTCTATTCCCTGTGCAATACTTTACATCCTGTGACCATACACACACACACACACACACACACACACACACACACACACACATATATATATATATATATATATATATATATATATATATATATATATATATAATTGTAGTTGACATTTAATATTATTCTACTTCTACTTCAGCTTCAGGTGTATAGCACAGTGATCAGGCATCTACACAGTCCATGAAGTGAGCTCCCTAATAAGTCCAGTGCCCATCTGGCACCCTATGTATTCTTTACAACATTACTGATTATATTCCTCAAACTGTATTTCATATCTCTGTGCCTATATTGTACCTACTAATTTGTACTTTCTAATCCTTTTACCTTCTCCTCCAGCCCCACCCCCTCCCATCCAGCAACTATCAGTTTTTTCCCCCTATAGCTCAGTCTATTTCTGTTTTGTTTGTTTGTTTATTCTGTTCTTTAGATTCCACATATAAGTGAGACCATATGGTATTTGTCTTTCTCAGTCTGATTTATTTCACTTAGCATAATATTCTCTAGGTCCATCCATGTTGTTACAAAGGGTAAGATTTCATTTTAAAGAGGACATACAGATGACCAACAGACATATGAAAAAATGCTCAACTTCACTAAACGTTAGAGAAGTGCAAGTGAAAACCACAGTGACACACTACTTCACACCTGTCAGAATGGCCATCATCAATAAATCAACAAACAACAAGTGCTGGTGAGAATGTAGAGAAAAGGGAACCCTTGTGCACTGTTGGTGCAGCCACTATGGAAAACAATATGGAGTTACCTCAAAAAATTGAAAAACTACCTTATGACCCAGCAATTCCACTTCTAGGTATCTATCCAAAGAAATCCAAAGCACTAATTTGAAAAAAATATATATGCACCTCTGTGTTTAATTTCAGCCCTCTTCACAATAGCCAAGATATGGAAACAATCGAAATGCTCATTGATAGACAATTGGATAAAGAAACTGTGGTATATTTATACAGTGAGTACATACTACTTGGCCATATAATACATCTTTGAATATGAACATTCTCTATTGGTAAATTGAAATTCTGACTATTGATCTTTACAATTCTTTTGGAGTGAATTTGTGTGATGTGTATATATGTTATATATATATTATATATATAATTATGTATATATGCAATATATAAATATAAACATATATATATATATATATGCCACTTTTCTATTCTCCTTACATTTGACTCTTTCTTTGACATTTTGTTTATCAAATATCAATATCACATAGAATTATCTCAGGGAAATTATAACTTCCATTGGTGAAAACTCACCCTCACCAGGTTTTGTAATTTTCTTTTCTGTGCATATCTGGAGTGGTAATTCAGAAGGTTAGAGTGTCGATTATTCTGTAATCATTTTCTGTAATTTGGAAGTTGGCCAATGGATAGTCAAATGTACTCCTATTTTAGCAGAGAACAACAAATAACGAAATCATAAATACTGCCAGGGTATTTTCCCTTGATTGGAATTCCAACCAAATGTAAACAAAGATTTGGGGGGAAATAATCTTGCTCTGTTGCCATATTTTTGCCCTTTATAATTCATCAGTTTAATTAACTTTGTAGAGATGTCTTTATTTTTTAGCCTTTGATCAATAACATCAACAATGGGTAGAAAAATTTTATCTCCTAAAATGTACCAGATTTTACAGCAATTTAACAGTGATACCATTGACTACGTGTTAGGCAATGCTCTAAGTGTTTGATGAATGTTAATTCACTTTGTCCTCACTAGAATCCAATGAAGTATATGCTGCTATTATCTCTAATTTACAATCGAAGAAACTAAAGAATATAGAGGTTAAGTAACTTTCCCATGATCACACCCAGGCCATTCTGTATGAGATTCTGTCAGTGGGCTACACGTTGAGTAGGATTAACTGTTAGTGGACAAAGCATCAGCTCATACTTTGATTGTGTGATGTATGAGATGCACTTGGTTTTGATTAATTGTCATTTAATGGCATATAACTTGGACACAGAACTTTGAATTGGTGCTTAAATTATTAACTGACGTATAATATTCAGACTCATTTAATTTTATGCATAACTTTCCTCAAAGCCATTTCCTTCTGTCTCTCCTTCCTTTAATCCAGCTATTGCTATCAACTGTACCCCCCCATCCCAATTAGAACAGATAATAGTTAATTTGAACTCAGCATATGGAGAACAAGCCCTTTTTATAGTATTCAAGATTGGTTCCCACAAAGCATAAAATGTGCAAAACAGCTTCACAATGGTAGAAGACTTTTGAATAAAGAAAGCAGCATGTACAGCTGTAGCTAATTACAAATTTGGGCTTCACTTTTGTTAACAGAAGACTAATGTTTGCATACAAAGTATTTGTTGTAAATAAATAGCTTTAATAAGTGAGGAAAGTAAGCAAAAAAGACAGTAAGCAATACAATGCCGGGGTAGTTACAGCCATGTTTGCAAAAGCCACAAATGCAGTATATAATTATCTTAATATAAAAAATAGAGATTATCTCATGTTAAATTCTTTATTAGGAATAATTCTAACATTTGAATACTCTAGTATTTGAACAGTTGTCTGATTCTGACTTAATTTTCTTGATATGCTACTTAAGTAACACCTTGGAATATAAAGTAATATGGCTTCAATGAATAAATCCTTATTTATGAAGTAAGATATTTGAAGGCACACTTGATTATATATTTATAGCTTTTAATTTCATATGATTTACCAACCCAATTAAGGATAATATTGAAAGGCTATTGAGAGAGGGTATGGTTCATTTCAAGTAAGACTACTGACAAACCATCTCCTCCATTATTTTCCCCTCACAAATAAAGGTACCAACACTTTTTATTCTGCCATGATAACAGGAGTATAGAGCTACTGCATTACATTACGAGACCAATAGGGAAAACCAAAAACAACACGATAACTGTGGAGTCAAAGAAAGGGATTCTATAATTGTCTGAATTATTCTCTATTTTGAGAGGCAAATAAAAATTAATACAGAAGATAATTATACATCGACCATTATATAATAATAATAATAATAATAATAATAACAACAACAACAACAACATAACCGAATTTGGCATTCTGGTAAAAGAAGGAAAAACAAACAAATCTAAAACTTTGGTTAAAAAGCTTGTGACTGTCCACAGAGAAACCTACACACAAATGTTGATAACAGCTTTATTTATCATTGCCAAAATTCGGAAGCAAGCAAGATATCTCTCAAGAGTGAGTGGAGCAAGAAACTTTGGTACATCCTTACAATGGAACATTATTGAACAATAAAAAGAAATGAGCTCTCTAGCCACAAATAGACCTGGAGGAGCCTTAAATGCATACTGTTCAATCAAAGAACCCAATCTGAAAAGGTTACATACCGTATGATTCCGACCTATATGATATTTTTGAAAAGGCAAAACTGTAGAGACAGAAAGATCAGTGGTTGCCAGGAGGTCAGGGAGAGAGACAGAGAAAGAGAAAGAGAGAGGTGAAGAACAGGAAATTTGTAGGGCAATGAAATTATTCTGCATGTTACTGTAATGTTGGATACATATTCTATATTTGTCAAAACCCTATAGAATGTTCAACACAAAGAGTGAACCCTAATATAAACTATGGATTTTAGTTATTTATGTATCACATTTGGCTCACCAATTGTAACAAATGTACTACACTGATGCAAGATGTTAATAATAGGGAATTCTGGGTGCAGGTGCATGAGTGGGGTGGGTAAGGGAGTATATGGGTACTCTGTATTTCTACTCAATTTTTCGGTAAGCCCAAAATACTTTACAAAATTGTCTGTCAATTAAAAAAAACTGTGATTAATATTAAAAAAATGAAAAGAGAGTTATTTAAAACTCAGTAACAGGAAGTCTGAAGTTACGTAAGTAAGGTAAAATCAATTTAAAGTAATTTCTACTGAGCAGTGTGTAACATTTTCTCATAAACTCATATTGAAATGTTTTTTCTGAAATTACAGAAAAATGTTAATGTTAAAAACACTGAAATTTAGTGCTGACTTCAATCAATACTCTATTGATTCTATTAATACTTTTTTATTGCCAGAAGCTGTTATTACTTTTTGTTAGGTCAGTGGAAATGAGATGAGAAAAAATTATACATTTATTATTTTTGACTATAAGTAGGGAGGTAGAGGAAAGGGGCAGCTAGTGGTAAAAGTAACAGGTATATTTTAAATTAGACACCAAAATCAAATAATATTTTTAAATCCCTCTAAACTACAATAATTATATAAAAGCTAGATAATAAAGAGAAAGTTTATTCTCAGTGAAACAGAAATACCATTAAACTGAACTAAAGATTTGCCTTAATTTTTAATAGGAATATGGTAAAGAAGACTTTCAGTTCAAAAATAGCCTTTGAAACACATATGGTTGCAGTGTTAGGTTGCAAATTAGGATATGGACAGGCTGTTCTGGGCCTAATTAGTTAACTAAATTAAGACAGATTACCTGGGCTGCATGACATCTTTCTTAAGTTTTAAAGGAAATTTTTTGGTTGAAAATATGATATTATTCTTTAAAAAAGCAAGAAACAAAGGGGCTACAGTATACCAATTTGTAGGGCTACCAGATAAAATTTAGGATGCTCAGTGAGATCTAATTTCAGATAAACACCAATATTTTTCTTTTTAATACAAATATGCCCATAAGATATTTGGGGCATATTTATGCTGAAATTTATTCATTCTTAATTAAATTTAAAAATTAGGTGGGTTTAGTTTTATTGGTTAAATCTGGCAACATGACACTTTGCCAATCTTGTACATTTAGAAGCTTGAACAGGGTACAATTTTACCATTTAGTCTCATTTTTACACATATTCATTTTTGGAATTTTCAAGAATAAAAATGATAATGGAATATTTAAGCATTATTTTTTTTTAAAATTTATTGGCGTGACAATTGTTAGTAAAATTACATAGATTTCAGGTGTACAATTCTGTATTACATCATCTATAAATCCCATTGTGTGTTCACCACCCAGAGTCAGTTCTCCTTCTATCACCATATATTTGATCCCCCTTACCCTCATCTCCCACCCCCCACCCCCTTAATTTCTGGAATGCTTACTTCTTGCAACATTATGTGTTAAGCTGTGTTTGTAAATAAAAGTTCTGTCTTCATATACAACATGCAGATGAAGCACAGACAGATGATTATAACAGACCTGACTATTGTTTTTAATTTGATGTAAAAGTGCATATAAAGAGGCAACTATTGCATGTGATTGCTATAGACTTTCAAGAAATCTTCAATAAATGTTCACAGCAAAGGCTATTTAAATAAAAATAGCTGTCAGAAGCTAGTGGGGAATATTTTACAAAGAGGAATCAAATAGAAAAGATAATAGACACTTATGTGGCAGGAACAACATAAGTATCAACAGAGAAATTCAAGAGTTAAGGATTTGACCAATTTCATTTAGCATTTATATGCACTATGTTAGATGGAATGCACAATAAATTCCCAACTTGGATTGAAATGTCACGCTGATGAGGTTGAAAAGGATATTTTTAGGATACTATGAGAGTAGTCATAATATGTGGTAAATGAATTCCAAGTTTAGGTATTGTGGTCTTGGCACCAATGTTGAAATTCATTTGACCAGATATGTAGAAGTTTATTTCTTGGTTCTCTATTCTGTTCCATTATTCTACATGTCTGTTTTTATGCCAACACCATACTGTTTTGATACTGTAGCTGTGTAATATGTTCTAAAATTAGGACGTGTGAGGCCTCCAGCTTTTTTGTTCTTTCTCAATATTGTTTTGGCCATTTTGGATCCTTAGCGGTTCCATACAAATTTTAGGATTTTTATTTTCTATTTCTGTGAAAAATAACATTGGAATTTTGATAGAAACTATATCAAATCTATGGCTCACTTTGAGTAGTTGTGGACATCATAACAGTATTAAGTCTTTCAATCATGAACATTTATTTGTATCTTTTTAGTGTTTCTGTGATGAACGATTTGCAGCTTTTAGTGTATAAGTCTTTCACCTCCTTGGTTAAGTTTTTTTTTTTTTTAAGCAAAATATTAACTTATATTTGCTTTATGATACAAAACTGGAGTAAGGTTAGAAGAAACACTGACATCAGTTAAGTACCTAATTCACTTAAATACTAGTGCTCAACAATTACTGCTTATTTGGCTATCTCTACCACTACTCCCACTGTTAGATTTTTTTTTTTTAATTTTTCTTTTGTCTCTCTCTCTCTCTCTCTCTCTCTCTCTCTCTCTCTCTCTCTCTCTATTTTAGTTTTAAGCATACAGAACAACACAGTGATCAGACATTTACATAACACACATAGTGATAACCCCAACAAGTCTGCTAGTCTACTACCCATCTGACACCGTACAGTTATTAGAACATTATTGCCTATATTCCTGATGGTGTACTACACATCCATGTGACTATTTTTTAAAATTGTAGTTGACATTCAATTTTATTTTATATTAGTTTCATGTGTACAGTGCAGTGGTTAGGCATTTATATAATTTATGAAGTGATCCCCCCAATTAATCTACTACCTACCCATCTGACAATATACATAGTTTTTGCAATACTGTTAACTATATTCCCTATATTGTGCTTTGCATCCCCGTGACTCTCCTGTAATTTTGTACTTCTTAATCCCTTCACCTTTCTCACCTACCCCCACCCCCTCCCACCCTTTCCAATCTAGTAAGTATTAGTTCTTTCTCTGTATCTATTGGTTTATTTCTGTTTTGTTTATTTATTTTGTTCTTTAGATTCCAAATGTAAGTGAGATCATATAGTATTTGTCTTTCCTCCTTTGAGTTATTTCACTAAGCATAATACCTCTAGGTTCATCCATGTTGTCGCAACTCCTTACTTAAGTTTATTCCTGTGTTTTATTCTTTATGATACTATTGTAAGTGAAATTTTCTTCAATTCCTTTTCAGATTGATTTTTGTTAGTTTATAGAAATGCAACTGATTTTTGTATGTTGATTTTATATTTTGCAACTTTACTGAATTCACTTATTCTCACAAGTTTTATTTGTGTGTGTTTGCAATCTTTAGGGTTATCTAAATATAACATGTCATCTGCAAACACAGGTAATTTTAATTCTTCCTTTGGATTTGAATGCCTTTATATCTTTTTCTTGCTTCATTTCCCTGGCTAGGACTTCCAGTACTATGTTGAACAGAAGTGGCAAGAGGGAACATCCTGATCTTAGAGGAAAAGATTTCAGCTTTTCATTGGTGAGTCTGCTGTTACCTATTATGTATGTTACGTATATGGCCTTTATTATGTTGAGGTAATATCCTTGTATTCCTAGTTTGTTGAATTTTTTTTATCATGTATTTAGTTGTTTTCAATTGCTTTTTCTGCATCTATTAAGATGATAATATGATTTTTTATCTTCCATTCTGTTAATATGGTGTATTGCATTGCTTGATTTTCATATGTTGAACCACTTTGCATCCCAGAGCTATGTTTTACTTGATCATGGTGTGTGATCTTTTAATGTGTTGTTGAATTTGGTTTGCTAATATTTTGTTGAGGATTTTTACATCTATATTCTTGAGGCATAGTATTCTCTAATTTTCTTTTCTTCTAGTGTCCTTATCTGGCTTCGATATCAGGGTAATGCTGGTCTCATAAAATTAGTTTGGAAGTGTTCCCTCTTCTTCAAATTTTTACAAGAGTTTGAGAGGTTTGGTGTTTATTTTTTCTTTGAAAGTTGGCAGAATTCACCTGTGGAGGCTTCTGATCCTAGAATTTTTTTGGGGGGGAGGATTTTTTTATTTTTTATTATTGATTCAATCACATTACTAGTTATAGACCTGTTCAGATTTCTATTTCTTAATGATTTAATCTTAGTATGTTTTATGTTTCTTGGAACTTACCCACTTCTTCTATGTTGTCTAATTTGTTGGTGTATAATTGTTCATAATAGTCTTTAATGATTTTAAAATTTTCATGGCATCAATTATAATGTCTCCTACTTAATTTCTGATTTTAATTACCTGTCGTCCTTCCTTTTTCTTAGTCTAGCTAAAGTTTTGTCAATTTTGTTAATCTTTTTTTTTTTTTTTTAAAAAAAACCAGCTCCTATTTGGTGTTTTTCTATTCTGTTTGCTTTATTTGTCAACACTGGTCATGGTGCAAGAATATATTGATTATAATTGAAGACTATAAACTCAGGAAACGATACCGTAATCATGGCTGTTTATCAACTCTCAGAATCCAACATTAAAGACAGAAGTGTAGTGGCTCCTTTGGAAACAGGCAATGAAAGAAGAATGACTCTATTTGTAACCCCATAAGACAGTCATCAAATTTGCCCATACACAACCACTTTTTTTTTTTTTTTTGCCTTCCTCTCTAGCTAGCCCAGGAAAGTGAAATCTCAATTTTCTATCCTCTCTCATAGCTAGGGGATCTCATATGGTCTGATTCTGGCCAATGAGATTTATGTGGAAGACTGCCAGGTAAGATTGAGGGGACTGAACAGAAGTCTGTACTTAAGAGCTAAAAATGACCAGGCTGTGCCTAGATGATCACTTTGACTGTCTTTACCTGTACAATGAATTGACCAAAAGCATAAGGACTGCAAGGTGGCTATATTTTTGACAGCAGAATTTTTAAAGAAACTCCAGGCTGGGCCAGCTACAACCCCTGATTATTCAGCCCCTAACACAACCACTGTTATCTCTAAGTAACACAGATAGGCGAAAAAGCTGCTGTAGCAATGCAGGTAGCAAGAATGATATCCCCATCCCCTTTGCCTAAGGTGATGCCTTGAAAGCTAATGAAAAAGGAAGATTTTTGTATGGAGGAGACATAAAAGCTTCCAGTAAGTCTAATCAGAAAAAGGATTCCATCCCAGGGCAGGAAATCTAACTAATCCTATCAGGTAGTTCTGATATCTGCTAATTGTGATATGTGATATAGATTGAATAGTGCTTATGTTTCTCATGCTCCCTTTTCCAAATGGGATTTTTTTAAAAATTGTAATTACTTGCTTCTCACCACTGTATATTGTGAATTCTGTGAGCAGATAAGTTACCTTTTTTTTCTTTTACAGTTTTCATAAAGGTCTATTTCATTATAGGTGGGTAGTACATTTAACAGTTAAATACATTTAAATAAGTAGATAGATAACCAACTAGAAACCAGCTAACAAGTAACTGTCTAAATATTTAAAATACAGCTCTTGTTTAGATCAGCCTTTGTTTTGATCACCTTCTTAGCTGTGGAAGAGCGGGGGGAAGCTTGCTGGTCACACTGGATATATATGAAGGCCAAATCTTCTGACATCCATTCCCAGAGGTTTCTTTCAGCTGGATTAAGCCAAGTCCAGGGCAAGCTCAAGTTTGTGGCCTCCAGAATTAATGTTCTTCCCATCTATCAGAGCACACAGTGTAAGCTTCACACCGAGCCTCAGAGTCTGAGTGTAGCCCACTCCAATTAAACTAGATTGTTGAGTTTTGCAGAAATAGAAACAGTGGTATACAACTGATATTTAGCTGCTGTTCCAAAGTGAGTACCAGTTGGTACCCGATGTCCAAGCAACATTTACTGATGTGTCAAGATTTTCACATACATTCTGATAAGTTGATCCTCCAGATTCTATCCCATCATTAACATTAGTGTGTTGCTGGAAGTCTCCAGTCCAGTAGCCCACTGCAAAGTTATTCCTGATTTGGCACTGTCAAAGATGATCTGGTACCCACCAAGCCAGCCCTCATAACCAAGGAGAGCTGGACCATGGATTGCGGGTCCAGCAAAATCAAAGTCAACATCGCAACCAAGGTTTATACACTCTCTCTTGTAAGAAGACTTGATTTTACCACTTTTCTTTCCTATGTTTGGTGAAAAGGTGGTATCCGATTTTGAACCTTGACAAATCTGGTCTTCACTGCGATTTCTGTTCCTACTGTGTTATCAGTGTTCCATTTCTCTGTGAAACTCAGACCATCTTCACACCATTTATAATTGGTCTCCAAGGTCCCAGTAACTTTACCAGTGACTGTATTAGATGAACCAGATGTTGAGAATTCCACACCACTGCAAGACTTTGTTTTCATATCCAGTTCACCAACCCCAAAGCAAATCTTTTGTTGAAAATATCTTTGGCAGCTTTGCCAAGGTCAGCATGTGATGGAGGGATACACATTGGCCTCGTGTAGCTCTGTCCAAAGTCACTGTGGCGAGACTATGGGAAGAGGAGATCTAGGAAACTTGAGGTTGCTTTGGAATCCTAGAAGCGAAGGACATGATTAGTCAGGCTGTTTGCGGGGAGACTCAGGAAAGGCTTTTCAATGGAGGTGATATTGGAGCTGAGTTGTAAAGATCGCATCACAATTTTACTAGATAGAGGAAAGACAGGCACTCTTTGCAGAAAGAGGGCCATTCACATGCATATTCAGTAAATTGTTAGTGTTTCCGTGTAATTAGACCACTAGCTTCAGGGAGGCAGGATAGCGGCAGCAGAGGGACAGAGTACTATAAACTAAATGGAATGACATTTTGAATTCCATTCTAAAAGATTTATATTTTACTGTGTAAAAAATGTGGAACTATGGAAATTTTTTAAAATGAAGAATGGAAAGGGAACATAATGAAATTTGCATCTTAGAAAAATTAGTCTGGTAATGGAGCAAATATTGAACAGAATATGGAAGAAATTTGAAGACTAGATAAGCTATTGCATTGGTTGAGAGAGACATTTGCAGAGGTACAGTCGATAAGACTTATTATGATTGAAAACTTGAGGAAAATGAGAAATCCACGATGACCTCAGAAAGAGAAGCGCATTTAGAATAGGGTTGGCAGAAAATGGAACACCTGAATATCTACTACTCCGGTGATAGATTGTGTGTACAGTTAATTCTTCCTTAGATATAAATTCAGTTACTCATAATGCAATTTGAATGCATTTCTTTTTAAATATTCAGAAAACAACAAATATGGAGGATGATTATTCATACAGAAGAATAAAATATTTCATATGTATTGTCATGTCACAGGTTTTTATAGTACAGCTGATGCAAGGACTATCTAGGCTTTTACAGATAAATTTGTATAGTCCATAACAGGATATGCTTTGGAAATTCTGAGGGATGATACATGATCAAACAGAGCAAGTGTGTATAACTGTAGACATTTTGACTAGCTCTTGTTCCACTCTCACACACAACATTCTCCTTGCATTTATTTCATGATTTTTATCAATTTAGATATTCAAATGTATATTTCCATTCCACTGGAATTTATTAAAATAAAAAGAAAATATTTACCCTGAACACTTCTAGGATTTTACATTTACAGAATAATATATTCAATTTCTTTATGCTTACTTTTGTATTTCAACTTGAATCGTAATTTATATTTATTGTTAGAGTTTTGAAGGGATCCTATATATAGCACCTCTCTTTCTTACATGAGTTCTGACCCAATTGAAAAATAAGACATATACTTGTGATATCAAAAACAAAATATCAGTTCATGACCCATAAAGACAAATTTAGAGAATGCAACATAGGGTCAAAATTGGCTTGACAACACTTTTCCAGTTGTGACCTTGAAACAATCTTCTAAGGGTGAAATGTCTGTCTATGGAAGAGAAACTCACAGCCAGGTTGCTGTGACCACTGGTCTTGTTGCCAAAAAGGGAGGAGAAAGACAAAATCTTCTCATGCTCTGGATCTGTTAGATTAATTCTATCCACTAGAAAACCATGGATTTGTTGCTATATGAAATTAATGAATTGACTAGGAGATTGTTTGCACTTCTGCAAAAATGAAAGGAGTAGCATTGTTTTGGGAAATTACTCATAGAATGAAACAAGTGAGGTAGGAGAACTCCCTCCTAGTGGTTGTCTTGTGGCATTTATTGCTATTTAGAAAAAAATCTTGGCACACTTACGTATATGAAAGCAGTGGTTCAGTAACCTGCTGGATCAACAGTATTACCTGAGGAATAATTACAGGTAACCTACTCCAGACTTAATCAGTCAGAATTTTAAGTGGTATGCTCTTTAAATGCAGCTTCAATTTGGCATAAATAAGAATAGGACTTAACTATATACAAAGCATTTGTGGCAAAGTCTTAGCATATATTGGGAACTAAATAAAGGTTATTTGAATTTGTATCCTGTTAAAAAGTGTGGATAGCAATAGGCAGTATTAATATATTATCAAGTATCAATGATATGGAAATTAACCTTCACATTGGTGACGAGCAGGTTTTAAAATGGCTACTTTCTAGAATGATGAGTGGGTTGATCGCTACCTAAAACTAGCTTTTTCTAGGGTTAGAACATGATAAACTGAGATGTGAGGTGCACCATCAGCAAATGTTCATATGCTTAACAGATACAATCAGAAACCTTGTATTCTGATTTATGTCACCTTACAAGATGAGTTAAATATAGCCAGTGAGATTGCCTTCTAGGAATTCAATTCTGATGTAGCTGCTCATAGTACACAGGAATTAGCTCTTTTTAATAAGGTCAATAGGATATATTTTCTAGAAAATTCATAAAACAGAATGTAGACCGTCACTTTTCTTTATTCACAAACCCAAGTGTCAGCAGAGATTCCACACAGGGAAGGAGCATTTTCTATTCGTGGCGATAGAGTCTGTGACAAAAAGGTCCACTGAGCCACTGGGCCAGTGAATCCTTATCGTCTTGATGAGTTGTCAATGAGTTTCTCCAAGATCAATTACTAGAGAAAGAAGTTAAAAGGTGACCCATGATTCATTTATTCTTCAATTGCTGGGTAGGGTTTGGGGGAAAAATAGGCAGATGGCTAGGTTTATTCTGGTGAATATAATAGGTAGGTCTCTGGGCAAATAGACTAATAAAATTCGCAAGGAGAGGAGTCCTTCTGCATTTACTGCTTTGAGTAGAATGTCCTAGGTTTAGGATTGCTCATGATAAAACACACCAGCAATCTAGGGATTTATGTGACATGGCTCTCATACAATTCTCTGGGGTATAAAATGGTAACATTTCATGACTTCAGTGCTCTCTGCTGTCTGAGGGGAACTCAGGTATCTCTTTTAAAGAACTTGTCTATTATCTTGGGTCAGGGAGAGCATTCCTGGTGCCCCAAGAAAGAATGTGGGAGCTACACATTCTTAGGAGAGGTCCCAGACCTCTCCTTACTTTACCCAGGCCTCTTGAATGCCTATATTCTTTAAATTATTCATAAATCTTGATACTGGGCAATGGGAGACTGATTTGACAAGCTAATCTTTTGTGTTAGTTCAGTTGTCAGGAGTAAAATTCTTAGGGGCAACTCTGAGAGCATAATTTTTATTGATATTTTTACTGATGGAACACTAGGTCTGTTAATAGCCTTAAGAGCTTATTCGGAATCAATAAGGGAACACAAGATTCACAACTAATGATATAGTGTAGTTGGTATTTCTAGACCTGGTATTAGAACATAGAAACAGCCTTGAACAATCTATATCCCCGTGCTGATTAAAATTTAGTGAGAAGTATATTATGGTTGCAGGATGTATGCCCCTTTAAACTTAGCATTTTAAATTCTTGATGTTGGTTGTTGTCGTACTTTTGAGGAGGAGATAAAATAGTTCAGATTCTCTTACAGGGGGGAAGGCTATCACTCTCCTTATCTTCCCTCCCCCCGAATAACAATTCCAATCTCTGTTTTCAAAAATCTTGTCCATTTTCTTCTTTTTGCTTTCTTGCTCTCGGATTCTACAACTATCAAGAGAGAAATTCTGTGAGTAAAATATTCTGAAATCTGTGTGAACTCGGGCAGCACAAGGTGAGACAGGTGTCAATAGTGCAGGAACTATGCTGTGAGCAGGGATTCTTTTCTGTTTGCCCATCCTCGATTTAAGTCGATCCACACACCACAAGGTCAGCTGGAATTAGATAAGACTGTTCCTAAAAAATGTGGTGATGCTACCCTTCAAAGAAAATCCATAAACTGTTAAGCAATTCTTATTCTGATTTTCAAAGGCATAGACCTCTGAAAGAGTTAGAGAGAAAAGTGAAATAACAACTCTGGCAGTGGAATTTTCAAAATAATTTATACAAAATGATTTGAAACAACGAAAGATTTTTTTTTTTTTTCTGTTTGCAAATGCCAGGTATTTGTACAGCAAATCAAAAGAAACATCTTGGTAAAGGAATAGTGCGTTTTGATGACTAGGCCTCTCACTTGGTCTCAAGAGTCTGCTCAAATGAGGCCTGTGTTAGAAATTCCTTAAAGGGAGAGTCCTTTTGATGTTGGTCTCTCTTCTTAATTCATTTAGAGCAAACCTCTTGGAACTGTAGCAAGTAACAGAATGAATAACTTCATAAATAGACCCTGAAATTGTCTATAGCCTATTGAATAGGTACTCTAAGAAGTTTCCTCAGAAATTTATTTCCTTGGAAAATACTGAAGCACTTAACTGGAGATCTTTGATATTTTATTTTTGTTCTCAGAGTATAGGAAAAGTAACACTGTGTTCATAATTGAATATTCTTTTCTAAACATTTGCTTTAATAATTTTCTAACTATTTATTCTATTTGATATCAGAGTAAGACAGATTTGGTTTGACTCCCAGGTTGACTGTTTGACTTAGAGTAAATTACTATATCTTTCTAAGACTAATTTTTCTCTTCTGAAAATATAGCCAGTTGAAATACTACCTCATAGGTTTGTTTTGGGATTACATGAGATAAATAAATGAAAATAATGTATCAAATACCTTAGCACAGGGTTAGAATTCAGTAAACATTAGCAATTATAATTACCATGAAAAATAGGGTTATAATGCTAATAATCCAGTGCTAATAATTCATTGATTATTTCAGTTACCAATATAGTACAACATGAGTGTATATAAATATAGTGATGTATATAGCATACAGAACAAAAACAATCCTCTATAAATAAAAAACGTTTTTTTCCCTTCTTTGGGCTAAAGGATTGTGACCTGATACAAGTACAAACCATGCCTAAAGGGATTTGTTTGGTAGGGAATCTATTTAGACAACCAACTTATTCATTTCTCTTTTCAACTGAATATATTTATACTGCACCTATTGTCAGTTACACATTGGGGCTACAATGAATAGTAAAACGTGGGAATAATTTGTTGAGGATTAAAAAATACCCAAAACATACAGACCATTTTATTATACACATCTAGTATATATTGTATATGCATGCCATGTACATATATAATATAAGAAGCATGGAGGTGTCAAACTAGTTCTTGTATACCCACATAAGGAATTAATAACGCTCATCACCAGTATGTTAGGAAATGGTGTTCTGGACGTCCTATTTGTGTTCTCTTCAGTATCTCTTTTTGTTAAGGCTCAAAGTAATCCAATCTCAATGTGTATATATCCTGCCCTCATTCGCACCTTTAATTCTGATTCCAAAGAATTAGTTTTGTTTGCCAACCAAAACAGGATACATAATTGGGTAGCTCTGACTCTAACCTATGAGTTCTAGCTCTTGGCAATTCTGTTCTTTTAGTGGTGGGAATGTTTTGGGGGTCAGAAAACTTCATTATATGATTACAGTAATCTGGATTATGGTTTTAAAGTTATCTTTATTGGGAAGGGATTATTCATTCTTAGAGCTGAAAATAAATTTTACCTTTATGAACTTTTTAAGGTGACTAACAATCCTGATTTGCCCCTGACTAAGGAAGTTCATGTGATGTAGGACTTTCACCTTTAAAACTGGAAAGATTGGGGGCAAAGGGATGATTTCATCACCCAGAATTACTGTGACACGTTTTGTGTTAACTTTAAACATCCTACTGGGTATGACAGAGGTAGGCAAATATATATGCTATGCAGTATGTGATAAGCACTTTTCTGCTATTTTGCATAAACACTTGAAATGACCCTGTGAAGTGGATGTTAGCGTATTTTACAAGTGATAAAACTAAAGCTTTGGGAGGTTTAGTAACTATCTGGGACCTGTCTATATATCTATCTGTTATGCTACACACTATATAACGTATACATTATACACAATATCTATTATATACAATATCTATGTAACAAACATTTATTGTTAACATTTGCTTATGCCATCGGACATTTTTAGAATTTGTTATTTATTTTTTTGAATGGCTAGTAAAATTTGACAAACTGTCATGGTAACCATACCCTTCCCCTCATAAGGACAGTTTGCCTGCAAAGGAAGACTCCATCTGCCCCCATGTTTTCTACGAAATTACTAGCCCACAGAAAACCCTATACTTCTAATACTGAATAATTCTTCCTTTTAAAAAAAATCCCAAAACTGCTTGATAGTCCCAATACAACCAACCAGACTGACCAATGTACTTGAAGACCAATTAGCAAGTCTCCCCCACTTCCAAAAGTGAAAGTCCCTCCTTGATAGAATGCGTGCCAGAACTTGGCTTTCCTCTTTTTACTTTAAGACATTTACTCTTTTCTAACACCCCTTGCTGAAATGCAACTGATGGCTGAAAGATTTCCTTGCTGCAAGTTTATGAATAAACAGTCTTTGTTCAATTTGTTTTGAACTTATTTTTGTCTTTAAAAAGTAAAATAGAAATGAAATGATCTTACCTTTTTCCACAGTTTCTAGTGTCTACTCATATTCATATCGCCTGGTTTTCTGACATGGACCCAGTGAGGTACATTAAAACAAACAAACCAAACTAACCCCCTACAGTTCCTTTCTGTTTTCTCTACCAAAGATCGTTAGTCTCCTAATGGTCATAGTAATGGTGGTGTGGAGGGGAGTGATGAAAGAGCACTCTGACTTTCTCCAAAGGGGTATCCACACCATGGAGCAAGGGTTGTGCAGTTTTCAGATTGTTATGGACTTTCGGGAGCAGACCTAATTCTCTGTGTATGACTGGTAACTGCACATAGTTTGCATGTACCTCTGAACAAACCGTATTAGTAACGGACTAGCCGTTTACTTCCTAGTGTTAAAACAAAATGAAACAAACCAAACGAAAAGTAAAATTTGATAAGCAGCAAAAGGTATGAAGCTTCATCCTTCCTTCCCTAAAGTCTGTTAATTGAAATGACGCATTTTCATATTTGTCTGCTGCTTTTTCATAAAGTCATGGTTTTGGGTTTTAAAGGCTCTTCTTGACTAAGTACCTCGGTTAACAGATTAGAAAGTGGTGGCATAGCAATGTTAAGGTATTTATACAGGGTTATTGAATTAGTAAATAGTGTAGCTGGGAACCATAATGTCTTAGCCTAGTTTCCCCAGAAAACAATGCCAGAGAAAGAGGCTGGTGTGAGGCTAGTTTATTTGGAAGGTGATTCCAGGGAGGAGAAGTGAGGATTGGGGAGCAAAAATATTAAGGTTGATCCTAGTGAGCCACTACAATAGATGGCTGATTCTTGAGCCTAACTCTACTTAGAGTCAAATGGGACCAGTATTATCCACTGGCCTTTATACCTCAGTGGTTAAATGTGGCCCAAGAATTTAACTTCCTCATACTTATATAATGCATGTCACAGTGCCAAATATTTTCCTACTGGTGTCTCATGCCAGTGAGTCAGAGAGATTCCCACGAGCAATATGAAAAGTAGGAGGCTCAGGCAGAGTGAAACATAGATTTGATTTAGCAGTCAGAAACTCGTTAAAACCTGTGCATATTTGGTGACTGAAAAACCACAGTTTGGAGTATGAGGTAAGGTTGAGAAAATTTTAAATTGTGTACAAGAAATATCTGATCATCATGATGGGTGATTTAATATAAATAAAAATATATATGAGTAATCTACTTGTCAATCAAAATTCCTTTCCAGTGTATCATGCTGCATCTGAGTTCCTCAAAAACATTTTCATTTCTCATATTGATAGTTCAGCCCATTTTTATTTTGCAATTTGCAGTAGATATTGCAGTAGTTTTGATGGAAGTCATGAGATCATGAAATCATAAAATGTTTTGGCATTTTTATTGTGTATTTTTCCGAGATTTCGAAATTTGTATCAAATATGGCTGTACAAACTTTTAGATATCTGGTGAAATAACTTGTTTATTGGTTTAGCTTACACTGCATTTATTTTGCCAATCACCCTAAACATATAATATTTCTTTGTTTCTCACTTACTTCTGCATAGGGTTTTCTTTTGTACAGGAGAGAAACTGCTAAATTAGTACAGACTCGTTAAGTATCAGAAACTGAAGACCTTTATCTGTGCCAGTTACAGATGTTTTATTTGTCTAGAGGTTCAAATGGTTGAAATCAGATAAAGAAAATTTTCTGATCAAATTCTATATGCAAAAGGTAACCAAAAGCATTATGTTCTACTAGAAATGCAGGTGCTTGACACTATGTAATGGAACACAGTGGTGTTCCCACAACGTCTTGACAACCTGAAGTGTGCCTCCTGAATAGACTTGTGCAAGTTTAATTGGATAGGAGACTACTCCACGAGGGACCACTAGCTCTTTAATAGCTTGCTGCAGACCCCTAGTGAGGTTGAATAATTACAATCAAGGAGCTATAGCCGTTTCCATGACTGCACTTATACTTTTGCAGAAAGACCCATTTTCCCCTACATGACAGTTCACTTTGTATTAATTATAGATTACATTGCTTCAGCCCTCTATCATTATGCTAGCATATTCTCATAAAGAATGGTACATTAACCATGAAATACTGTGTTCACTGCATGTATGATTGTTCAGCACCCTGCGCTGAGTGTGTATATATGGGAAAAAGGGAAGAAGAGGTCACTTTATAAATGTCAATGGCACCAGATGTGCAAATAACAAATAAAAGGGCAGCAAAGGAAAGGCTGGCACACTCTCAAACTAAAATGGAGTTCTCGTGTGTCCTTTACCCTCAATTTCCATTTTCCAACACATATTGGTTCAGAATGCAGGAGGCTTGAAATATAGTTAACATTAGATAATTGAATTATTTCAATTCATTGCAAGTTAAGAATTACCTGCAAACCGACTGCTAACTGTTACTCTTCAAACCTCTTTCTAAACAGTGAGCATGTATCTTGGGGAAGGGAATTCCCAGGGATCATCTTTTGGGTGCCCATCACTGAGGGAAAGGCTGAATCTACATCATTTCATTATGAACAACCCTTTCTAACCAGGAATTGTTATACTCACTATACAGTAAAGGGAAACACATCTAAGTTATTAAACTACATTCTATGCCAGATCATCTAATGGCAACACCTATACCCATTTTACAATGTTTCTCCAAGGATAATAAAACAGGGAAGTAGGGCGATACTGACAAATTTTCTCTTAAGCTAGTAAAATAATCTTTATGCAAGATAAAATTACTTCATGATTTCTAAAAATGGAACTCAGTAGATCAACTGGGTTTTAATACAAATGTTTGACATGTACTTCAAATGTACCTTAGCTCTCTCTGTGTAAAAAGTATTAACATTTCCTCAAACTTTAAAAAAAATTTAATACTACTTTCCTCTAATAATATATCATGATGGGGGTTAGGCAGGTTGCTAGGTATTTTCTATCAAGTTTTCTATATCTGTCTTTATCTTTCATATTTCTGAATATTTCCCAGAGAGGTGTCAGATATGGTAGCTTTTGAGCAAAATATAGTTTGGTGGGTCAACTATTATAATTTGTAACAAGGTTTTTTTCTTTTTCATAGCCAAAAATTGCTTTAACTTTTCCAACTAAGAAAAATTTCAAAAGCAGGGAGGACATTTTAGTGTTGATTTTTCCAATTTATCATTTTTACCAGTTTTAAAATGTATTGATTTATTAATATTTGAAACTATCATTATAAATGCATATATTTTACATAGAGACATACGTTAATTCATTGTATCTATGTCTTTAATGGTGCTCAAAATGTTCTAATTTTGTCCTGTGGAAGCTCCTTAAGTTATATCAAAAGCCCCATTCACCATAAAAGTAGCAGTCTCATAACTTCTGGTATAAAAACAGAGTCCAAGCTTGTATTAGAAATTCCTGCCACAGAGAGGGGTGTCAGCCTTTTCCTCCAAGAAGCCCTTGTTCATTTTAATGGAGAATGGTATTTAGAGACCACAACCCTGGCAACAGAGATGATCTTTGCTGGTGGATTTATGATTTCTTGACCTTTTGACTGGACAGCAATAAGAAATCTGTATTTTTTGAAAGAAAATGTGTCATGAGTTCCTACAGATATTTTCAATTCTAACGTACATTTACAGAGATTTAGCTTAATTTCCTTGCTTTTTTCAATTTTCTTTTCCCATATCTGGAAATCTTTGTTTCTAATGACATTAACAGCATTCATTGTCACAATACAATATCATTACCGACACTAGCGATATAAGTACTGAAAAATATATGGAATTTGAATTTTATTAAACTTCAAATATTTCACCATCTTACCACAACTCCTCTGGGTGATTTGTCTAACAACTCTGTATACTATTAAGTTGATTTGCTTCACTTTAATTTTAATGTATTTTGTGTATAGATGTATGTATGCATGTGTGTACATAAATGTCATATATATATATATGAATATGAAATATGTAGACATTTGTAGGTTCCATATGTAAATCTACAATGTAAGTTAAAATTAAACAGAACGTTCACTTTTTATACCTGTCTCCTACACCTATACCTCTTTGTTCCCATCTCTGTAGGTAACTTTTTTTTAATGTTTATTTATCTCCACACTTTCTTAGATAAGTAGTAGCTTACTTTAACATACTAAACGTATTTTCTGCCAACTAGATATTTCTCACTTACATATCCTAAAGGATCTACATAGCAGTAATTAGAAATATTTCTTATTTCTTTTTATAGCTGCAAAATACCCTATTGCATGAATGTTTCCTAGTTTACTCAGTCCCTTTTGGGTTGTTTTTAATCCTTTTCTATAAACAACTAATTATTCCAGAAAATTTTGAATCTCTTGACTCAAAATTCATCCAATTGTTTGTAAAGGAAACATTTCAATGAGGTCATCGCTAGTGGGTTTTTCTAGATAGCTTATTTCATCATGGAATGATGACTGGAGAAATTGAGCAAAGAACATTTCCATAATCCTTGTTTGTTTTTACATTAATATGTTCAGTATATGTGGTGGGTGGGTTATATAGAAATAAAAGCTTCAGCATTTGTTGGGCATTCCTCCTTTATCATGATCAGATTTGCATAGATGGGTGCTATAAGAACGTTTTCTCATTTTTCATTTTCCTAAAGCAGAGGAAAATAATGTTACAAAGGAAAACGATTTTTCCTTGATACTGACAATGTTTCTATTTCCTTATGAAAGAGTGAAAGGCTATTACAAAAGTCAATGCATTCCTCCTTTCTTGAAGGAAGTTTAGGTAAGGTGTTGCTTGCAACAATGGGTAACCAAATACTAGGGAATCTCTTCCTTCTTGAGATGAAGGTTTGCACTAATGAGGTTGCAAACTGCTGGTCTGATAAGCAAATACAGTCTACAAATATAATTCGTGTAGCCAAATCCCATCACCTTTTGGTAGAGACATACTCATCATTTGGTCACAGCCCTTGCCTTTCCATATTGCTTACATTCCTTCTGCTTCACATATTTATTATAAGTATATGGCCTGTAAAGACATTTGACTTTTTACAGTATGCCTGAAAGAATTAGTTTTTTTGCCCCGAAAGTGTGCACTTATGGGATTATAAATTTATTTTCAAGTTCTCAAAACTTGATCCAACTTATTACATAGGATTTAGTGGTGGAATTTAAGGTATAATTGACATATTTCTTCATAGAATTAGATCCTGAGGATGATCCTCATGAAGCATGACGTATGCAAGTTAGAAGATCCTCTGGTTATTTGGTTATTAGAATGACTTGGGAATTTACTTATTAGTTAAATGTTATTTGTGAAATTGATTTTTATAATAATGGCTGACATACAATACTTTTGTATGTCCACCACCATTCTAAGAGCTTTACCTAAAATATTATTCAATTCTTTCAACAACCCTATCAGGTACTATTGTGTTCCTAATTTTGTGGATGAGGAGGATAAAGAAGAGAGATCTTAATTAACTAGCTCTCAGTTGACACAGCTACATAGGAATAGGATTGAAACTCAGGCATGCCCCATCCGGAGTCCATGGTCTTAGCACATCACTATGCTGCTGCTTCATTTATTTCACAGTCTCAGGTTGGAACAATTCTGGTCAATTCTCAAAACATGCCAGTTTTCTTTTTTATGGCTCTGCTTGTGAAAACATTGCTATAGCAACTGTGAGCTACATGACAGTAGAAACCTCACAGATCTGAACTGTTAGTCCCTTCCCTTATGTTCATGGTGTTAACATTTAAAAAATATTTCCATTTAGAACACGTAAGTGTTAGTAAGATCAAAAAATAAGAATTAGTGGCTGCGCTTTCAGGAATTGGGTTATTTTACAGAAACGTATTTTATTATGGCTCTTCTTAGAATGCATTCCAGGATCCTCATTGAATGGATTCAATCCATGGTGCCCACCGTTACTTCCCGACAGGAGACTTCTATCTGGGAAGGCCTGGCTCCTGATTTCCCTCTGGATTACCCTTTGTCACTGTCTCCATGCCATCCACCAACCACTGCCTCAACCTGAAGGGTCCTTTTTCCTCATTTACATGCTTACCAATATCTAAAACCATTTTTAATTCTTTATTGAGGTAAAATTGGTATGTAACGTTATTTTAGTTTCATGTGTACCACATAATAATCCAATCTTTGTACCCATTACAAAGTGAGCACATAATAAGTAGAGTTACCATTAAAACCAGTTTTTGAAGTGTAGAAAAAGTCTAAACTTTATTCTTCTGAAGCCTACACTAATTTTCTCTTCAACATATTAGAATACACATTGTTTTTATTTAATTATTTTGTGTCTACAAATGTGTTTCTTGAATTTTTATTTAACTACTCTATACATGAATGTCTCAACTCCTCAAATAGATTATATGCATATTCAGATGATTAGATATATTTTATGTTTATCTTTTCCTCATGCCCTTACCCCATCACTAGTGTAGTTACTATAATGAGGATGTATTCACTAAAACATTAATTTTAATTGAAAGGAAAATTGTTTCTCAGTGAGTTGAATTAATTCCATTTCCATGCCTTATGTGGGGCAGATAAAAAAATCATGGCCACAAATAGGTGAAAATGTGAATAATACATATTATATATGTAATTACACACACATACATACTCCTTTAGCAAAGGTAATATGAATAGTAATACACTGTGTATACACAGACACACACACACACACACACACTCAAAGAATAATAAAGTAGAATAAGGGATTATGTCAGAACAAAGTGCTGGCAACTGAAAAAAGAGCTTTTATAACCCCTTGTGTTGGCTATCTGAAAGAACTGTCTCTTTCCACTCACAGCTGCATTGCTAATTAAATTGAATGGGTTCAATTTTAGCTGAACATTAATGGTATAATTGCATTGCTGTAAGTAATTAAAACCTTATCCTACTTATCCTGACAGATGGTTTGGTTGAAAGTTTCAACTGCAGAGGATAAAATTTATATAAGTGGATTCTAGAGAATAGAATCGTTTGCTCATATTTTGATTGCCTGGAAAATAATTCCATAGACTTTTATCCCACTGAACTCTGCTATAGGAAGTAGTTAGTGGATTAAAACTCCTCAACCAGTTAAGACTATGAATAATCATTTCTTTCCATAAATTGATTTTACCTATTTTAATTGCTTCACATATTATGATGGCTCAAAAATTAATTTAGTATAACACTAAACTTGAATCTTAGAACTTAGTCTAAGGGAAATGTTCTTAGGTAAAGCAACAAGCATTTTATTTCATGTTACAAAGACCCCTTTGACTCAACTCTTCTTCAAACTTGTCTATAAACATGTTAAATGGATTAAAGGATAATTAGGCCTATATTGTATTTATGAAACATTCCTGTCTCTGTGTAATTTATTCATCAATTGCGCATGGTAACAAATTTCACAACATATTATTAAAGATGTTGTTCTACTCCACCGTACAGTTATTTTACAAAAGTCTCAGATTATTTTTGAATAGGAAACTTATCTTCAATGAGAACAAATAGTTATATTGAAGTATATAAAACTTCAGAATTACTTTATTCAGTGTGTTGTTAGGAACTTATGTATAATAGAAACCAATGGGAACTTTTCCCTTTCTCTCTCTTCCTCTCCTCCCCCATCTCCTGTCTCCTTCCTCTCTTCCATGTCTTTCTCCTTCCCCCTTCCCTCTCTCTCCCTTCATTTTGTTTTGATTTAACTTAATGTACTGTGTCGGTGTAAATGTTAAGAAACAAATCACATCATCCTCCAGAGGTTTCCAGATGTGTCATAGAATTTAAAGTGTGTGAGAAAGGGTCTGTAAAGCAAAGAAGCCTATAGCAGGGATGTGGCCAAGTTAAATAAACACAAAGACTACAGAATTCTCTTCGAGGTAATTTCACTTTTTTTTTTTCCCCAGTGAAATCTCCCTTATACTTTCATCCAGTTTTTTAAATTTGGTAAAATTTTCTTCTTGTTATTGTTTAGATATCTTTTAAGCTCTATTAGAAAAAGATTTGAATAACTGCTGATTTTTAGTCATCACCAGAATTGAGTTCAGAATGACCTATCAAAGAATGGAGTAATTTTAAAAATACATAATATTTCTGTTTTAGTAATCTTATTGTGAGTTTTTTATAATTAACTACCTCAATTTCTATGTAGACAAAACTGCAACATTTTATACTATTTTGTTAGAATTATATGGAATTGATGGGATTTCTAGGGTCTATTTTTATGTCATTGTCATCTGAACATTTGGGGGAAAAAAACAAGAAAAACTAGTAGATATCACCAAGAGCTTTGGAAAAAACTAGTGCATTCTTTCCAAAGTATTTAAAAGATAAACTGTGGAATACTTCCAGTAATGCTAAGAATATCTGACTTATCCATTTGGATTGGGCATAAAATAACTAAATTTAACTTTTTTTTTGTTTTGTTTTTCTGACAACTTGCTGAACAATCCCATGTAACCAGATAGAACTCTGCAGGCAAGACTTTAGTAATGGGGAATAATTCACATCAACCTAACATTCTGTTGATGGTACAAACAAATGTGTAAATTGTCACTGCCATAGTAAAGTATCTCAATTAAGTCCAAGAACAATAATTCAAGCATATTTTTATCATAAAGTTATGCTAACATCTGAAAGGTCTCCAACCACCATATATTATTGCAGTTATACATGAACCATTAAAATAGTCTTTATGACAGGCAGAAATAATATGCATGTGTCTTCTTTTTCTGGAAATTCCACTTTCTTGACTGCCTATCATGACTTGTAGTCTTCTTTGCATGAGCGGGTTTACTGTTTTAGTTGTATCCATTTACTTAAAGCTTAGGCCCTCAAAATTTTTACTTCCAGGTAAATATGAAGGTAAAAAATATCAGCATATTTATGTTTATTCTCTGTTGCAAGTAATTGTGCTATACTTATTATTAAGGGAAAATAGAAACTTTTCTTTTAGTCCTTTATCCTCAAGTTGAATTGCATATATAACAATGACTATACCTTTCTCCAAACATGATTTGTAATAAATGTAAGAATCAGTTTAATGAAATTATTTACAGTTTCATGATTACTTACGTTATCATCCATCATGAAACATAAGTCTTTTTGAGCACCTATTTATGTGAAAACCACTGGTATTTTATTGAGTAAAAGTCAAGGCTAAGACTATTGCTTCTAGAAGAACTATATACTTCATTTGAAACCACTTGATTAAAATTCTATCCCCACATGAATTTCACACATACATAAATGACTGCTTGATAATTTGTGCTTCAAAAATGTGTCATTTGAAATCCATGGTGTACCCACAGAATAAGAAGGTAGTGTCATCACATTACTGCCCATCATGAATTCATTTAACTAATGTTTACTTAACACCTACTATATGTCAGGAACATATCCAGATACCAAGAATAAAATGGGAACAAGACAAGCAAGGTCACTGCCATTATAAAACTTACCTTCTAGTGGAGAAGACAGGTACCAAATAAAAGCAAACAAGGGCCTAAGATATAAAATAATGAGGTAGGAATTCCCTCAGCTATCTGGATAGTAAGAAAAGTATTCTTTCATGGAATTTGGTAAGATGAGTGATATATATGTAAACATGTACTAGTACTCATTTCTGTGGGCAACAGTCTATAAGTGGTTGAAAAAGTTGCATGCTCTGAGAACGCAGTGAATTATAGTTCTAACTTAATTAGAAATTGCCTAATGGAGGAAAAATGCTAAAAGTAATGATTAGGAAATGAAGTGGACGTAGGGGAAAGTAATTTGGTAGAGTGTGGAAAGACATTAGAGAGTTTGAAAATTGTTTTCAGAAAGAATATTGATTTGTGTCACAAAGGAAAAGAAAACCAAAATATAACCATGTTTGAGGAATAAATGAATCAAGAAAATGGTGGGACATAAAGGACATCCATGTAAGTGTACAATTTTCCTTCAATAATATAAAAACCTAATCTTTCTTTTTCAGAAATGACTAGCTGGGTAATCCTGTGATTCCTTTCCTAAAAGAGAATCAAGTCACGGATATAAACACCTTTAAAGAAATTTTAATGTCTACAATACCTTATTTGAAAGTTGGGGTAAATTAACATAAATTAGCTTATATATAATAAACCTATTGTAATTGAAGTTGCCCTAAATATCTTGTTCCAAAAATACTTATCTATGCTGACCAATACATTATTTAAAATTGTTTAAATGTAAGCATAATAATCAGAGATGGGATAGAAGAATAATTTGATGGGCAAACTATGAAGAGTCTGTGCATGGAAATTATGATATTTTCTAGATGCATAAAGACAGTTCTCACAGAGGCAGAGTTTGTTATTCAAAATGAAAAGGCAGCAGTAGGATCAGGTAGGCCTATTTTGCATAATACAAGTACATAATGTGACCATGGGAGATCCCAAGAGGAGACAGCACCAAAGCAATTATTATGTGGGTCACCCAAATTAAAAATTGGGCTAGCTAGACTCTCATCATCAGGAAAGCCTGTCTGTAGGTAGTGAGGCTCCAAATACCAGATCAGAAGTCAGAGACAAGCTTTCCATTCCTTAGAGAGAAACTGGGAAGAAAATGTCAGGGGCTCTGATTAAACATTTAGCCCTCAGGAACAGGAAGCCAGGAATAAAACCTAGACTATTAAGTAGAACTATTAACAAAACTAGACAAAGTGCTATGGCGAGTGCCGGAAGTGCTAGTGGTCTCTGAATACCAAATAAAGTTACCAATTAAACCAAAGATAGTTAGCAAATTATTGAGACTTGGATTCAAATTATGGATTAGGTTAACACTTGACCCTAATTCCTAGAATGTGTAGCTAACACATTTTAAACACATGTCTTGTACTTTCAGGTCAGGATTGGTCCTAGGAAGTTGTTGTAAAATATTCATTTCATATATTCTTACCCAGCAACTTCCATCTGCTATTAATATTTTTAGTAATAAGGATACAGATATGAAATAAGTTGGTCTCTACAGACTAATAGCCAATGCATAATAAAACATAGAAAAGTCTATTATGTGCAATAACCATTTTTGTTTTATGTCCCAGCTATTATTTGTCTTAGCTCAGGCTGCTATAAAATACCAATGACTGGAGGGCTAAAATGACAGGCATTTATTTCTCACAGTTCTGGAGACTGGGAAGTCCAAGACCAAGGTGCCTTTAGATTTGGTTCTTGGTGAGGACCCTCTTCCTGATTTGCAGACATCTGCCTTCTCACTATACCCTCACTGACAGATACAAAGCTCTGGTGTTTTTCTTTTCTTATAATGGCACTAATCTCTTCATGGGGGTTCCACTGTCGTGACCTCATCTGAACCTAATTACCTCCCAAAGATCCCTCCTTTTAATAACATCACATTGGGGCTAATGGCTTCAATATATGAATTTTAGGGGGATGCAAGCATTCAGTCCATAATATTATTGGAAACCCATCCAGTATACAAAGACATTATATGTCATAAAAATTCAGTACAAACGGACCAACTCAATGTATAGATAGAAAACATATCCTCTATTTGCTAAATCTCACCATATTTTGTTTAAAAAGTAAGAGTTTGCTTGCTTTAATTACTCAGCCCTGCATTTTGGGGGAGACAGTTTCTACACCTTAGTAACTTGACAAAGTACCTAATGTATTGCTTTGTACTCAGTTGGAACTCTGGAAAATGCCTGAATAAGCATAGTTTTTATTACCTTTGGTTTCCTAGCAAATATATAGCTATGTATCTAATAGTTCCTGAGTAATTTTATAGCTAGCATTTATGGTTTCAAATACTTAGGGAAAACAATCAATGGAAACATTCCCTAGGAGAAGTTCCTCTAAGGAATAATATTTTGTGTCCTGGAAATATGAATGCATTCTCTATCTTAAAACTGGCTTGTGATTTTGTGTAGGGGAAAAAAAAAGAAATACTGGGATTAATGATTCTTTTTCTGCCAATAAGATTTTATAGAGTACAAGGTAATGCTATCACTTTTTTGACTCCTCTGATTCAGTCCACAAAGTGCATTTTTAAAAAGATTTTTATTAAAAACTATAGCTAACGTACATTATATCAGTTTCAGATGTACACCATAGTTATTCAACATTTATATACCTAAAGAAGTGATTATCATAAGTCCAGCAACCATCTGACACCATACCACGCTATCACAATATTATCGACTATATTCCCCATGCTGTACATCACATCCCCATGACTTGTTTTATACCTGGAAACTTGAACCACTTATTGCCCTTCACCTTTCCCCTCCTCTTATTTTTTCAATTACAGTTGACATTCAGTATTCAATATTATTTTATATTAACTTCAGATGTAATTTCACAGTTGTTAGACATTTATGTAATTTAAGAAGTGATCCCCTGACTAATCTAGTACCCACCTGGCACTATGCATAGTTATATTACCATAGTGTTGACTATATTCCTTATGCTTTACTTCACATCCCCATGATTATTTTGTAACTGCCAATTTATACTTCTTAATCTTTTTCACCCTCTCCCCTAACTCTCCTCCCATTTATTACCCCAATAACTCTAGCACCCATCGGACACCATACACAGTTATTACAATATTATTCACTATATTCCTTATGCTATACCCTACATCCCCATGACTACTTTCTAATGAAAAATTTGTATTTCCTAATCGCTTCCCCCTTTTCACCCATCCTGTCCTCTGCACTCCCATCTGGCAACCATCAAAATGTTCTCTGTATCTATGAGTTTGTTTCTGTTTTGTTTTTAGATTCCACATATAAGCAAAATTACATTGTGTCTGTCCTTCTCTGTCTAATATACTCTACTCAGCACAATACCCTCCAGGTCCATCTATGCTACTGCAAATGGCAAGAAACCAGTCCGTTCCATGGCCTAACAATATTTCATTGTATATATTACCACCTCCTCTTTATCCATTCATCCGTCAATGAATACCCATGCTACCTACACATCTTGGCCACTGTAAACAGTGCTGCAACGAACATATGGATGCATGCATCCCCTCCAAGTAGCATTTTGGGCTCTTCAGATAAATACCCAGAAGTGAGATTACTGGGTCCTTCTTTCTTGTTATAGCCTTTGTTTTAAGGTCTATTTTGTCTGGTATAAGTATTGCTACTACATCTTTTTTTTTTTTTTTTTTTTTTTTTCATTTCCATCACATAACTTTTCCCTTCCCTTTACTTTCAGTCTGTGTGTGTCTTTCAATCTGAAATGAGTCTCTTGTAGGCAGCATATGTGAGAGTTTTGTTTTCTTATCCATTCAACTAGCCTGTTTTTGATTAAAGCATTTATTCCATTTATATTGAGAGTAACTGTTGATAGATATGTCATTATTGCCATTTTATCCATATATCCATATATATACACACACACACACACACACATAATTTTTTTTTTTTTTTTTTTTTCCATCTTAAAGCAGTTCCTCTAACATTCCTTGTAATACTGATTGGTGGTAATGAACTCCTTTAGCTTTTTCTTGTCTGGGAAGCTCTTTATCTGTCCTTTGATTCTAAATCATAGCTTTGCTGGGTAGAGTAATATTGGTTGTAGGTCCTTGCTTTTCATCACTTTGAATATTTTGTGCCTGTCCCTTCTGGCCTGAAAAGTTTCTATTGAGAAATCAGCTGTTAGTCTTATGGGAGCTTTCTTATAAATTGCTAGTTGTCTTTCTCTTGCTGCTTTTAGGATTCTCTCTTTGTCTTTAACCTTTCCATTTTAATTATAATGTGTGAAGGTGTGAGCCTGTTTGGTTTCATCTTTCTTGGGACTCTCTGTGCTTCCTGGACTTGCATGTCTATTGCCTTCACCAGGTTAAAAGAGTTTTCAGTCATTATTTCTTCAAATAGATTCTCAGTCCCTTGCTTTCTCTCTCTTCTCCTTCTGATACACCTATGAGGCAAATGTTGTTACTCTTGATGTTGTTCCAAAAGTCTCTACACTAGCCCCACTTTTTCAGATTCTTTTTTCTTTTTGCTGTTCTGATTGGGTATGTTCTGCTACCTTGTCTTCCAAATCGCTGATTTGATCTTCTGCTTCATCCAGTCTGCATTCTTCATTTTAGTTTTGTATTCTTCACTTCTGACTGGCTGTTTCATATGGTTTCACTGTCCTTTTTTATGCTTACTATCTCTTTGTTGAAGTTCTCACTAAGTTCCTTGAGCATCCTTACAAGCAGTGTTTTGAACTCTATCTCTCGTAGGTTGCTTGCCTCCATTTATTTAGTTCTTTTTCTGGAGGTTTCTCCTGTTCTTTCATTTGGAATGTATTTCTTTGTTTCCTCATTTTGTCTGCCTCTCTGTCTTTATATCTATATATTAGGTTGATCTACTGCATCTCCCCATCTTGCCGGGTGGCCTTATGTAGTAGATGCCCTGTAGGGGCCTAGCACAGTCTCCCTGGTCAACTGTCTCCAGGAGTGTCCCTTGTGTGGGTTGTGTGTACCCTTCTATTTGAGCCTTGATTGCTATTGGCACTCAGCCAATAGGAAGGATTAACCCTCAACACTGATTGGCTGTGGGGTTTGGCTCCACCCATAGCTTATAGGCTGCTGTGGTGGGGAGGTTTCTCCATGGAGCAAGATAAGCCCCAATGAACTCTAGTGCCTGTTGAGACCACCCTTTGTGTGCTACTTGTGGGGCTAATTTGGTAGTGCTCTGCTGTTGTCTGAAGCTATCCTCCAACTATATTGGTTCTAGGCCTCTTGGGAGAGCTCTGGTTGCAGGCCTAGGTCAGCCACTGCCTGTGACTGGCCGGGGACTACCTGGTAGGAGCTACAAAGTGATCCACAGTTGGTTGCTGCCTGTGCTGGACCTGGAGGTATGTGGGAGAGGCCACACTGCAGACTAAGGATGGCTGCCACCAGTACCAGGACTGGGGTTGCTCCACAAAGAGCCAGGATACTGTGAGGCCTGCTGCCAGCTGCTGGCTTCTAACTCCTGTAAGGTTCAGCTGCCAATATAAACTAGTATGGTATGGAGTTGGGTGTCGTGGGGTTTCAGTGAGTTGAGCTTACCAGACCAATTCAGATTCAGATTGGGCCATGGGCAGCGGGGAGGGCTCAGCACAGGAAAGACGGCACCCACATGCAGGCTGCATGGGAAGAGGACCCCACATAAGGAAAATGGGAACTATCTCTGCAGTCCTATCCCTGAGGCCATACAACTCAGTTTTTCCCAGTATTTCTCTGATGCCCCTGAGTCACTGTATCTCTGCTGGTGGAATGAGGAAGAGTGTTTTTGTGAAAACTATGGCTGGATCAATTACTTATTGTTGCAGTGATTCTGCATGACAAACATCAACAAAATTTTGGTGGCATTCAACATTACATACTTATTCCTTAATCACAGTTCTTCTGGTCAGCTAGAGTGACTCTGCCTCATGCTATGGGTTTACAGGTTTGGCTCTTCTTGTTTCATTCTAGAGTATAGACTAAAGCAGAACAGCTACCAAGGACATATTCTTTTCATAGCAGAGGTTGGACTTTCCCAGAAGGGTATGCAAAACATACTCAACTTCTTAGGGCCTAGGCTTCAAATGGACACACTCTCACTTGCATGTATATGGCATCAATCAAAGTAAGTTAATTGCTCAAGTTCAACTTCAAAGAAAATGGAGACATGAATATTTGCTAAGCAATAATCTAATATACAATAATGGCCAGTTGATATCCTAATTTGAAGGGAAATGTCGTTGTTGGATTTTTCCTGGTAGGTTAGTATACTAGGAAGTATTATTGTTCTTTGGACAAAACACAATAAATAACACACACACACACACACACACACACACACACACACATATATATATATACACACACACATATATATGTATATATATATTACGTATATATGTGTATATATATACATTATATGTGTATATATGTGTGTGTGTGTATATATATATATATATATATATATATATATATATATATATTTAACTTACAAGATTTTGTTACACCTTACATGTATTATTTCTAACTTAGAGTTGAATTTAAATTTTTGACATTGTTATCTGAATTCAATTGCCTTGAAGCCATTTTTTTTCTTCTCATTTAAGACTGCCAAGTCAAATATAGGATACCTAGTCAAATTTGAATTTCAGATACACAATAAATAAATTTTTCATATAAGTATATCCTGAATTTGTGTTGTGAATCTGAAGTTCAAATTTAATTGGACATCCAGTAATTTTATTTGGTAAGTCAGGCAACATAGTCTCATTTAATCAATGTATTTGGCCAACATCCTTTGGATTACTTAATAAATTCTATGAGTTGGATACTTCCAAGGATTCCGAGAGTACAATTTTTGACCCTAAGAAGCTTAGTCTAGACTGAGAAATCCATGATTACACTAGTTATGATAAAGTCTGTGAATGGCTTAAATATATTATGCTATTGAAACACATGAAGAGGTGCTTCACCAAGAGTGGTAGGGTTAGGTAAGAGTTTTTTTAGTGTAGGTATTTGATGAAAGTAATAGGATAAATTAAATATCAACTATAACAGGCACATAATCCTAACCAGCAATTCAGCTGCCCATAAAAGGAAAACAGAATGTGATTTCTGCTCTAGAAGGCATCAGTACATGTTTATATGATAAAGATATTTTATTACTAATTGTTATGAAGAGCATTGCTTTGTTACATTATCAAGGTGAAAGAATTTGTTTGAGTTCCAGAAATCTCAATTTCCTCTTCTGCTACTACTTATTTGATATGTCATCTTCTTCTTGTCTTTATTATTTATATTATCATTACCCTTATCCACATTTTACTGAAAGCTAATATTTTAATAATAATTTTATATTATTTAATATAACTATGAATTAACACCTCTGTGAAGAAGAAGAGCAGGTGAGTATTGGTGTAGACATTTTGTATTGAATGAATCAGAAGCCCAGATAATCTAAAAAGCATACTTTTATTCAAAAAGGGCTAATATATCTTAAGCCCTCATTTTAGCTCAAATCACTGATTCAATTTATTTTGTCCTTTGTGTTATATTATAATGTCTCAATTCTCCTTCATCTCACAGTATTATAGTCTTACAGAGAGGAATAATATGAATTTGGAGCTACTAGCAGTATGGAATATGGACCAAATTTCTTTTCTGGAATTGGGTTCCAGATACCAAGCATAGTGTGCAGCATTCATCAAAATAATTGGAATTTTATTATTTTTAGTTGTCAATCTCAAAGTAGCTTAGTTGGAATAAATGTAAGAAAGGAGGGAAAAGTTTTGTGATTTCATCAGTTTTAATTGTTTACTGGGCCAGGAATATTGCATTTTACAATCTTCATTACATTTTTATTCCCTTACTGAATTTTTGTGTAATGTATTTCATGACATTACTATAGAATTGAAATCTAAAGAAATTATCAGAAGACTATTTCTAAAAACCAATTTTGAGCGAATTGTAATCCACTATCTTAAAATTTCATTTTAATTGTTATCTGCTTTTAAAAGAAACTGAGTTCCTCAATTTACAGACGTGAAATCTAGAAATACTATCCAAATGTTTAATATTCAGAATGCATACCCCAATCTAATCAATTGTGAATGCTAGACATTCAAATGAATAAACTGCATATACATAATCAACAATATATCATTTCTAATTGAGTTAAATGTCAAAATGAGTTTGGCTTATTCTGCAATGTTGAGAATGTTTGTAATTTACTTTGAAATGAATTCTTCTTTACCATGGACAGATTTATGATAAACTAGATTTTGTTCAATCGTATGTCATTTCTATATTTTTAGAGTTATTTAGTTAAGTTACAAGAGCTTAAATTTCACAGAACACTGTGTGGTACTCCTGCACGTTAAATTGTTTACCTTACCAATAGCATACATTTTAATTGAGATTATTTAGTCCTGTTACGTTCATTTGGGCTTCACTTTATTTTCTTCCTTCACTCCTCCTCCTCCTCTGCCTTCCCTTCTCTTCCTTTCCCTTCCCTTTCCTCTCCCTTCCCTCCCTCTCCCTTTCTCTCTCTCTCTCTCTCTCTCTCTCTCTCTCTCTCTCTCTCTCTCTCTCTCCCCCCCCTCGCTCCCACCTTTTTGTTTTCAAAATATAGGGTTTAAAACATGAAGTGACAAACCACACATTGTGAGTTAGCTAAGCTTATTACTTCAGTATTTGTTTTATAACTTTTTAGATTACAATATGTCCTTATAAATTCAGCAAAATTAGATGATTGCATAGGTCTCCCTCTTGAGAAAATATAAATGTCTGTCACTATCTACCTTTCTATCATTTGCAATCATTGTCCTCACAATATTGAAGTGAGGCAAATTCGTTTCTGAAACTGTTTACAAAATAGTTATTAACATTATGTTATGAAGAAATGATTCAGTCATGTAAAAAATATTATGAGCTTCTCTCATGTTCAAAGCACAGTGGGGAATATTGTAAGAAACTTAAAAATGAATAGGACACTAAATTCATGAAACTCAAATTCAGTGTTCCAGTAAGGGCTTCTGCAGTTTGAAAAAGAAATGCAAACATGGAAAAAGACCAGTAGTGCCCATGGAAATAATTATTGAGTTAAATAAATGGGGCTTAATGGGAAATAATGCTAATCAGAAAAAAAAATCATTCTGTGAGTTTTGAAATATTGAACCCCATTTTCAAAAAATATTCTAAAATTTCCTTTCAAGAATTTATAAAAGTTTATAGCTGATAATTATATCTGATATTTATAAGTTATTTAGTTTAAAATATATTTGAGTAACATTAACTTCAGCGCTTTGGCTGGTGTAAGAGAGAAATGTCTTTTTAAGACTTGAAACAGTTATATCATTTAAAAATATAGAAAATGAAGAAAAATAAAAAGTAATTTACAATTGAGTTCCAATAAGTATGGTGAAGAAAATTTATCTTTCTCTCTCTTACAATATAGTGAGAAAATTCCTCAGGTTTGCAACATATCCAGATTTGAAAACAAGTTTCATTATATTCACTCATAAAATAGGGCACTTTTGAGGTTAAGGGGCTACACATGCACCTACCCATACACACTTGCACACATTAAATATAAGTTAATAATTATTTAAAAATTTAGGAAGCATAAATATATAAACTTAGCATCATACAATACCAGAGCATTAAAGAACACTGAAATATCTCTATGAGATCAAAATTTTAGAAAAGCCTATCAGTAATAGTAAAATAGGATAAACCCACACATGATATTGAGTTTGATCTCCAGAGTTTGACATTGATAGTTTAAAGTTGACTTTGATGTCCAGATTTATTTTATTGCCCTCTTTCCCATGTGTACCTTTATCCTTTGATCATTCCTTAAATAATCATGGTTCAAGGACTAAAGCCCTTTCTTACTATTCCGTTCACTCTACACACTGCCTTTAGGTAAGATATTTAAAACTGTATCTTCACTAGTGACTTTTCTGCTGTCTGTCAGATCGATATGACCTGAGTTCTTCATATCTCTTTTAGGATGTTCTATGAGCCCATTTATGTTTTTAGAATGAATGAATGATCATCGTTCCTCTCTAAACTATTTTTCTTTCTGTATTCCTATCTTCATAGATTACTCCAATATAGTGGCATTTAGCCTAGTGTTTTTGGATATATTCATGGAACCCGTGAAATAGTACGAGTATCTTTTAGTCATAGGGGTTAATCAGATTTTTAAAGAAGTCCATGACCCCAAAAAGGTTAAGAACAACTGTGTTATAGAAATAAACCCAAAAGATGGAGATAGTCTACTCTATTCCTTATTACTAAATCCCTATATTCTATCAAGTATCAACCTGTACATATTAATATCTGAATCCTCTACTATATTCTCATGGTCATAGCCTTCACTGAAACTATCAATACTACTTCTCATTTGAATTATTGCAAATGTCTTCTGAATAATCTCTCTAATCTGTTCTAATGATGCTGCTGAAATACCCTTTCTAAATTTCATATTTGACTGTCACTTTTCTCCTCAAAATCCATCAATAGGCTCCGTTTGGCTTTCTGAGAGAATTTTAAGAATCAGGTGCTCTGCAGTGTCTGAGATTTCCTCCTTTCTTTCACAGTGTTAATCTGGAATCATTGGCATAAAGAGATGCAGTACTGTTGGAGTATATGTTTTTCAGAAGAGGCATATTGGGCAACAAATAAAAGATGAAGTTACCATGTCATTGGTCTCTTCCAATCTCTCTAGGTTTTTTTTGTTACCATTCAGATTTATGCATTCTTTCATTTACTCACATTGAACTTAGGGAAGTTATTGAAATTGACCATATTTTTTCACTGCTTTTCACTGTGTTGTTACCTCCGTGCCTGTCCTTCCCAACATTATTTATCTACCTAACTTTTAGTAGTTTTTTAAATTTCAGCTACTTTTTACTTCCTTCTCTTGTCCTCCGTATTATTCAGGTGCCCACTTATGTGCTCCAAGAGTATTCTGTGCATCTTGTACCACAGCATTAGTACTGTGTTGTGATCTTGAATTAATATTCTTTGACCTTCAGTAGACTGTAAACTGAACAGAACAGAGGCCTGTTTATCTTCAGTAATGTTAGCACTCAATAATTTTTGTTGAATGAATGAATGAATTTTTGTTCTATCATTCATTAGCTGTATGACCTTGAGTAAAAAATAGCCTACATTCACTCTGTGTTGTGTTATCTTCATCAATGCTATTTTTTTTTTATCCGTCAATGGGAATAATAATCATGTCTGCTTTAAAGAGCTATTGAAAAACAAATTAGATGATGGCAATCTATTATGAGTTGTATTACATCATTACTTTCTAATATTGTTCTAGAATTTGCAAATAACTTTTACTACAAATTAGAGTAGATTCAAGATAATCGTTTGATATTTCCATTCCTGCTTATTCACATATTGTTATTTGGAAAGTGGATGTACTTAAATACTAGATGTCCCTGAAATGTACACCAAAAGAAGCCCCATAGAAATATCATCTATCTCATGCATCACAGCAGGGGATAGTGGTAGCTACTAATCTGCCCTGTGATTTTTCTCCAGAGGAGTGTGTTATTTTCTCTTTCCTTTACAGTCTTATTTCACTGTCTTGAAAAGTGTGATTAGAAACAAAACATGTTAAAGGGTTATTAAGATTTCAGAAGCATATGTCAGGGTAGAATTATATTTGAGAAGTAATTGAAGACTGACGTTTACAATAATGCCTTTCTCAATTCCTAAGTTACATACTTTAAGTTCCAACACTTTGGCCTGGCTAGGAGAGCCTACAAACTGTTTCAGTTACTTCTGAGTATTTGAATCTCCTTGCCTTTTGAAAATCAGCTTCAAGAACAAGGTTCTCTATCCTTAAGTATAGACATAAAGAAAAGACAGATACAATGAAGGAGACGGGTGAAACACAACATGAGACAGGTATAGGAGGAAAAATTTTGTGAGCCTTGTAAAACATTGGTACCTTGACATAGGCCATGGTGGAAGTTTTGTACAACATGAAAATTGGCAAATGCTACAATCAGTAATTTCCCCTCTCTCTCTTCAAAAGCTGGAAAAATGAAAGGAATATTCTGCAGAGATAGCCTTGGCTAACACCTGAAAAATCTGAATTCTAGCAAACTTTGTAATGCCAATAGATACTCTTGGCTCTTTCCACCTAGAGATTTGTTTGTAGAGACTATATGAGCTTCAAAGTCAGGAGTTGGTTGCCTGATGACCATATCCTAACTCAATTAAATCAAAATTGATGCTTTTATCTATATTCATGTAAAATAAAAGCGATTTTTTCTGAAGAGGAAAGGAGAAGAAAACAAATTTGAACAATTTATCCTGACCTATGGTACTAGTAATTACTACTTTTGTAAAAAACCTTATTTTTTAAGAGCAGTTTCAAGTTCACAGCAAAATTGAGCAGGAAGTACAGAGTGTTCCCATATACTCTCTGCCCCCACACAGGCATAGCCTCTCCCACTATCAACGTGCTTCACCAGAGCAGTACATTTGTTACAATGGATGGACCTACACATCATTATCACCCAACGTTCATAATTTACCTTAGGGTTCACTCTTGGTGGTGGATTTTCTATGGATTTTGATACATGTATAATGTACATGCCCCATTATAATACACAGAATAGTTTCACTGTCCCCCATTGTCTGGATGTTGTACCACAGTTTATTTATCCATTCACCTACATTTAGCTGCTTCCAAATTTTGGCAATTATAAAGTTGCTATGAACCTGTGTGTGCAGGTTTTTGAGTGGACATATGTTTTCAACTCATTGTGGTAAATACTTAGAAGTTTAATTGCTAAACTGCAAGATAAGACTATGTAGATGGTAGCTTTGTAAAAGCAGCTTAGCTGTCTTCCAAAGTGGCTGTACCATTTTGCATTCCCACCAGCTATGAATGAGAGTTCCTCTTGCTCCACGTTCTTGCCAGCATTTGGGTTGTCAGTGTTTTGAATTTTGGGATAATAGGTGTGTAGTGATATTTTGTTGTTTGAATTTGCATTACCCTAATGATATGATAGTAAGCATTTTTTTCATATGTTTATGTGCTATCTGTATATCTTCTTTGGTTAGGTGTCTGGACAGATTTTTGCTCTTTTTTAAATTGGGTTTTTCATTTTCTTGTTGTTGAGTTTTAAGACTTCTTTGTATATTTTAGAGAGCAATACTTTATCAAACATGTCCTTTGCCAATATTTTCTCCCAGTCTGTAGCTTGCCTTCTCATTCTCTTAATCCCTTCTCATTTACTTAATCCTTAATCTTAATTTTACACTGCTTTCAAGGAATATATATTTTTTCTTGTTACAAATAAAAATATCCAGAGCATAATTTAAAAACAATGTTGAATAACATAGTTTTAAAAAGTATTAGTTTGAACCATATGTAATGGCTCATTTCTTAGGTCAAAAATGATAGAAAGTCTTGATGTTCATGAACTTAATGCTCTAAGGTTTACAGTTTTGGATTTCTTAAATAAATATACTAAATTTTAGGTTTGGATTAAAACATTAAAGAAGATAATATTTTAAAGCAGGATTTATCCCCTTCATCACTATTATTTTTGGACTGGATGATTCTTTTTTGTTGACATTTTTGGACTAGATGATTCTTTTGTATTCAGGGTTTTCCTGCTTTGCAGGAGATTATTTGCATTCCTGACATTTAGACATTAGAAACTGAAAGTTGTAACAACCAAAAATTTTTACAGAAATTTCCAAATATCTCCTGAGGGGTAAAATCATCATCCACTGAAAACAATGTTCTAAAGGACCTATTTTGATAATGACTCATTTTTAGAAACATAATCTTATCTATCACATACTCACAAGGGAATATCTAAATAGTTTCTTTGAGCTCTTCCAGATCTTAAACAGGCGCTCTCAATTGCTAGGAATAAACAAATTAAAACACTTAGCACCTCAGTATTGCCTTTAAATCAGGAGACTAGAGTTGCTATATATAGTGATCTGTTTTTTTTCTCATAATACACATTGTTTTTTCTTTCAGATTTATTGAGGTATAATTGACAAATAAAGTTATAATTTATTTAAAGTGTACAACATGGTGATTTGATACACGCATATATTTTGAAAGGATTCTAACCATCGACCTAATTAACACATCTATGACAGTTTTATCAACCATAGTCACCATGTTATAAATTAGAGCCTCAGACCTTATTTATTTTATAACTGAAAGTTTGTACCCTTTTACTTAGTTTCTCCCTGTTTCCTCCACCCCTGACCCTGGCTACTACCATTTTATTCTTGTTTCTATGTGTTCTATTTTTTTTTTTAAGATTCCACATTCATGTGATCCCATGAACTATTTGTCTTTCTCTGATAGCTTATTTCTCTTAGCATAATGATGCCCTCCAGATTTATACATCTTGTTGCAAATGGCAGAATTTTCTTCTTTTTTAAGGTTAAATAACTTTCCACTACATATATATATATACACACACATGTATATATATATTTATATATCTCTCTATATGTATATATATATCTCTATATATATCTGTATCTATAAATAATATATGTATATATATATCTGTATCTGTATCTCTATCTATATTTATATCTACATATTTGTCTCTATATGTATCACTTTATTAATTCATACATCAGCAGACATACCTTGGCTTGGCTATTGTGAATAATGCTACAGTGACCGTGGGAGTACAAATATCTTTCGAGATAATGATTTCATTTCTTTTGGATATATATGCAAAAGTGGATTGCTGGATCATATGGTAGTTCTACTTTTAAATTTTGAGGAACATCCATAAGATTTTCCACAGTGCCTGCACCAGTTTACATTCATATCGATATTGTATGAGGATTCCCTTTCTTCACATCCTTTCCAGCATTTGTTATCCCGTCTTCTTCATGGTAGCTGTCGTAACAGGTGTGAGGTAATATCTCATACTGGTTTGATTTGCCTTTCCTTGATGATGAGTGATGTTGAGCACCTTTTCATGTACCTATGGACCATTTGTATGTCTTCTCTGCAAAAAAAAAAAAAAAAAAAAAATGTCCTTTCCTCGTTTTTTAATTGCGTTCATTTTTTTGCTATTGAGTTGTATGAATTCATTGCGTATTTTGGATATTAGTCCCTTAACAATTTGTGGTTTACAAATATTTTCTCCCATTTTATAGGTTGCCTTTTCATTACATTTATGGTTTCCTTTGCTAAGAAGAAAGTTTTCAGTTTATTATAGTCCCACTTGTTTATTGTTGCTTTTGTTTAATCAAAAAATCTTTGCCTGGATATCTAATTTTCATTCTTTTGCACCTGGATATCTAATTTTCCCAACACCACTTATTGAAGAGACTGTCCTTTTCCCATTGTTTATTCTTGGCTCTTTGTTATAAATTAGTTGACTGTATATGCATGGGTATATTTCTGGGCTTTCTATTCTGTTCCACCGATTTATATGTCTGATTTTATAATCATACCAGCTGATTTGATTACATAGTTTTGTAATATAGTTTGACATCAGAGAATGTGATGCCTCTAACTTTGCTTTCCTTACTCAAACTTGCTTTGGCAATTTGGGGTCTTTGTGGTTCCATACAAATTTTAGGGTTTTTTTTGTTGTTGTTTGTTTCTCATGAAACGTGCCGTAGGAATTTTAATAGGGATTGCATTGAATCTATAAATTGCTTTGGGTAGTATGAACGTTAACAATATCAACTCGTCCAATATATGAACATGAAACATCTTTTCATTTATTTGTGTGTTCTTCAATTTCTTCCTTTAGTGTTTTTTCTACCCTATGTATACAGGTCTTTTACTTCCTTGGTTAAATTTACTCCTAGGTATTGTATTGTATTGTTATTTATTTATTTATTTATTTATTTATTTATTTATTTATTTATTTATTTTGTTGCCATTGTAAATAGGATTGTCTTCTTGATTTCTTTTTCCAATAGTTTGTTTTTAGTGTATAGAAACTGATTTTTGTATATTGATACTGTATCCTGCTAATTTACTGAATTCATTTATTAGTTCTAAAAGATTCCTGGCAGAGTTTAGGATTTTTATTATATAATAGTATCTTCCTCAAACAGAGAGTTTTAACTCTTGCTTTCTTTGTGGATGCCTTTTATTTCTTTTTCTTGCCCAATTGCTCTGACTAGGACTTACAGTACTACATTGAAAAAAGTGGTGAGAGTGAACTTTGTCTTGTTCCTTATCTCAGAGGAAAAGCTTTCATCTTTTCACCATGAGTATATATGCTGTGGGCTTGTCATATATGGACTTTACCATGTTGAGGTAATTTTTTCTATTCCTAGTTTGTTTAGCAGTTTTTCTCATGAAAGTATATTTAATTTTTTCAAATGCTTTTTCTGCTTCTGTTGAGATGATCATATGATTTTTTATTAGTTTCAGGCATACAGAACAACATAGTCATCAAAATTTACATAACTAACAGTGATCACTTCAACAAGTCTGCTACCCACCCAACACTGTACGTAGTTATTAAAACATTACTGACTATATTCCCCATGCTGCTCTGCATATACCTGTGACTATTTTTAAATATAGTTGACATTCAATATTATTTTATATTAATTTCAGGTGTACAGTGTAGTGAAGTGATCCCCCCAATAAGTCTACTACCCATCTGACACTATACATAGTTTTTACAATACTATTGACTATATTCTTCATACTGTACTTTATTTCTCCATGACTTTTCTATAACTTTGTACTTCTTAATCCCTTTATCTCTCTCACCCAGCCCCCTAAACTCCCTGCCATCTAGTAAGCATTAGTTTGTTCTCTGTATCTACAGGTCTGTTTCTGTTTTATTTGTTCATTTATTTTGTTCTTTAGATTCCACATGTAAGTAAGATCCTATGGCTGTCATTCTCAGTCTGACTTATTTTACTAAATGTAATACCCTCTAGGTCCATCCATATTGTTGCAAATGGTAATATTTTATTCTTTTTTATTGCAGAGTAATATTCCATTTTATATACGTACCTCAACGTCTTTACCCAATAATCTATTGATGGGCACTTAGGTTGCTTCCATATCTTAGCTTTTGTAACTAGCATTGCAGTGAACATAGGGGTTCATATATCTTTTCAAATTAGTGTTTTGGATTTCTTTGGATAAATACCCAGGAATGGATTTTCTCAGTCATAATATAGCTCTATTTTTTATTTTTTTGGTGAATCCCCATACTCATTTCCACAGTAGCTGCACCAATTTGTATTCCCACCAACAGTGCACAAGAGTTCCCTTTTCTCCACATCCTTGCCAGCACTTGTTGTTTGTTGATTTATTGATGATGGTCATTCTCACAGGTGTGAGGTGATAGCTGATTGTGGGTTTTATTTGCATTTCTCTGATGATTAGTGATGTTGAACATTTTTTTCATGTGTCTGTTGGCCATCTGTATTTCCTCTTTGAAGAAATATGTATTCAGGTCCTCTGCCAATATTTTAATTTAATTGTTTGTTTTTTTTTTTTGGTGTTTTTTATAGATTTTGGATATTAGCCCATTTTCAGATGTATCATTGGAGGATATCTTCTCTTACTCAGTAGGATGTCTTTTCATTTTGTTGATGGTTTCCTTTGCTGTGCAAAAACTTTTTAGTTTGATGTAGTCCTGTTTATTTATTTTTTCTTTTGTTTCCCTTGCCCAAGGAGATGTACAGTAAAACTATTACTAAATGTAATTCTGAGAATTTATTGCCTATGTTTTCTCCTAGGACTTTTATGGTTTCAGGTCTTTTAAAAAAAATTTTATTGGGGTGACAATTGTTAGTAAAATTACATAGATTTCAGGTGTACACTTCTGCATTATATCATCTATAAATCCCATTGTGTGTTCACCACCCAGAGTCAGTTCTCCTTCCATCACCATATATTTGATCCCCCTTACCCTCATCTCCCACCTCCCACCCCCATTACCCTCTGGTAACCACTAAACTACTGTCGGTTTCTATGAGGTTTTGTTTCTCATTTGTTTGTCTTGTTCTTTTGTTGTTTTTGGTTTATATACCACATATCAGTGAAATCACATGGTTCTCTGCTTTTTCTGTCTGACTTATTTCGCTTAACATTATACTATCAAGATCCATCCATGTTGTCACAAATGTTCCTATATCATCTTTTCTTACTGCCGAATAGTATTCCATTGTGTATACATACCACAACTTCTTTATCCATTCATCTATTGAAGGACATTTTGTTTTTTTCCATGTCTTGGCCACCGTAAACAAAACTGCAATGAACATTGGAGCACACGTGTCTTTATGTATAAATGTTTTCAGATTTTTGGGTAGATACCCAGGAGAGGGATTGCTGGGTCATATGATAATTGTATTCGTAATTTTTTGAGGAACCTCCACACTGCCTTCCATAGCGGCTTCACCAGTCTGCATTCCCACCAACAGTGTATAAGTGTTCCTTTTTCTCCACAGCCTCTCCAACACTTGTTACTATTTGTCTTGTTGATGATAGCCATTCTGACTGGGGTGAGATCATATCTCATTGTGGTTTTTATTTGCATTTCTCTGATGATTAGTGATGTTGAGCATTTTTTCATATGTCTGTTTGCCATTTTTAAGTCCTCTTTGGAGAAATGTCTCTTCAGGTCCTCTGCCCATTTTTCAATTGGGTTGTTTGTTTTTTTTTTGTTGTTGAGTTTCATGAGTTCCTTGTATATTTTGGATATTAGCCCCTTATCAGAGGCACTGTTTGCAAAAATCTTCTCCCATTCAGTTGGTTGCCTCTTTATTTTGTCGATGGTTTCTTTTGCTGTGCAGAAGCTTTTAAGTTTCATATAGTCCCATGCGTTTATTTTAGCTTTTACTTCTCTTGCTTTTGGAGTCAAATTCATAAAATGCTCTTTAAACCCAAGGTCCATAAGTTAGTACCTATATTTTCTTCTGTGCAGTTGATTGTGTCAGGTCTTATGGTTAAGTCTTTGATCCATTTTGAATTAATTTTGGTACATGGTGACAGATAGAAGTCCAGTTTCATTCTTTTGCATGTGGCTATCCAATTCTCCCAGCACCATTTATTGAAGAGGCTGTCTTTCCTCCATTGTATGTTTTCAGCTTCTTTGTCAAAAATTGTCTTTCCATATTTATGTGGTTTTATTTCTGCATTCTCAATTCTATTCTCTTGGTCTATGTGTCTGTTTTTCTGCCAATACCATGTAGTTTTGATTGTTGTAGCTCTGTAGTACAAGCTAACGTCAGGGAGTGTGATACCTCCAGCATTGTTCTTTTTTCTTGAGCTTGCTTTGGCTATTCAGGGTCTTTTGTTGTGCCAAACAAATCTGATGATTTTTTTTTGGTCTATTTCTTTAAAAAATGCCATTGGGACTTTGATGGGGATTGCATTAAATCTGTATATTGCTTTGGGTAATATGGCCATTTTAACTATGTTGATTCTTCCAATCCATGAGCATGGAATGTCTTTCCATTTCTTTGTGTCTTCTTCAATTTCTTTTAAAAATGTCTTATAGTTTTCAGTGTATAGGTCTTTCATGTCCTTGGTTAAGTTTATTCCTAGGTATTTTATTCTTTTGCTGCAATTGCAAAATGAATTGTTTTTGTATTTCTTTTTCTGAGATTTCATTGTTAGTATATAGGAAAGCAATGGACTTTTGTATGTTGATTTTGTAGCTGGCAACTTTACTGTATTCATTGATGGTTTCTAATAGCTTTTTGGTGGAGTTTAGGGTTTTCTGTATATAGCGTCATGACATCTGCAAAGAGTGACAATTTAACTTCTTGATTCCCAATTTGGATGCTTTTATTTATTTTTTTCTTTTGCCTGATTGCTCTGACAAGGACTTCCCACACTATGTTGAAAAGCACAGGTGATAGGGGACAGCCCTGTCGTGTTCCTGAATGTAGAGCAAAGGGCTTCAGTTTTTCACCATTAATTATGAGATTAGCTGAGGGTTTGTCATATATTGCCTTTATTATGTTAAGGTATTTTCCTTCTATACCTATTTTATTAAGTGTTTTAATCATAAATGGATATTGTATCTTGTCAAATGCTTTTTCTGCATCAATTGATATAATCATATGATTTTTGTCCTTTATTTTGTTTATTTGATGTAGCACATTGATGGATTTGCGGATGTTGAACCATTCTTGTGTCCTGGGGATGAACCCCATTTGGTCATGATGAATAATCTTTTTAATGCATTGTTGTATTCGATTTGCTAGAATTTTGTTTAGGAATTTTGCATCTGTATTCATCAGAGATGTTGGTTTGTAGTTTTCTTTTTTGTGCTGTCCTTACCAGGTTTTGGTATCAGGGTAATGTTGTCCTCGTAAAATGAGTTAGGGAGTACTGTCTCTTCTTCAACTTTTTGGAAGAGTTTGAGCAAGACTGGTATTAGATCCTCTTTGAAGGTTTGGTAGAATTCATGAGTGAAGCCATCTGGTCCCGGATTTTTGCTTTTGGGAAGGTTTTGGATGACTGATTCAATTCCGTTACTGGTGATCAGTCTGTTTAGATTTTCCAGTTCTTCATGGTTCAGCCTTGGAAGGCTATATGTTTCTAAGAACTTGTCCATTTCTTCTAGGTTATTGAATTTGGTGGCATATAGTCCTTCATAGTATTCTTGGATGATCTGTTGTCTTTCTGTGGTGTCCGTGATAACTTCCCCTTTTGCATTATGGATTTTGTTAATTAGTGTCTTCTCTCTTTTTATCTTAGTGTGTCTACCCAAGGGTTTGTCAATTTTGTTAATCTTTCCAAAGAACCAGCTCTTTGTCACATTAATTTTTTCTATTGTCTTTTTGTTCTCTATTTCATTGAGTTCTACTCTGATTTTTGTTATTTCCTTTCTTCTGCCGACCTTGGGTTTCATTAGTTCTTCTTTTTCTAGTTCTTTAACGTGTAACATGAGGACATTTATTTGGCATTTTTCTTGTTTCTTGAGATAGGCCTGTAATGATATAAATTTCCCTTGAAAACTGCTTTTGCTGCATCCCAAAAATTTTGGTAGGATGTATTTTCATTGTCATTTGTTTCTATGTATCTTTTGATCTCTCCTCTAATTTCTTCTTTGACCCGGTCATTCTTTAAAAGTATGTTGTTTAATCTCCATGTGTTTGTGTTTTTTCCTGCTTTCTTTTTGCAGTTGATATCCAATTTCAAAGCCTTGTGATCAGAGAATATGCTTGGTATGATTTCAATCTTCTTAAATTAGCTGAGGCTGATTTTATGTCCCATTATATGGTCTATCCTTGAGAATGTTCCATGTACACTAGAAAAGAATGTATAGTCTGATGTCGTAGGATGAAGTGCTCTATATATGTTGATGATGTCCATTTCATCTAATGTGTCATGTAGGGCTGCTATTTCTTTATTTCTTTTCTTTTTGGATGATCTATCCATAGCTGTCAGTGATGTTTTTAAGTCCCCTAGTATAATTGTGTTTGGTCAGTTTCTCCCTTTAGTTCTGTTAGTAGTTGCTTGATATATTTCAGTGCTCCCTGATTGGGGGCATAAATATTGATGACTGTTATGTCTTCTTGTTGTATAGTCCCCTTTACTATTATGAATTGTCCATTTTGTCTCTTGTTACCTTTTCACCCTGAAGTCTGTTTCATCTGATATCAGTATTACTACACCTGATTTTCTCTGGATACCATTTGCTTGTAGTGTCAATTTCCACCCTTTCACTTTGAGTCTATGCTTATCGCTGTAGCTGAGATATGTCTCTTGGACACAGCATATGGTTGGGTTTAGTTTTTTGATCCAATCTGCTACTCTGTGCCTTTTTATTGGTGAGTTCAGTCCATTTACATTTAGGGTGATTATTGATATGTGAGGATTTCCTGTCATTCTATCCTTAGTTTTCTGGTAAAGCTCTGTCTCCATTGGTTCTTTGCCTTTTTGTTGTTGTCTATTATTTCTGTGTGGTGGTATTCTATGATGTTTCCCTCTGTTTTTTCTTTTATTACAGTATATATTTCAGTTCTGGATTTTTTTTTTTTTTTTTATGTTTACTCTTAAGTTTATGTAAAAGAAAGTTTGATATTTAGACTATTCCATTTTCTTCAGCACGCTTACTTTCTCCATTCTCATATTCCGGTCCAGGCCTTTACTCTCCCACTTTTTATGTTTTGGTTGCCACAAATTGTCCCTGTCGATGATGGTCGAATAGCCTCATTTAGTATTTCTTGTAGTGCAGGTCGTGTATTAGAAAATTCCCTCAGCTTCTGTATGTCTGGAAAGGTCTTTATTCCTCCTTCATATCTAAAGGATATCTTTGCTGGAGATATTATTCTTGGCACATAATATCTCTCTTTCCATAGTTTGAATATTTGGTTCCACTCCTCCTGGCTTGTAGAATTTCTGCTGAAAAATCTGATGATAATCTAATGGGTTTTCCTTTGTAGGTTACCGTCTTCTTTTCCCTGGCTGCCTTAAGGATTCTTTCTTTGTCGTTGATTTTATACAGCTTCAATACAGTGTGCCTTGGAGAAGGCCTGTTGAGATTGAGGTAATTAGGTGTTCTATTTGCTTCTTGGATTCGAGGATCCAGTTCTTTCCACAAGTTTGGGAGGTTCTCATCAACTATTTGTTTGAATATACTCTCTGTTCTAGTCTCCCTTTCTTCTTCTTCTGATATACCCATTATTCTTATATGATGGAGTCAGAAAGTTCTTGTAGAGTTTTTTCATTTCTTTTAAGTCTCAAGTCTCTTTCTTCTTCCATCCATGTAATTTACAGGTTTCTATATTTGATGTCACTGATTCTTTCCTCCATCTGGTCAACTCTACTACCTAAGCTGGCTATTTCATTCTTAATTTTGTCTTTGAGTTCTTAATCTCCAGAAATTCTATTTGGTTCTTTTTTAAAGTTTCAATCTGTTTTGCAAAATGGTCATGTTGTTCTTTCGTTTTGTTTCTGAGTTCATTAAACTGCCTTTCTGTGTTTTCTTGCATCTTGTTGAGTTTTTTCAGAACTGCAATCTTGAATTCTCTGTCATTTAAGTCACATATTTCCGTGTCTTTAAATTCCTTTCCTGGAGACTTTTCACTTTCTTTCTTAGCTGTCTTGTTGCCTTGGTTATTCATGGCAATTACTGATTTATCATTTCTCTTCCTAGACATCTACAGGAGCGGCTTCTGCAACAGGTTGATAGGAAGAGGTCTTTCTTTTGTTTTCCAGTACAGTAGAATGTTTTATTTTCTCTTCGACTGCAGCCTTTTTTTCCCTCTCTCGCACGGTAGTGCTGTTTTCTCTGCACTATTCCAGCTTCTCACACAATGGGGGATTCCCTGGGAGATGGGCTTTTCCTCTGTTAATAGTTCCCCCAGGTCACAGGGTGCAGTGTCCATGTGGGTATGCGGAGAGCTTTTGAAGTTCCAAAGCTCTTCCTGCACCAGATTCACAGCCCGTATGTTTCAGCAGTTCTGTTTACTCATGCAGGGATCCTCCCAGATAGGTGGGACCAGGACTGGGGTGAGTTGTGAGAGGTGGCCCAGAGTAATGGCAGTGACCACCACCACAACCGGTCCTGCTTTCACAGCTCCCTCTCCTTTGCTGCAACTAGTTGGGCTGTGAATCTGTGTCTGCGTTCCACAGTTCTCAGAACAGCAAATATTCTGTTCTTTTGATCTGACACTGCTACTGTTCTGCTTCTAGCACCGGCAGGTGGGGGCGAGGTGAGCTCTGAGATGGTAGGTAGGGGGCAGCTAGTCTCAGTGCCTAAGGCTTCCATTCTCTGCGGCAGTGAGGGCTTGATCCACCATTTTCAGCCTTCTTCCCTCAGTCTTTTCTTCGTGGTCTCTGCCATGAGCATTGGGTTCAGCCGTGTTATATGCTGTCCTCTCAGCTCTGTGGGCCATAATTAGAGCCCTAGTAGTCCGATTTCTTCCCTCTCCCACAGCTGTGGTAGTTCTGGGATGCAGCGAGCTTGGAGCCCTGAGCTAGGTCTGCGTCCTGTGCCCTGGTGGCTCCGTCTCTGCACTTCTCCTTTCCCCCCTCCCCCGCTCGCATGATTAGCCCACCTTTATGTGAATTCAATAGTGGGTCTCTTCGTCTTGCCTGTCTGCTATGCAGGGAGTCCTTTGTGGAGTTATCGTTGTTTGATTAATTGTAAATTCCAGGGGAGATTTACAGAGGCTCATCTCATGCCACCATTTTGATGACGTCTCCTGTTTCAGGTCTTACATTTAATTTTTTAATCCATTTTCAGTGTATTCTTGTATATGGAGTGAGGGAATCATCCAGTTTCATTTTTTTGCATGTATCTGTTCAGTTTTCCTAGCACCACTTATTGAATAGACTGTCTTTACTCCATATATTTTCTTGCTTTCTTTTTCATAGATTAAGTGACCATATAGGCATGGATTTATTTCTGGGCTCTCTGGTCTGTTCCATTAATCTATGTGTCTGTTTTTATACCAATACCATGCCATTTGGATTACTATGATCTTGTAATATCGTTTGATATCAGGTAGCGTGATGCCTCCAGCTTTGTTCTTCTTTTTAAAATTCCCATGGGTATTTGGGATCTTTAATGGTTCCATATAAATTTTAGGATTATTTGTTCTAGATCTGTGAAAAATGCCATTGGTATTTTGATAGGGACTGCATTGAATCAATAGATTGCTTTGGGTGGTCTGGACATTTTTTCTATATTAGTTCTTCCTATCCATGAGCATAGTATATGCTTCCATTTATTTGTATTTATTTAATTTCTCTCATCAATGTCTTATAATTTTCTGAGTATTGGTCTTTTACTTCCTTGGTTAAATTTATTCATAGGTATTTTTTTGATGCAATTGTAAATGGATTTGTTTTCTTAATTTCTCTTTCTATTGGTTTGTTATTGGTGTGTAAAAATGCAACCAATTTCTGAATATTAATATTGTATTATGCTACTTGACTAAATTCAGTTATCAGTTCTAACAGTTTTTTGTAGACTCTTTGGGGTTCTCTGTGATCATATGATTTTTATCCTTCTTTTTGTTAATGTGGTTTACTTTATTTATTGAATTATAATGTTGAGCCATTCTTGCATCCTGGTGTTAAATGTCACTTGATCACAGTATGTAATCCTTCAAATGTCCTGCCGAATTTGGTTTGCCAGTATTTTGTTGAGAATTTTTGCATACATGTCCATCAGGGATATTGGCCTGTAATTTCTTTTCTTCCGGTGTTCCTATTAGGCCTTGTTGTCAAGGTAATGCTGGCCTTATAAAATAAGTTTGGAAGTGTTCCCTCCTCTTCTGTTTTCTGGAAGACTTGTGAAGGTTTGATATTATTTTTTTAAATGTTTGATAGAATTCACCCTTGAAGCTATCTGGTCCTGAACTTTTCTTGGTTGATAGGATTTTTGATAACTGATGCAATCTCCTTATTAGTAATTGGTCTGTTCAGATATTTTCTGTGCTAGGCCTTTATATGTAGCCATGGGATCATGCCTCTGTCCCCGTTTAAAAACTGTGTTTTATTTCTGCAGTCCCATGGGATTATTTGTGAATGCTAGTATTCACAAATACTTGCCTGTTGGCTTTTAGAACTTGGTGATTTGGGGGCTCATCCCTCGGGTAGCAATCATAAATGCTAGTGCTCTAGATGTGAGCACATGCTTCTCTTAGGAGGAAACTGACAACTTGTTTTTATCATTGGAGTGAGCCAGAGAGAAGTCACGGAAGATATGCATCTAAGCTTTAGGGTTCTGAGGAGGATCACAGTCAGTACTTAGATGTGTATTAGTTAGAAGCTGAACTCTCAGGCTGCAGCTTGTAAATATGCAGTCAAATCCCTTCCAGGGAAAGACTGGGAGATGGACATGTTTGCCTGCCCACTCTGTGCTGAGCCCTGTAGATAACCAGGTGAGTGCTCATGTTCCCAATAACAACTGCTTCTTGGCTGTGGTCCTGAGGGACCATGAAAACAAGCCCCACCGGCTACCAGATCTAGATGTTCTGGGGGCTCATCCCTCGGCTGGGAGCCTTAAAAGTGAAGGACTAGGTGTGTGGTCCAAACCCTTCACTTCTCAGAGAGAAGCTGGGAGTTCCTTCCAATTGTTTGTGCTATGCTGCTGCTGTGGGGTTTATGGTGAGAGTATGTCTCAGCCTTTCCTACCATTTGGATGTGGATATTTTCTCATTCTGCTGATGTGTAGGAGTTACTCAGGTAGTTTCTGGATTTCTCTCAGGGAAATTTCTCCATGTATAGCTGTACATACAGTCAGTATATCTGCTGGGGGGAGAAAATTCAAGAGCCTTCTGTGTCACCTTCTTGGTCCAGAGTCCTACAGTTTTGATAGTGAGTGTTCAATTCTCATAATAGATAATACTATATTCTTCACCTGGCCTGTTTCCCAATTAGTATTTCTATAGATAATTTTACATGAGTTTAAAGGAGAAAATCAATACACCTAAAGTAAAATTAGAACTTATTACCTTTAAAAAATTTTTTATTAAATTTATAGGGGTGACATTGGTTAATAAAATTATATAGGTTTCAAATGTATAATTCTATAATACATCATCTGTATATTGCATTGTGTGTTCACCATCCAAAATCAGATTTCCTTCTATCACTATATATTTGACCCCCTTTACCCTTTTCTCCCCCCTCACCCCCTTTCCCTCTGGTTAGCACCATACTGTTGTCTATGAGTTTGTTTTTTGTTTTGTCTTGTTTGTTGTTTGCAGTTTTATATTCCACATGTGAGTGAAATCATATGGTTCTTGAGTTTTCCCATTTGACTTATTTCGTTTAGCATGATATTCTCAAGATCCATCTATGTTATCACAAATGATAGTATTTCATCTTTTCTTATGGCAGAATAGCATTCCATTGTGCATATATACCATATCTTCTTTATCCAATCATCTATTGAAGGACATTTTGGTTATTTCCATGTTTTGGCCACCATGAATAATATCACCTTTTAAAACCCCAACATTATAAATATTTATTCTTAGCTTAATGGCAGTCTCAATTCTTCTTTTCCTGTCCTACTATTTGACATATATAAGAAAATTACATGGCCTATTTCCTTATGGTTAGGAGTTCTATACATTGTCATGGTTATTTCAAGTTATGTATAGGTATATACTATAAGACTTGGAATTTTTACTATTTCTTAAAAGCATGTAATATACAAAGTCTTTTAGAGATAAGGATACTGCTGCGTGGTCATTATTTCAGTTCAACTAGGCATTAATTTCCTTAATTCCCTTTACCAAACACAAAAAGATAATGAGAGGTAGGAGAATAATTTAAACGTTCCTGTGGTGCTTGTAGGATGGCAGTGCTGTGCGTCCTTATTTCACTGCAGACAACAATTCTATATACCAAGAGGATAATTTTTTTCAGAAGACTCCAGCAGATAAATTTTTATTGGTGTAAATAATTCAGCAGCTTGTTATAATGAAACCACTTCACATTAAGCATTTCCTTGCTGTGTCTTAAATGCACACAGAGATATTCCACTGGATACTACTAATATCTGATACAAACTGGAAGTTTCCCAGTTTATGATGAGTTGTAGCTCTTTAAGGAACTGAGCCCATTGCTAAGCGAGTTGGTTAAACATTTGCCAGAAAAAGGAAAGCTAAGCACAGTGTAGAGTAAAGGAACAAGGAAAATAATAGAGCTATGCTGGGCATTATGTTGATCCGAGAGATTTCATAGTCACGGCACATCTGGAGGTTAGTTTTCCAGTTGGTCCTTCAGGGATTATGAAGGAGATTAAAATTTATATAGGGCAAATGCAATCCTCAATAAATTTAAGGGGCAGTAACAATTTTTCATATTTGGTAGCTGTCGCTTTAATATATCAACATATAGAATGGAAAATAAGATTATACTAAACCTAAACGCTTTTCTGTTTGAGATATACAGGACAGTTCCTTTAAAATCTGGAAAACAATGATTTTATGGTTCTATAGAGTTCTTCCTGATTTACCAGCTTAATCTGTAAATCTGTTGCTCATAACTTTTTCTTTGAGGAGGGAGCCCACTTGCTGAATGACAAGTTGTTCTTGGTTTGAGGTCTCTCAGTCTCTCCTGGCATCATTCAGGCACAGCTCCTGGAGGATCTATTGCCAAGCTTTCCCCCACAGGCCTGCCCCCTCCTCACTCTCACCACCATTTTTGACTTACAACAGGTTCCTACTGATTCTTGGTATTCAGTAATTTGGATCTTGTTTAATATTTTTGTACTTGTCTAGTATCAAAGGAGGCTCTCAGAATGAATTCCCAAGGGGGATATTTCAGCAAATTCAAATGCAGCTTATACATATTTTATTCAACTTGTGATTTAATGTGATATGAGGCTTGCAACTCCTAATGCCGGCTTCCCCAGCTTCCCATTAGGATACATAAGAGAGAAGAAATCAATGTTCCCAGTGTGAAGACTGACAGTTTATCTAAGGCTAAATAAAATCTGGGAGAATATAAAAAGTACCTTGAATATGGGTAAAGTGAGATTGAGAAAAGCATGTTAAGACCACCTGAGAAAAGACAGAAAGACAGATATCAGAATCCCCCTTTTTTCCCTGTACCCCAACTCAGTGTCTTCAGAAACCAATTTCTGAAGCAGTCTGATTAGTATGACCCTCACTGACCAGTATTTATTTTTAATTATGTTGGTAATAGATAAAATATATTTCTTGTTTTTGAATCCACAGTATACTGGTAAAAGAGAAAGATTTATTTATACTCTACTCATTTGCACTCTTCTCACTGAGATAATCCCTGTTACTAATCTGGTATGACATTGCAGATCATTTTACTATATATTTACATATATAGAAATATATATGCGTATGAGGTCAGACAATTAAGTTCACGAACTCATCCTAGAAAAAGTGCTACATACCTCATTGCTGAATATCACTACTGTCACCTTCAAAGTATGCCCCTTGGGAAGCTATACACGAATGCTAGTGCCTAGTACACCCTTCAAAACAATTTTGGAACTCTCTCTGGAATGACCATCAGAGCTGTCATCGTATTACCCTTGATGTCCTGAATGTCATCAAAATGTCTTCCTTTCAATATTTCCTTTATCTTCGGGTAAAGAAAGAAGTCATAGGGGGCCAGATCAGGTAAGTAGGGAGGGTGTTCAGTACAGTTACTTGTTTACTGGCTAAAAACTATCTCACAGACTGTGCTGTGTGAGCTGGTGCATTGTCGTGATGCAAGAACCATGAATTGTTGGTGAAAAGTTCAGGTCATTTTCATCTAACTTTTTCACACAGCCTTTTCAGCACTTCCAAATAGTAAACTTGGTTAACTGTCTAGTTGGTGCAAAATCATAATGAATAATTCCTCTGATATTAAAAAAAGTTTAGCAACATGGTTGTCAACAAGTTCGCGAACTTAATTGTCACATCTTGTATACAAACATAAAATGTGTCTTGTATTTGTGTGTATATATATATATATATATATACACACAACCATTGTTGTCATAAATAAAATCATGTCATATGTATTACTTGGTGTCTCTTTGTTGTTGTTATTTTATTAATAACATATATATGTGTTGTGGGGAATCTTTTTGTCAATAGAAAAGAACTTAGTAGTTTGTCAATAGAAAAGAACTTCTGCATAGTAGTCCATAATATTGATATCGACTGGTTTTAACTACTTCCTTGTTTACATAGACTAAGGGGTCTTTTTTTTTATTTAAATTACAGAGTTATAGTGCCTAAGTCAAGCATTTGTTCACATGCCTGAATATTTCTGTAGGAAAAATATCTATAAGCTGCTTAACAAACTACTGTCATACCACAAATGGATGAGAGTATCCGTTTATCTATATAGTTGCCAAAATAGAGTCATATGAATGTTTTTTTAACTTCTGGCATTCTGAAAGCAATAATGCCATATTTTGGTTTCTTTCTTTTCTTTTCTTTTCTTTTCTTTTCTTTTCTTTTCTTTTCTTTTCTTTTCTTTTCTTTTTTTTTGGTCAATTTTTACTGAAGTTAAGCATCTTTTCATTTGTCTCCTTTTCTTGTGATTGCCTGTTGATGTTTTCTGTCCATTCTTTTATTAGATTATTTGGCTTTTTTTTTTTTTTGCTGCTTTGTTAGGATTACTTTAATATTCTGCTAGTTATCTTTTATGCCAATCAAAAACAGTAGATCCCAGAGAACAACTTAACAGGAAATGGGGATGGGGTGGGGATATTATATTCTGGGAATTTCAGCTTCACAAATGAATCATCACAGGTGGGATTTCACAAGGCACACCGTACCAGTTGTAGTTGAGAATCAAAATGTTTATAAACTCAGTTTATTCAGTGTACGATACAATCAAACAGGAGTGAAGGTGAAGATATACCAGGTAAAACATATTTGCACTTGAGAATTGAATGAGGATATATATATATATATATATATATATATATATATATATATATATATATATATATAACCATTTTCCCTCTGGTTATTAATCTGAATATAAAAGACAGGTGTTACAAGTCAAAGAGAGTAAAGCAAAGAACAAGCCTTCTAATTTATAGATTGATAAATAGAAAAAATTGTGGGGGTAGGGAATAAAAACATGTGTCAACAGGAATACTGAAAGGATTTGAAGTTTTCATGATTAAAATTGGATTTAATGGAATTAACATATTAGGGACCACTGTTGGCTATATCATAATAGAATTAATGTCATCCATACAGGAAGAAAAGCAGCATTGTTTGAGTCATTTTGTGTGTTTAAGTGACAATGTAGAGAACTGTGTTAAAGACAACGATAGTACAGAATAAGTACCAATGTACGAATGATTGTGGTGGTGGTGAGAGAAAAGGTAAACTATATCTTAAATAAATATAGTCAAAAGAACCAATATCCCTTTTGGCTCCAATAGCTAGAACAGAGGTTCTATTATTAGCCTGTATCAGAGTCACCTTTGAGATAATAAAGAACACAAAGATTCAGGCTTATTGAAATAGGATGGAGGCTGGATCTTTGCATTTTAACAGAGTTCCTCAGTTGATCCCAATACTCACCAAGACTTAAGAACCACTGTACTACGGGGATACAGTTCTTAAATATCACTGGAAAGTCTTCAAGGAATTTGACTCCCACTTTATAAATTTCCCACCCATATTATTTAACCCATGAAGTTTACATAGAGGTGAACATTCTGAAATCTAGAGAAGCCCCACTACAGACATTTGGGGAGTTTGTGTTTCTGTGAAAATAGCAAAACATTTGTGTAAGCAATTCCTTGCCAGCACAGTGCTGAGGAAAAGGACATCTTATGCCTTTCATGAAAGACCTATTCCCATTTGTTCATTATGTGGATGCTGTAGTAAACTGACATCACAGGTGCTGAAACAGATACCTTGGTTAAAATAGTGACATTGTAGGTTAGAGACCTTTAAATTTAAATTGTCCTGTGTAAAAATCAATGGAGAAACTGTTAAAAATGCAGATTTCAAGATTCCATTGCAAAAATTCCTATTTAGTAAATTAGATGGGGCCCCTCTGCCCCCCCATCCTCCAAAATCTACAGATAATTTTATATAGAAGCTCCTATGAATCAGGAACTTCATAAGCCAGAGTTTCAGAAACACTGCAATAGCAATTCATCACTAAAGATGAGCACTCAATGATCATAACGTAACAAAAAGTGATGTCAGCAACTTGCTGTAAAAGCACTTTTGAAAACTGACTTAGGAATTGCAAGCACCAATTCAAGGAAGATTTTGGTTTCTGTTTGTTTGTTTTTTTACATGTGTACCAAAATACCAAGAAAGAAGAAAATATGAAAACCCTGCTTTAGAATATCTCACATTTTTTTGATAGAAGCTCTAGATCTGTACTGCCCAATACAGTAGACAACAATCACATATGACTATTTCAATTTAAATTAGTTAACATTGAATAAAATAAAAAATAAATAAAACATTCTACCAACAAGTACTGGCAAACAAAAGAAAGACCGCTTTCTATCAACCTGTTGCAGAAGTCACTCCTGTAGATGTCTCGGAAGAGAAATAGTAAACCGGTAATCACCATGAATAACCAAGGCAACAAGATAGCTCAGAAAGAAAGTGAAAAATCTCCAGAGAAGGCACTTAAAGATACAGAAATATGTGACTTAAATGACAGAGAATTCAAGATTGCAGTTCTGAAAAAAACTCAACGAGATACAAGAAAACACAGATAGGCAGTTAAAGGAACTCAGAAACTCAATCAAAGAACAGCATGAGCATTTTACGAAAGAGATTGAAATTTTAAAAAAGAACCAAATAGAATTTCTGGAGATTAAGAACTCAATAGAAGAAATTAAGAATGAAATAACCAGCTTAGGTAGTAGAGTTGACCAGATGGAGCAAAGAATCAGTGACATCGAAGATAGAAACCTGGAAATGACACAAATTGAAGAAGAAAGAGACTTGAGACTTAAAAGAAATGAAAGAACTCTACAAGAACTTTCTGACTCCATCAGAAAGAGCAATATAAGAATAATGGGCATACCAGAAGGAGAAGAAAGAGAGAAGGGAACAGAGAATATATTCAAACAAATTGTCGATGAGAACTTCCCAAACTTGTGGACAGAACTGGACCCTCGAATCCAAGAAGCAAACAGAACACCTAGTTACCTCAATCCCAACAGACCTTCTCCAAGGCACATTGTATTGAAGCTGTCTAAAATCAACGACAAAGAAAGAATCCTAAAGGCAGCCAGGGAAAAGAAGACGGTAACTTACAAAGGAAAGCCCATTAGATTATCATCAGATTTTTCAGCAGAAACTCTACAAGCCAGGAGGGAGTGGAACCAAATATTCAAACTATTGAAAGAGAGAAACCATGAGCCAAGAATAATATATCCAGCAAAGATATCCTTTAGATATGAAGGAGGAATAAAGACCTTTCCAGACATACAGAAGCTGAGGGAATTTTCTAATACACGACCTGCACTACAAGAAATACTAAAGGAGGCTATTCGACCACCATCAACAGGGACAATTTGTGGCAACCACAACTCAAAAAGGGAGAGAGTAAAGGCCTGAACCGGAATATGGGAATGGAGAAAGTAAGCGTGATGAAGAAAATGGAATACTATAAATATCAAACTTTCTTTTACATAAACTTAAGGGTAACCACTCAAAATAAATCCAGAATTGAAATATATACTGAAATAAAAAAAGAAACAGAGGGAAACATCATAGAATACCACCACACAGAAATAATAGACAACAACAAAAAGGCAAAGAAACAATGGAGACACAACCTTACCAGAAAACTAAGGATAGAATGACAGGAAATCCTCACATATCAATAATCACCCTAAATGTAAATGGACTGAACTCACCAATAAAAAGGCACAGAGTAGCAGATTGGATCAAAAAACTAAACCCAACCATATGCTGTCTCCAAGAGACACATCTCAACTACAAGGACAAGCATAGACTCAAAGTGAAAGGGTGGAAATTGACACTCCAAGCAAATGGTACCCAGAGAAAATCAGGTGTAGCCATAATGATATCAGATGAAACAGACTTCAAGGTGAAAAAGATAACAAGAGACAAAGATGGACATTTCATAATGGTGAAGGGGACTGTACAACAAGAAGACATAACAGTCATCAATATTTATGCCCCCAATCAGGGAGCACCGAAATACACCAAGCAACTACTAACAGAACTAAAGGGAGAAATTGACCGAAACACAATTATACTAGGGGACTTAAATACATCATTGACAGCTATGGATAGATCATCCAAACAGAAAATAAATAACGAAATAGTAGCCCTAAATGACACATTAGATGAAATGGACATAATTGACATTTATAGAGCACTTCATCCTAAAACATCAGACTATACATTCTTTTCTAGTGTACATGGAACATTCTCAAGGATAGACCAGATATTGGGACATAAAATCAGTCTCAACAAATTTAAGAAGATTGAAATCATACCATGCATATTCTCTGATCACAAGGCTTTGAAATTGGATATCAACTATAAAAAGAAAGTGGGAAAAACACAAATACATGGAGACTAAACAACATACTTTTAAAGAAGGACTGGGTCAAAGAAGAAATTAGAGGAGAGATCAAAAGATACATAGAAACAAATGACAATGAAAATACATCCTACCAAAATTTTTGGGATGCAGCGAAAGCAGTTTTAAGAGGGAAATTTATCTCATTACAGGCCTATCTCAAGAAACAAGAAAACTCCCAAATAAATAACCTCATGTTACACCTTAAAGAACTAGAAAAAGAAGAACAAGTAAAACCCAAGGTCAGCAGAAGAAAGGAAATAACAAAAATTAGAGCAGAACTAAATGAAATAGAGAACAAAAAGACAATAGAAAAAATTAATATGACAAAGAGCTGGTTCTTTGAAAAGATTAACAAAATTGACAAACCCTTGGCTAGACTTACTAAGATAAAAAGAGAGAAGACACTGATTAACAAAATCAGAAACGTAAAAGGGGAAGTTATCACGGACACCACAGAAATACAAAGGATCATCCAAGAATACTATGAAGGACTATATGCCACCAAATTCAACAACCTAGAAGAAATGGACAAGTTCTTAGAAACATATAGCCTTCCAAGGCTGAACCATGAAGAACTGGAAAATCTAAACAGACCGATCACCAGTAACGAAATTGAATCAGTCATCCAAAACCTTCCCAAAAGCAAAAGTCCGGGACCAGATGGCTTCACTAGTGAATTCTACCAGACCTTTAAAGAGGATCTAATACCAATTCTGCACAAACTCTTCCAAAAAATTGAAGAAGAGACGGTACTCCCTAACTCATTCTATGAGGCCAACATTACCCTGATACCAAAACCTGGTAAGGATCACACAAAAAAAGAAAACTACAGACCAATATCTCTAATGAATACCGATACAAAAATCCTAAATAAAATTCTAGCAAATCGAATACAACAATGCATTAAAAAGATTATTCATCACGACCAAGTGGGGTTCATCCCCGGGGCACAAGGATGGTTCAACATTCGCAAATCCATCAATGTGATACATCACATAAACAAAATAAAGGACAAAAATCATATGATTATATCAATTGATGCAGAAAAAGCATTTGACAAGATACAACATCCATTTATGATTAAAACACTTAATAAAATGGGTATAGAAGGAAAATACCTTAACATAATAAAGGCCATATATGACAAACCCTCTGCTAATCTCATAATTAATGGAGAAAAACTGAAGCCCTTTGCTCTACGTTCAGGAACACGACAGGGATGTCCCCTATCACCTCTTCTTTTCAACATAGTGTTGGAAGTCCTTGCCAGAGCAATCAGGCAAGAGAAAGAAATAAAAGGCATCCAAATTGGGAATGAAGAAGTTAAATTATCACTCTTTGCAGATGACATGATGCTATATATAGAAAACCCTAAAGACTCCACCAAAAAGCTATTAGAAACAATCAATGAATACAGTAAAGTTGCCGGCTACAAAATCAATGCACAAAAGTCCATTGCCTTCCTATATACTAACAATGAAATCTCAGAAAAAGAAATACAAAAAACAATTCCTTTTGCAATTGCAGCAAAAAGAATAAAATACCTAGGAATAAACTTAACCAAGGATGTGAAAGACCTATATGCTGAAAACTATAAGACATTTTTGAAAGAAATTGAAGAAGACACAAAGAAATGGAAAGACATTCCGTGCTCATGGATTGGAAGAATCAACATAGTTAAAATGGCCATATTACCCAAAGCAATATACAGATTCAATGCAATCCCCATCAAAGTCCCAATGGCATATTTTAAAGAAATAGAACAAAAAATCATCAGATTTGTCTGGAACCACAAAAGACCCCGAATAGCCAAAGCAATCTTAAGGAAAAAGAACAATAATGGAGGTATCACACTTCCTGACTTTGGCTTGTACTACAGGGCTACAATAATCAAAACAGCATGGTATTGGCAGAAAAACAGACACATAGACCAATGGAATAGAATTGAGAACCCAGAAATAAAACCACATAAATATGGACAGACAATTTTTGACAAAGAAGCTAAAAACATACAATGGAGCAAAGACAGCCTCTTCAATAAATGGTGCTGGGAAAATTGGATAGCCACGTGCAAAAGAATGAAACTGGACTGCTATTTGTCACCATGTACCAAAGTTAATTCAAAATGGATCAAAGACTTAAGCATAAGACCTGACACAATAAACTGCATAAAAGAAAACATAGGTACTAAACTTATGGACCTTGGGTTCAAAGAGCATTTTATGAACTTGACTCCAAAGGCAATGGAAGTAAAAGCTAAAATAAACAAATGGGACTATATGAAACTTAAAAGCTTCTGCACAGCAAAAGAAACCATTGACAAAATAAAGAGGCCACCAACTGAATGGGAGAAGATTTTTGCAAACAGTGCCTCCGATAAGGGGCTAGTATCCAGAATATACAAGGAACTCATGCAACTCAACAACAAAAAAACAAACAACCCAATTGAAAAATGGGCAGAGGACTTGAAGAGACATTTCTCCAAAGAGGACATACAAATGGCAAATAGACATATGAAAAAATGCTCAACATCACTAATCATCAGAGAAATGCAAATCAAAACCACAATGAGATATCACCTCACCCCAGTCAGAATGGCTATCATCAACAAGACAAATAATAACAAATGTTGGAGAGGCTGTGGAGAAAAAGGAACCCTCATACACTGTTGGTGGGAATGCAGACTGGTGCAGCCGTTATGGAAGGCAGTGTGGAGGTTTCTCAAAGAATTACGAATAGAATTGCCATATGACCCAGCAATCCCTCTTCTGGGTATCTACCCAAAAAATCTGAAAACATTTAGAGATAAAGACACGTGTGCTCCAATGTTCATTGCAGCTTTGTTTACGGTGGCCAAGACATGGAAACAACCAAAATGTCCTTCGATAGATGAATGGATAAAGAAGTTGTGGTATATATACACAATGGAATACTATTCGGCGGTAAGAAAAGATGATATAGGAACATTTGTGACAACATGGGTGGATCTTGAGAGAGTAATGCTGAGCGAAACAAGTCAGACAGAAAAAGCAGAGAACCATATGATTTCACTGATATGTGGTATATAAACCAAAAACAACAAAAGAACAAGACAAACAAATGAGAAACAGAAACTCATAGACACAGACAATAGTTTAGTGGTTGCCAGAGGGTAACGGGGGCGGGGGGTGGGGGGTGGGAGATGAGGGTAAGGGGGATCAAATATATGGTGATGGAAGGAGAACTGACTCTGGGTGATGAACACACAATGGGATTTATAGATGATGTAATACAGAATTGTACACCTGAAATCTATGTAATTTTACTAACAATTGTCACCCCAATAAATTTAATTAAAAAAAATAAATAAAAAAAAAAATAAATAAATAAATAAAATTAAAAAAGCAGGGACTAGTAGTGCTAGTCAAATGTTAAGTATCCAATGCCACATATAGCTACTCTCAATTTTCTTGGAGTATTTTCATTATCACACAAACTTCTGTTGGACAACAGTGCAGAAAGTAATAATTAAATCTGAACAAATAAAACAAAATCTTTCTGAGTGGAAGAAAGCATGAGAGTTTCAAATAAAAAAACTCTTCTGCTAGGTCTGATTACTTTAGCAAGATCTACTCTACTTACAGACAGGGTATTTCCTTTTTTTTTAAATTAGCATTATTTCTTTTGAAAAAAAATGAATATTAAAGACATAAAAGACTCATATTTATCATTAATAAATATAGGAGATTAATTTTGTGACTGTAGCATTACTCAGTCTTGTAATTATGAAGTAATGAAACAAGGCAACAAGCCACATGAAATTTGGCCAATTGCATTATTTTGTAGTTTTATGTCTATCATTAATTTGCTTTACTCATCACAGCAGACTATGATCAATTTCTAGGAAAACCTGTATTAAATATATGCCATAGAGAAGGTGCATAAATCAAAGTATAAAAAAATCTATGAATTTTTATAAAAAGAACACATCCATGTATCAGCACTGGATCAAAAGACAAGAGTATCAGCAACCAGGATATCACTGTCACCCACTATGTTAATCATTATACACCCAAAAGGCTCACCACTAATATCACTCTAACACCATTAGTTTTGGCTTTTTTATAATTTTATGTAAATGTAGTAATACTTTTTTTTTTGTCTGTGTGGTTTAATATTACACTTTTTAGATTCCTCCCTGACATTGCTTATAGTAGTAGTTTATATATTCCCATAGCTTTATAATATTCTATAATATGAATATATCACATTTTATCCATTCTACTATTGATGGATGTGAATGTTTGGATAGTTTTTATTTTTAGCTATTATGGATCATCCTGGTATGAATATTCTGGGTCATGTGTTATAGCTAGGAATGGAATATCTGGGTCATAGGATGTGTATAATTCTAATTTTAATTTTAATAGATAGCTATTATCAGTTTTCCAATGTTTACCCTCCCCATAACAGATTGTTGGAATTATTCCACATTCTTCCCAGTATTTGATATTGTCTTTGTTATTCTTGATCAGTCTTACCAGAGGATAAAAATTGTAGTAATCTTTTCAAAGAATCAATTTTTTAAATTGTTAATTTTCTCTAGTGTTTTTTTGATTTCTGTTTTTATTAATCTCTAGTTTTATCTTTATTTCCTCCCCTCTACTTACCTTATTTTTAAACTATTTTCTAATAAAAGCATTTAAAATTATAAATTTATCTTTAAATCCTTCTGTTCTAAAGCCCATGACTTTTTAAGCCTTTTTAAAATTTTTATTAAATTTATTGGAGTGATATAGATTAGTTAAAATTACATAGATTTCAAGTGTAAAATTCTATAATGCATCATCTGTATATTGCATTGTGTGCTCATCACCTGGAGTCAGTTCTCCTTTCATCACCATATATTTGACCTAGTTTACCCTACCTATCCTTATCCTCTGATAACCACTAACTATTGTCTGTATCTATGAGTTTTTGTTTGTTTGTCTTGTTCTTTTGTTATAAAGCCCACAACTTTTGATATGTTTGTCTATTTTCCCTTCAACTGATTCATCTCTAAATGTCCAGAGGAATTTTTTCATCCATGGTTTAGAAGAATGTTGTTCTATTTTAAGCGTTTTGGGACTTTCTTGATATCTTACTGTTATTGATTTTTTATTTAACTCTGTTGTGATCAGAGACCATTCTTTTTATTATATCAATGGTTTTAATATATTGAGATATGTTTCATGGCCCAGCATTCTTTCTACTTTGATGAAAATCTCATGTACATTTGGGAAACAAAATACACTTTGCAGATATTGGTTATAATGTACTAAATTTAATGTGCTAAAATATCGATTAGTTCTCATTAGTTGATAGTGTTGTTAAATTTTGTCCACCCGTATTTAGTTTTGCATATTTCTCCCATCAATTACTAGCAAAGAACTGCCAAAATCTCCAACAATGATTGTGGATTTTCTATTCCTTCTTTTGTTTCTCTCAGCTTTTGCCTCATGTATCTTGAAAGTCATTTTATAGGTGCATGCGAGGTCTGACAATTATATTCCCGAACTCATCCTAGAAAAAGTACTACATACCTCATTGCTGAATATCACTACGGTCACCTTTGAAGTACTCCCCTTGGGAAGCTATGCACTGATTCCAGTGTCTAGTCCACCCTTCAAAGCAATTTTGGAACTCTTTTTCTGGAATGCTCATCAGAGCAGTCATCATATTACCCTTGATGTCCTGAATGTCATCAAAATGTCTTCCTTTCAATATTTCTTTTATCTTTGGGTAAAGAAAGAGTCATTGGGGGCCAGATCAGGTGAGTAGGGAGGGTGTTCCAATACAGTTATTTGTTTACTGGCTAAAAACTCCCTCACAGATAGAGCCCTGTGAGCTGGTGCATTGTCCTGATGCAAGAGCCATAAATTGTTGGCAAAAAGTTCAGGTCGTCTAACTTTTCCATGCAGCCTTTTCAGCACTTCCAAATAGTAAACTTGGTTAACTGTTTGTCCAGGTGGTACAAATTCATAAGCATTATCCCTCTGAGATAAAACAAAAGGTTAGTAACATCGTTTTGATACTTGATTTGGACTGACAGAACTTTTTTGGTCATAGAGAATTGACTGGCTTCCATTGTGCACTTCGACGCTTTGTTTCAGGGTTGTATTGGTACACCCATGTTTCATCACTAGTGATAACATGGCCCACAACATCGTCTTGCCTCTCCAAAAGGTCTTGGTGAATTTCAACTTTCTTTTCTTTTTATTCATTGGTGAGCTCCTTTGGGACCATTTTTGCACACGCCTTTCTCATGCCAAGATTTTCAGTTAAGATTTTCCTGTTTCTCTATTGATATTTACTTGGCCTGCTATGCTTCTCACAGTCACCTGATGATTTTGACGCACAATTTGACAGATTTTTGCAATGTTTTCAGTCAGTTCTCCTCGTTACTGGCCCCCCTGACCTCTCTTTATCAGTGATGTGTTCTCTCCCCTCAGAAAAACATTTAATCCATTTGTACGCTGCTGTTTTCTTTATGGCATTATCCCCATAAATTTGGACTAACATGCCCCTGATTTCACTTCCACCCTTGTCAAGTTTAATAAGAAATTTAATGTTTGTTTGTTGCTCTAATTCAAGATCAGACATTCTCGTGATGGCACTCTCACACATCGACATGAAACAGCTGTGAGCCACTGATATACCAAAGTTATGAAACCTTACTGAGCTGTTTGTACAGTGCTGCCAATGTAAGCACATGGTAGCAAGTTCACGAACCTAAAGGTTAGACCTCATACATATTTAGATTCCTGTATCTTTATAATGAATTGACTTTTTAATCATTATAACATGCCCTTTGTTATCTTTTATAATACTTTTTTATTTGCCTCAAAATCTACTTTTTCTGATATAAAAGAGTATCTATGTCAGCTTTCTTCTTCTTAACCTTTGCATGCTTTAGCTTTTTCTATCCTTTTACGTTCAATTTATATCCGTTATATTTTAAATGCTTGTCTTTTCAACAGTATATAATTTGGCAGTGTTTATTTTTTTTTGTATTGTTTTAATTGCAACCTGATAGTCTTTGAATTTAAATAAAAAGTCCATTATATTAATGTGTTTATGACTGAGAATAAGACTATTAACCTGCTACTGTTTTCTATTTTTTTCAAAGTAAGTTTTACCCCCGTTCTTAATTTCCGGAATTGTTTTATATTACCCCAACATTATTCAGTATTCTGTTTTATTTTGTCTATTGGATTTTCAGTGATACCTATTTGTACTCTTATTTTTTAGTGGTTGTACTAGAAATTTCCATATGAATTCTCTCACTTAGAATTAATATTGGAATGCTTTACATAAAATGAAGGAACTTACAAAAATACACTTCTATTTTAACCTCATTCTTTTTTGTTATTGTTGTCAAATATTTTTACTTAGACCACTATGAATCTCACAGTACGATATCAATGCTTTAAACAGTCAGTTGTCTGTTGAAGAAATTAACAGAGGGCAATAAAAGAAAAGATAACCTTTCATAGTTATCTATGTATTTACCATGTTTGGAATTTTCAACTCATTTCTGTACATCTAAGTTTGCATCTGGTATTGTTTATCTGTAGTCTAATGAACTTTCTTTTGTGTGTCTGTAGTGTACATCTGCAGGCAATGGATTATATCAGTTTTGCATATTTAAAAAAACATATTTCACCCTAATTTTTTTAAGATTATTTTTAAATTTTATTTTTTAATTATAGTTAGAATACAATATAATATTAGTTTCAGGTGTACAATATAGTGATTAGACATTTATATAACTTATGAAATGATCACCCCATAAGTGTAGTACCCATCTGACACCATACATATTACAATATTATTGACTATATTCCTTATGCTGTACTTTACATACCCATGACTATTTTTATAACTGGCAATTTGTACTTCTTAATCTCTTTTACATTTTCACCTATCCTCTCAATCCCCCTCTTATCTAGAGACCATCCCTTTGTTCTCCATATCTATGACTTTGTTTCTGTTTTGTTTGTTTATTTTGTTTTCAGATTTCACATATAAGTAAAATCGTACAGTATTTGTTTTCTCTGTTTGACTTCTTTTACTTGGCATACTGTTTAGCTGGCAGGGGTGATACGGTAATTATTTTTGAAGGATTTTTTCTGCTGGCTGTAGAATTCTGCGTGGAAAGATTTTATTTTCCTTTCAGCGCTCTAAATGCTACGTGCTTGCCATTGCTGGCATTGTTTCTCAAGAGAAGTTAGTCATTATATTTAGAGTTGTTTCCCTACATATTGTATGGTATTTTTTCTCTGATTGTTTTTACATTTTTTTCCTTTATCTTTTGTTTCCAATGGTTGAACAGTATATATATATATATATATATATATATATATATATATATATATATATATATATATGATTCTTAATGTTTAGGGTTTACTTCTTGGATCTGCAGATTATTTCTCCCACTTTAAGGAACTTTTCAGTAAATATTGTTCTATCACATATTGCTTTTGTCTAATTGTCTCTCTTTTCTCCTTTGGAAAGTCTGAGTAGTATTTGTTATAATTTTCACTTTATCTCTCATGTCTTTTATGCATTTTTCTGAACGTTGTGATTTTCTGTTTCTTTGCTTCAATTTGTATATTTTCTATTGATCATCTAATAGTTGTATAATCCACTTTTAAACAAATCCAGTCATTTCCTAATTTTATATAGTGTTTCCTTATGTCGATGTATTCTTTAGTTGAAATTTTAATATGCAGGTATAAAATCTATTGTAACTATTGTAAGTTATTATAATATTGTAAGTTATTAGACCAAAAAGTCACACAGATGAATGTCAGAATGCAACAAAGTTCTCATCAGCAGGATAAATTCTTGAAAAGTAATTTTCTAAGAGATATGAATATGAATGTAGAATTATATATACACTTAATTTTTCTTTGAAGACATATGAAAAACTATTTTAATATGCAAAAGTCCAGAAAAAACATTTGTAAATGTACACTATCTCCAAAGAGAATAAAATTGAGGAAATACTCCAGCTAAATTAATAAAAGGAAAGCATAAAATACTAAAACAGTGTGCTGAAAAGATTAACGAGCTACAAAGCTATCAAAGCATACCATTTTATATAGTGTTTTAATAACATGTGTTAAGCTAAAAGTGAAGGTTAAGAGATCAGTTTTTAACGATTGAAAATGGAAACAATGTTACAAAATTTATGGGACAGAGCAAAAGCTTTTCTAAGGGGGAAGTTTATAGCAATACAGGCCTACCTCAGGAAACAAGAAAAATCTCAGATAATCTATCCTTACACCTAGAGGAGCTAGAAAAAGAAGAACAAAGCCCAAAGTTAGTGGAAGGAAGGAAATAATAAAGACCAGAGCAAAAGTATATGAAATTGGAGTTGGAGACCTCACTCTCTTTGATTTCAAGCTATACTTCAAAGCTATAATAATCAAAACAGTGTGGTTCTGTCACAAAAACATGTAATTCAATGGAACAGAATAAAGAGTAATTAGGGTAATCAATGTAATACCAATAAAGCTATAGTTAAAAATAAACTAAAAAAAAAATACATACAATAAAATACAAAAGGCAGAGGGTTTCAGTATAAGAATACAATGGTAAATAAAACAGAAAGACCAAAACACAGTTGAAAATTTGGCGTGTGGGAACAATGGTATTTTGTATCCTTTGGGAAATGTTGGCATTCCCCAAAGTGTGATTTATATAACAGCAAAGGTAAACAAGATTATGTGGTTCAGAGGAGAACAATTTAAATTTTAAAAAACATTTGTCATTTTCACCCACACAATAAATTTATATAAGTGCCTTAACTATCCTACATCACCCACATAAAAAAAATATGGATATTATAATTTAGGACAAGGATATATTAAAAAGGGAGTTAAGTTAAAACTGACTTAAATAAAATATTAAATAAATTATGTTGCATATTACATACAGATATGTTAAAATGATGAAAATGTATACAATGATGTAGTTTTAGAATACTTGTAATATTTAATGAAAGATGCTATGATAAACAGCTGTCCATTTGGAGAAATATTGAGTTAGGTACCTAATTCAGAGTATATATCAAATAAGTTCCATAAGTAGTTAATTTCAGAATATATTAATAGCATACTGTAAACTAACAAAAAATGTGAGACTCTGTAGTCTTGGGAAAAGACGGTATTTTCAGACAGACCTGAAACTCAAAAGCCTATAGAAAAAATATTGCCAGATTTTACTCCAGAAACATTTAAATATATTATCTGAGAAAAAATATGATGAGCAAAGTCAAAGAAAAAATATAAAACTGGGAAAAAGTAATTGCCACATGTAAACAAAAGAATGACTAATTGCTGTGCTATGTAAAGTGTTCTACAAATGAAGACATAGATAACCGAATGGAAACAGGGACAAAGGCTCTAAAGAGGTTATTCATACAAAAAATACAAATAGCAATAATCAACAAAAGACCCTCTGCCACACAAATGATAAAAATGCAAGCCAAAATAAGATACTGTTTTACTAATAATATTAAAAAGTATTACATTCTTAACAAAACACAGTATTATAAATGGTATGGAAAACGGTATTCTAATGTGATGTTGATAGGATCGAATACTATGTGCAAAGCAAAAAGTCTTAAATTCATATATGAAATTGCTTTTGGAAGCTGGAGTGGGGATACAGACCCAGGAATTTAACTTTTAATTTCCTACATTCTATTTCGAGGTAATGTTGAAAATGAGAATGCATTTTGTAATTAAAAATTTTTAAATCTGACCAAAACAAGGGGGGTAGGGAGGCTTGAAAATGGCTAATATGCAAACAGGCTACTCACAAAAGTTAAACTTGAAAGGGGACTAAACCTTCTTAAAGATCAATTAAATACAAATTAAAAATCTTAAATATAATTTTCAAGTACCAGTTTCTCAAAGACCTGTAAAATCAAGCATATCCAATATTGTTATCTTGGTGGAATGAAAGTAATTTCATTAAAATGAAAGGGTAAACTAGGTCTCAATTTCAAGAAGACAATTGGAAACATGTATAAAAATGAATTTTATTATATTGAATTTTAGGCTACATTTTACTTACACAAAAGTGGTAGAAAAATACAGGGATGTCTAGTGTAGCATTTTGGTTTATTTGTTTTTGAATTATTCTTTTTTGACTAAAAGTTACATAACATAAAATTAACTGTTTTAACCATATTAAAGTGTACAAGTAAGTTTTCGCATGTTCAAAATGTACAATCATCATCACCATTTAATTTCAGTACATTGCCATCATGCACAAAAGAAAACTCATATCAGTTAGCAGTCAATCCCAATTTCAACCCCACCCCTCCATTTCCTGGCAGCTACTAATTTACTTTCTGTATCTATAGTTTTGCCTATTTTGTATACTTTTTCTTTTGCTGCTTGTGGTTTTGGTGTAATATTAAAGAAACTTTTCCCTAAGACAAGATCATGAAAATTTACATTTCTAAGAATTTCATGTTTACATCTTCATATTTACATCTTTGATCCATTTTGAATTAATTTTGGTGTCAGGTGTGAGGTAGGTATTCAATTTCATTCTTTTGCATTTGGATATCCAGTTGTTCCAGCATCAGTTTTTGAAAGACTATTCTTTACTTGTTGAATGATCTTGGCAACCTTCTCTAAAATTAATTGACCCTAGGTGTTTGAATTTTTTTCTTTAGATGCTCAGTTCAATATCATTGATCTATATCCTTATACCAGTAACACTGTTTTGATTACTGTAGCTTTGTAGTACATTTTGAAATAAAAAATTGTGAGTCATCCAACATTGTTCTTCATTTCCAAGATTTTTTTGACTATCTGGATACCTTGAATTTGCATTTCATGATCAGAATGTCCATTTCTACCAAAAGGCTGTTGGAATTTTGGTAGAAATTGTATTGAATCTGTAGAACAATGTGGTTTCTATTTACATCTTAACACTGAGTCTTTTGACCCATGAATATGTTCTGTCATTGCATTTATTTGTTATTCTTTAATTTCTTTAAACAATACTTTTTAGTTTTAGTGTACAGGTGTTGCACTTTTTTGGTTAATTTATTTTTAAGTATTGTATTATTGTTTATACCATTTTAGAGGCAAATGGTTTCTTTCATTATTAGATTGTATAGTGCTATGCATAAAAATACAAATGATTTTTTTTATTGATCTTGTATCCTGCAACTTTACTGAACTTATTTATTAGATTTAAGTGTGTGTGTGTGTGTGTGTGTGTGTGTGTGTGTGTGTCTGTGTCTGTGTCTGTGTCTGTTTAGAATTTCTACATATAAGATTGTATCATCTGTGAATAGAAATAGTTTTACTTCTTTCTTTCAATCTGGATGATTTTATTTTATTTTAGTGCTTAATTGTCTCAGAACTTTCAGTACAATGTTGAATTGAAGTGACAAGAACAGATATCATGTCTTATTTCTGATCTCGGGGAAATTTTTCTATCTTTTATCATTAAGTATGATGTTAGCTGTGGGTTTTTCATAGATGGTTTTTATCAGGAAGTTCCCTTCTATTCTTTGTTCTTGTTTAGTGTTTCTGTCATGAAATAGCGTTGGGTTTTTGTCAAATGCTTTCCTGAATCTATTGAAATAATTGCTTTTTCTTGTGTATTTTTTTTTCTATTAATATGATGTATTACATTCAATGTTTTTCATATGTTGAATCAACCTTGCAAAGTATTATAAATCCCAGGTCATTAGTGTGTAATCCTCTTAATATACTATAAGGTTCAATTTGCTATTGTTTTAAGGATTTTTGTGTCAATATTCATAAAGGATATTTATCTATAGTAGTAGCTGTTTCTAATTTCTCCTGTGATTTTTTTAAAAAGATATTTATTGGGGAAGGGGAACAGGACTTTATTGGGGAACAGTGTGTATTTCCAGGACTTTTTATTGGGGAACAGTAGTGTGTTTTTCCCAAAACTTATCAGCTCCATCCAAGTCAAGTTGTTATCCTTTCAATCTTAGTTGTGGAGAGTGCAGCTCAGCTCCAGGTCAATCGCCATTGTTAGATCCCTTGCGGGAGTTGAACCGGCAACCTTGTGGTTGAGAGCCTGCGCTCCAAACAGCTGAGCCATCCAAGAGCTCGGAGGCAGCTCAGCTCAAGGTGCCATGTTCAATCTTAGTTGCAGGGGGCTCAACCCACCATCCCTTGTGGGAGTCGAACCGGCAATCTTGTGGTTGAGAGCCCATGCTCCAACCAGCTGAGACATCTGGCCACTCAGGAGCTCAGCGGCAGCTCATTGACTTCATTTTAGTTGCAAAGGGTGCAGCTCGCTGGCCCATGTGGGAATCAAACTGGCAGCCCCGTTGCCCAGAGTTCGTGCTCTAACCAACTGAGCCACCCGTCCACCCCCTGTGATTTATTCTTTGACTCATTCATTACTCAGAAGTGTATTAGGGGATAAAAAATATCTCCCCCCCAAAAAAAACATATGTTGGAATCCTAGCACCTACTATTGCAGAATATGATTTTATTTGGAAATAGGGTTGTTGCAGAGGTAATTCATAAAACTAAGATGAGGTCATACAGGAGTAAGGTGAGCCCCTAATCCAAGATGATCGTGTTCTCATAGAAAGACAGCATGTGAATATAGACACACAGGGAGAATGCCTTGTGACAGTGAGGCACTAACTGGGGTTATGTAGCTTCAATTCAAGAAACACCAAAGATGGCCAGGAAACTACCAACTAGGAAGAGGCAAGGAGGGATTCTCCTGCTGGTTTTACAGAAAATATGGTCTGCCAACACCTTGATTTCATATTTCTAGCCTCAAGAACTCTGAGAAAATAAACTTCTTTTGTTTAAGTTTGTGACATTGTTAGAGCAGCCCTAGAAAACTAATATAGAGTGTGTTGTTTATTTATGTTTACAAATTTTTTGAAGAATAATCAACAAATATAATGGTATATATTTAAAGTACACAATGTGGTGATTTGATAAACTTATATACTGTGGAATAATTACCAAGATCAAGATAATTAACACTGCATCACCTCACATAGTTTACTCTTTTGTGTGTGTGTGTGTGTGTGCATGCATGCACAGTGAGGACATTTAAGATCTACTCTCAGAAACTTTCTAGTATACAATACTGTATTATTAACTATAGTGACCATTCTGTACATTTGATCATCAGAACTTATTCTTATAACTAAAAGTTTGTACTCTTGACCTACATTTCCACATTTCCCCCTCCCCTCAGTTCCTAGCAATGATAATTCTATATTTTTTTTAGATGACACATATAAGTAATAGCGTATATATAGTATTTACCTTTCTCTGGCTTAATTCACTTAGCATAATTCCCTTCAGGTTCATTACATTGTCTCAAATTATTTCATTTTACAACTGCATAATATTTCCTTGCATATATATATATATATATATATATATATATATATATATATATATATGTATGTATGTATGTATCTCACTTATTCTTTATCCATTCATCCTTTCAAGGACACTTTGGTTGTTTTCATATCTTGGCTATTGTGATAATGCTGCAATTAACATGGGAGTGCAAATATTTGTTAGAGATTCTGATTTCATTTACTTCAGATATATATCCAGCAGTGGGATTGCTGGATCATAATTTCTACATATTTGTGAATTTTTCAAATTCCTTTTATATTAATTTTTAATTAAATTTGTTTAGAGAACATGCTTTTAATTATTTCAATTTTTAAAAATTTACTGAGATTAGTTTTGTGATCTAGTATACAGTCTGTCCTACCTGCATGTGTATTTTGCTATTGTTGAGTGAAATGTTACATAAATATCTGTTAGAACTAGTTGATCTATAGTGTTATTCAAGCATTCTAATTGCTGTCTGGTCTTCTACCTAATTTTCCTACCACTATTAAAAGTGGAATAGTGATGCATTCAACTATTATTGTTGAATTTGCTGTTTCTCCTCTCAAAATGTCAGTTTTGTTTAATGTGTTTTAGGACCTCTTGTTAGGTGCATATATGTTTAACTTGTTATATATTTTTGATGTAGTCATCCTTTTATCATTATATTCTTCTTTCCTTCTTATAACAATTATTGTTCTAGAATCTCTTTCGTTTTTTATTAGTATAGCTATACCAGATCTCTTTTAGTCACTATTTGCATAAAATATCTTTTCCATCCTTTTGCTTTCAGTCTGTTGTGTCATTGAAAATAAAGTGAATGTTTTGTAAATAGCATATAGTATATTCATCAGTTTGTAGTCAATAAAATCACTTAGGAATATTTTATAATTGAAGTTTATAAATGTATTGTTTGGGGTTAATAAGTATTCATTGCATTTATGGTAGGAAATTTAAAGATATGTCTATTAAAATAAATAGCTTCTAAAACACAGGAGAAGGTGAAAGCAATGTAATATAATACAGATAGCAAATGGTTGCAAACAAAGAGAAATAGTATGGATACAGGGCAAGAATAGCAAAGAAAATGACAGATGTTGAGACCAAGTGTTCACATTAAAGCAGGCATACTCGGCTGTTGACTAATGCCAAGGGGAGCGCTTTGTGGGGGTCTTCAAAAGTAAATTTTTGGAATGTGAATAGATCTGCCACCTGGCCAATAACAGTGAAAACTTACTAGCTACAGTGATTAAAATGATGGGCATATGTGGTCTGTATCTATATTATTATTGGAGTTAAAAAATGAATCATGCATCTGTGTGATTTTTCCATTTCATTTTATAACTGCTAAAGGTCTTAGGGAGATAGGTAAATTTTAGAACTTGTGAAAAATTTGGTATTCTACATGGGGAGTATTGAGCAGACATGAGTTTCTAACATTCTTGCTATGTATTTATGCTATAATAGCAAAATAAACCTTGGTTATTATAGGATCCTTAATGAGAGATCTGAAAGTACATGCATATTGACTCTCTGTCTGGGAAGCCAGATGTTTTGTTCTTTCTGCTACTAGGTTGCATACTTGATCTTATCACTGTTACTTATCACTGATCTTAGCAACTGTCACGTTGTTACAAAGGATGTCTCAGATTAGTTTTTAAGAAAATGTTATCTTTAAATTTATTTCCTGTGTGTATTAATTGATGATATTTTCCACTTTAGAAATTAAAGACTAGTGTACCAAAGACATAAATCTGATATGTTTTCTTATCAGATTTCTAAAAATTCCCTGATTTGTCTTATATAATCATTAGGGAACAAAATACGTTATTGACCATTAGGAAAACTTTACAATGGTAAATTTTACTCCTAAAATTTTGGAATACTTGAAATACATAGAAGTTATAAGTAATAATATGGCGAATATCACTGTATCTGATATCCTTGATTAAAATATTATAATCATTAATTTTTTAACTTTATATTTTTTAAATAAAGAAGTAGATCCTTACAGTAAAGATTGAATTTCTCTTTGTTCCTCTCCTCAGGCATTTCTTCTACATCCCTAGAGAAAAACATTCTGATTATACTTGTATGTTCTTATTCAGAATTTATGTTAATTCTAGTTGTTTGTAGTTTTATTCAAGCCTTCTAATTCCTGTCTGATTTTCTATCTAATTTTTCTATGCACTATTGAAAGTGGAATTTTAAAAAATATATTTAAAAATATATATTTATTTTCATAAATGGTGGTATAATATTTTTCAAACTTGATTTTTTTTTACTCAACAATTTCATTTTCAAAATTTCTCCATGGTGTATGCTTACAGTTAAATATGACAGATTAAACACATATATTAATTTCTGTTTCTTTCTTAAACTACAGAAACATTTTGATAAAGCAATAAACCCAAAGGACAAACGGAATGTAGATTGTGGTGATAGCACAGAGAGTGAGACAACAAAACAAAGTTTAAAGCAGATGAATAAATGGTAACTAATGTAGCAAACTGGAGAACTCTAAAATTAAGGCTGCAGGAAATGGAAGACTGGGAAGCGCAAAAAAAGTTCATTTCATGAGGCAAAATCCTAGTACTGTGCGCCTCTGTAAGTAGGGATTTAGACTGAAAATGATGATGGGATGAGGGCCCTGTATACAGTGGGTTAATTTCTTCATCTCATGCTCCATCCAAGGCCTCCAAGAGATTATCATTCCTTCACTACTGTGGGGGTTAGGGACAGGTAAGGGACTGATTACAAAGATGCCTCAAAAAGGGATTTTTAGAGTGATAAAAGTCTTCTACATAATACATATAATCCTATCCATTTTTTAAAACTCATACACTTGTATACCACAAAGAATGGGAAAAAAACAGCAATAATAATAATTTGATTTTAGGGTATATAGGATGGAATGCAGACTGTGACAAATGAGTGTAACAAATATATAATATCTTACTGAAGGGGGTAAACAAAAGCTGACAACAGTAACCTCAGAAAGCAGTGTTTTACTGGATAGTTTATGTTTAAATGCAAAAGATTATACATAAATACTATACTCCCATTGGTACCTATTTTTCTCACATCATTTCTAAAATTGCATGTGTACGAGGATTGAACAAATAAGTAAATAAATTAGAGTTGATGGGAGACAGGTTTCTCACTTTCAGAGAAAGGAGGAAAGGCTAGAATAAACTCTGGGGTTCTGACTGGATTAAAGTTGGAGATACCGATGGAACATGAGTTCACCTTGGTATCTATACTCATGCTCACACTGGTATCTGATATACAGACATACAAATAAAGAAATAAATATAGATGTGTATTCCTGGGTTATTATTTATTATATTATCCCCAGATCTCTGAACTAAGAAGAATCAGTCATTCCTTATAGAAATGGTTGAGTCTAGCACTATGGAAGGGCAAATACAAAATGAACCTGGGATACATTGTATTGTCAGGAAGTAAGGAAGTGCTGAAAAAAAGAAAAAAAAGACAGAGCCAACCTAAAAGACCTCCACACATGTTGGCCAACGCAACAAATAAAAACAGTGTTATATAATATCCCAAATAATAAAATAATGTCCATGAGCGCCTACTGATATAAATCATTGAATAGATAAATGAGGGAGAAGAGAAAAATGTTCCTTTCAGAAGAAATCCAAATAGTATATGTAAATAACTTGCACCTCTTCTTAAAATAAAATCCATAACCCTAGTCTATTGTGAAAAACCTTCAGTCAAATCAAACTCAGGGATAGTTTGCCGAATACCTGATCAGTATTTTTCAAAAGTGTCAGGGTCATGAAAAACAGAAAAACTGAGAAATGGTCACAGGAAAGAGAACACCAAGGAGACTAATGTGTGATTGCATGAAGCTTAAATGCAGTGTGGTATCCTGAATTAGATTCTGGACAGTAAAAGACAGTAGTAGAGAAACTGGCGACATCCAAATAAAGGCTGTATTGTGTCACAACAGTACTGTGTCAATGTAATTTAGTTAGTAGAAATGTTACTTTTTCTGTTTGGGGAAATATGCTATGGTTTTATATAATGTTAGCATTAGAAGAAGCTGTGTAAAGGGTATATAAGAAGTTTGTATATTACTTCTGCAACATTTTTGTAACTCTAATATTATTCCAAAATAACAGTAATAACATTTAAAGTAGGGGTGGCAGACAAGTAGTGCTGGGAGCTATAGCATGCAATAAGGAAGTTAGGGAAGTACTTACCACCAAGGTGGTGTTTACCTAAAGGCCTGTTTGAGGAAAAGGAGTGAGTCATGTGGAGATGGGAAGGAGATAAATGTTAGAAGAGCAGCAAGGAGATCTGTGTGTCTGGAGTAAAGTTAGAAAGGAGAGAGCATTGTTCAATTATATTCATGAATACAAGTGGGGAGCAGTGATGGGGAGCAGATCATATAAAGCCATACAGGAAATTGTTATTTCTTTGGATTTTATCATGAGAGATAACAAGTAATTGAAATGTTTTGAGTAGAGGAATAATATGACCAGATTTTAAATTTTCACAGTGTTCTTCTGACTGCTCTTGTGAGAAAATGGTGTAGAGAGGCAAGAGTGGAGGAAAACCAGTTAGGAGGTTATTACAGTAATCCAGATAAGACATGATGTTGTTTGGGCCATAGTGGTCATGCAGTAAGCGTGAGAAGTGGTCAGATTTTATACATATATTTGAAGGTGGAGCCAACAGAAGTTTTTGGATTGAAGGTGGGTTTCAAAAGAAAATGAGAGGCGAAGATGATACCAATATTTTAGGCTTTAAATAATAGAAAGTAAAGAATCGGCATTCACCAAGATAGAGGTCTGTGACTGGGAAATGAATTTGAAGGAATATTTTTACATTAATTTTGAACATGTTACATCTGAAATTGTTGTTGTACTTGTGATTAGAGATGCAGAGTAGACTGCAATTTATATTTCAGGGGAGAGTTCCAGACTCTAGATCTATATTCTCAAGTTTAAATACACACACACACATGCATACACACACTCTCACACAGCATTTAAAAGGTTGATATCGAATGATTTGACTAACAGAGTGAGAATGAGTAGAGAAGAGGTTATAATACTTAATCCTTGGGTACACTGAAGTTTAGATGACAGGAATATGAAGAAGAACCAGGAGAAGAGACTAAGAAGTAACAGCAAGTCAAGTATGAGGAAATGAAGAGAGAATGAAATGCTCAAGTCCAAGTGAAGAATGTGATTCTAGGAAGAAAGAACTGCACTGCTCAGTAGTTGATGACAGGTTGTATACAGCGATGACCACTAGCTTGGGGAGGTTACTGCTGACCAAGACAAGACTCATTTCTGTGAATTAGTGTGGGATGAAATTCTGATTAAATTGGGTTCAAGAGAAAGTAGAAGAATTAGAGACAGTGAATACAGAAATCTCTACATTTACTATTTACATATTTATATTAACTATAATACCATATTATCGTGATTATGTCTCTCAAAACATAGAAAATGTCTCCAAGTATTTTAAGAGCTTTCTAAAAAATAATGCTCCTGGAATTGGGTTGAAGATAAATGATGTTTCATATTTAACGAAAACACTACTCTAGATTGTGAGTCCAAATTCACTAAATAAAGTAAGATTTGACAAAATCTAAAATTTAAGGTGGATGCTTCACTTTGAAGCCCTATTATAAAAAGCATTTTTATTGAAGTAGATTATAACAAATATGAAGTCTATCTTGGTCCAATTCACAATTTACATATCACTTTGATAGCTTGGCTACTGTAGTAGTGGAAGAAGAATAAAGTGAAAATATATAAACTTGTAACAGTCAAAAATTGCATTCTGCGAATATGGCCAGATACTGATCATATGTGACAATTATGACATTTAATTTCAGTCATATACCTATATTATATACCTCTCAAATCTTTACTTAAATATAGTGACTCAAGAAAAATTAAATGGGTATTTCAAAAATATTTCAAGTGGCTGTTTTAAATTTCTTTATTATATTTTAAAACTTTCCATTAGTTGCTAAGGAGTTGAAGCCATATAGTTCTATATAATCTTCCCAATATTGGTCAAATCAAGGGTATCTCTTTTTCAGATGCAAAATACGACTTTTCTCCCCAGTATCATAGTGCTCATGCATTCTATATAAGTAAAATTGAAAGTTAAAACATTCTGTGAAACATTGAAAACAATAATGCAATTTTAGGACATTAGTAGTATTGGATCTTTAACTCTCACATTCAAAATATATGTAAGTGAAATATATTAACCATATACTAAGAGCTTTGAGTGAACACCTCCTATTGTTAAAACATTATATTTAGACAGGACACATTATAGTGGGTCAAAGATTTATAAACGACTAAGGTATTTAACTGGCTAAGTCTAATAAATACACAATTGTTTTGCATACTTAAACTCTTCTATTTTTATCCTAATGATTCATTTACTTAACTAGAGTTGATTTATAAAATGTGACAGGGACATTTTTTTTATGCTGTTCTGAGAACACTAGCTTCAAATCCTACAAAATAAATTATGAGATAATCCTATATCAAATATACTAACAGAACCATTCTCAAAAATTCTGAAAGCTGGACAGCCCTGTTGAGCTGTGTGTGAGTATTGATGGTGTTTGCTATATGTTGGGAAAGAATAAGCAGATCAGGAGAAAGAATGCTTTAACAGCATATTGACACACAATGAAAATAATATAGCATTTTAATACATACAGAGAAATCCTTAATATTGTAAGCCTTGTTACAAATGTGTTTATAATTCTAGGTGCTGTGTAAAACAATTACCATGGACTTGTTAACATTAAGCTGCATTTTGGAAAAGAAAAATTATTCTGGAAAAGAAAAATTTTAATTTGTGGCTTATTAAAAACCACAATTATGAACAGAAAAATGCATAGCTTTGTAATAAAAATCACACACACACACATACACACACGCAGACACACACACACATACAGACACAGACACACACACACACACACATTTATCCCCCGAAAATTCAAGAAATGATGGAATAACAAAAGCCTATTTCATGAAACACACATTATTTTGGCATCAATGCTTCGGTAATTCCTGATGTTTCTCCTGACAATAACTCAGATTGTTGCAATAAAGACTGTGTGTTTGATTATTTGGATACCTGTCATGCATAACTGGAGGGCGGCTGTAAAAAACAGGATTAATCAAAGTAGGATTATAATTTTCTACAACACCTGTTTCGACCAGCTGCCTCTGATTGTAGATTCTATTCCTCTAGTCCTCCCAAATTACACAATAAAGCAATTTAGAAATCAGCATCACTGTGCCAGTATGGAAGTCAAACATTAGAGCAGAGGAACCTTTGAGCTAACTGATTTAATTTGTTTAGATTATTCCAGTAAGCGAAGAACAAGCAGGTGATATAATATATTGTAATACCCTAAAAAAGTTTTTGCTTTAAAATTTTTATATGACTTGCTTGTGTTTTGTTTGTTGTTAAATTCAATTTGACTTAGGTAACTTGAATTACTTGTGAAATACCGTAAGTATATAAGTGAGGGGTGGGGTAAAATTTCGGTCCTGAAGAAGCTGGTTGTGGTATTGGGGAAACAATAGTTTAATAGATAAATGAAATATTCAAGTTCACATGTACCTAGAAATGTCAGAGAGAACAATGAGTGAAGAGGATAAGTAAGATTTCTTGTGTAAGAGGCACATTGTTTTGTTTGATGGGCCACACTGAAATGGAGACAGTGCCAGAAGGAACGTATCTTTGGCTCCTGGCATGGCATAAGTGAAGGTTCAACTGTCACAATAATTTAATGTATATTAAAATATATTGAAGATTTATGCCATATGTATGTGATCTATGATATATTACATATTATTTATGTTTCTGTATATGTGTATATAAAAAGAGAGATAACATGTATATGAAAGTGGAAGAGGTAATAGTCATATATTTTAATATTAAAAAAATTACCGATATCTATTTAATATGCTTTTAAATACCTTGATGTGTAAATGTCAATCTTCAGTTTATCTTGTTTACTTGTTTCTTAGAGTTTCATATCTTATTTTAATTTGGCAGTAAACAAATATTCTCAGGTGCATAAATCTACTCTTTTGTTTTGAAATGAACCACATTTGTATTCTTCTCTATACCTTGACATATGAAGTAATATAATTCTCTTTTAATATGATAAAAATTCTAATTATCTATTTAACAAAAACAATGATTGGCAAAGATACAGATATATTCAGCCACTGAGCTAAAAAGATTTTCCTGTAGCTCATTACATTAGTATTCAAAACAGCTTCTATTAGTATTCAGTATAGCTTCTATTATAAAACTCTTCTTCCTTTTTGTTTATTAGCCTCAAAGGATGAAAATGAAGAGTTGTCCTTAGCATAAATGTCTTTAGAATTCTTATTTGTTCTCTACAGTCACAAGTACTGCAGATTATGGATTCAGTTAGTTGTGAATTGATAACAGAGTTGCAGTTGAAAATATAATTTAGAACAGAATTCAGAAACCTCTATTTTCAGCTTTACTTTATTTTTTAAAAATTAAATTGGTATAATTTAGTCACATAAATTATATCATTCTTTAAATGATTATATCATTCTTTAAATTAGTTCATTCTTTAAATGAACAATTGGGACTCTGTCATGTACAGTAAATCCTCACTTAACATCGTGGGTAGTTTCTTGTAATTGCAGTTAACAAAACCAATTTTACCACAGGCTAACTGATATAAACAAGAGTTAAGTTGCTACAGCATCTCATCAATGTTGCAATGAAACAAGAACCTGCTGCATTTCTAAATTATGGAAACTTCTGTAAATTAATTTTAAATATCAGTGTAAGTCATAAACTATAAGTGAAACTAACTTTCTTCAACTGGGAACCAGCAACATAATGTCTGGACCTGTTTAGGCAGCATATTCTTAGCCTAGTTGTTAATTATGTATCTGCCTTAGCAAAAATCCTGTGTGGAATGGAAAGAGAACAGCACCCAAAGTCTTAAGACCTCTATTCTTGGCTATCTCTTTTCCTTGGTATACCTTCCACAAATATTTGGTGAGTGACTTTTACTTGCAGTGCACTTAGTGAAGGCACTTTTTGTGTGTGTATTCATGTGTGTTAAGTTCTGGTTTGCTCACATGTGGAAGAAAAAAAGAACTGGACTTTAAGCACTTTAAGGTTCCCTATATTATATAAAGTTGAACTCAGAAAATGGTGATCTTTTAATTCTTGCTGACAAATTAAAGCACATTAAAGTATCTAGATGACTATGTTAAATAAGTTACCATTGTAATATATAAATGAAATAAAATGCAGACTAATGTGTTTGTGAGTGTGTGTGGCATAAGAGCACTTTTGGGGTGCATTAAAATTTAAAAGCACATTATCATTTCATTGATATATTTTCTTTTATTCGTATGTTTGCTCACACCCACTGTGTTTGGTATTACTTAGCAGATTGGTGCCAATATATAGAGCTCAAATAGAAGGATCTCACCTGTGATAGACACATTTATCAATTATGAGGTGTGATCACAAAACACGGTGAATATTTACATAAAAAAAAATTATTACGCTAAAAGACACATTGCCATTAATCCCTCTCAAAATCTCAAAATACTCCCTCTTGCTTCAAACACACTTAGACCATCATTCTTGCCACTTTCTGAAGCAGTTCTGGAAGTCCTCTTTCATAAGTGTCTTTGCTTCATCCTCCATCATGACAACTTTCCGTGTCACACATTACTTCTGGTATATGGCAATTTCTGTCAAATAAAAACATTGCTGTGTGTCCTCATCCACCTTATTCACTGGACCTGGCACCATGCAACTTCTGGCTCTTCCCCAAAGTCAAAATGACCATGAAAGGTAAGCATTTTGAATTGATTCAGGACATTGAGGCAGGCATGGCAGCACAACTAAAGACATTCATGGAAGAGGAGTTCCAGACCTGCTTCAGAAAGTGGCAAGAACTGTGGGATGAGTGTGTTCAAAGAAAGGGGGAGTATGTTGAGGGGGATTAATTGCAATGTGTCTTTTACCATAATATTTTTTTATTTAGACATTCCCCATATTTTTTGATCATGTCTTGTATGGCATTCCTATATTTTTCAAAGAGTTAATTCAAAATTTCTCTGCTTTCAGGTTTCTTATCAAAATATTCCATAACGTCCTTTTAGCATTCTCAGCAAGTCACATTTTTTTCCAGTTTCAGTGAAAATTAAGCTCTGTAAGGTAAACATTTAGTCAAATTCTTAGAATTATCGTGCTATGCTCATGTAATAATATTTCTATAATTTCCAGGTTTTTTAATTTATTAAAATTAATCTAATATAAAATGTCTTTTTATGTAAAGGTACCCCTGACAATGGAAAAGATCAGTGTTCCTCATCCCTTGAAAATTTTCCATCCTGGTCATGCTCTTTCTTCAACTTTCTTCAACTGGGAACCAGCAGCATAATGTCTGGACCTGTTTAGGCAGCATATTCTTAGCCTAGTTGTTAATTATATATCTGCCTTAGCAAAAATCCTGGGTGGAACGTAATTTTTCTTTTTTTATTATTTGTGTGTGTGTTTGTATGTGTTTAATTTCTTGTGGTAAAATATACACAACATTAAATTTTAACCATATAATGATTTTATTTGAAAATCCTGAAAGCTGCAAAAGCAGAACGACCTTTCAGATAAGTGGAAAAACACATTCATATTGCTGAAAAAAAATGAAAAACATTATGAAATTCTATGTTAATAAAGCTATCTTTCAGGAGTGAAGGTGAAATAAAGACATTCTCAGTGAAACAAAGACTGAGAGAATTTGTTACACAGAAACCTGCTTTACAAGAAATATTAGAGTCCCTTCTCCTGAAATATTCTTATTTCAAATATCTGCATGGCTTCCTTTAAGTATTTTCTCAAATGCCACATTCTCAGTGAGTCCATGCCTGGAAAACCAATCTTATAAACTACAATATCCAACCTCTGACAGACCTGATGCTCCTTCCTTACATCATTTATCTCCTGTGCACTGTTACCATCTTGCCTACTATATTTTGAAGAATGTTTCCCCACTCAGAATGTGAACTCCATGAAGATAGGCATGTTTTTTCCCCCACTTATATATATACACAGAAAGGTCTGCTACAAAAGATTTAAAAAATATAGTTGTATATTTTGTGTATCCATGTGTATGACTCATGCACTAGAAACAGAAGACATTAAAAAGGGTTACACTGAAGATAATTTAATAATAAGATTATCTACAGTGGATGAACCATTTAAGAGAACCAGTAAGGAATGGTGAGGCACCCCGATATTAGCAGCAGACGGAAGCAATTACCAACCATAGGGGTAAAGGGACAAAGGGAGGGAATGATATGCCTAGAGCAGTGTGAGAGTCAAAGGTATGGAGGACATGCCTAACTGGAGCTTTCGATACTCCCAGACACCTGATGGAACAGAGTACGGGTGCAGAGAAATCTGCCAGCCTCTTTCTTCTCACTGGTCAGATCTCTAGCTGGTGACTTCCACTGGCAGAACCTAATCAGAAACAATTCTGGTGATACTGTCCTCCTGATTATGGAATAGGCAGAGAAAGACAGAGAATGAATCTGGGGGATGGGGGGGATTTCCAAGAACAGCTTATCTATCACTATATATTTCCAGGGGCTTAGACTGGGCTTCTTGACCAATTATGAAATTTAAAAATTGTGAGCATCTTGACCTTCTGATGTATGACTACAGTTTTAAAATAAATGTGCCTATTTTTAAAATAAGTGTATTAGAAATTATGCATCTGAGTGAAGATTGATGCCTTCAAAGGAGTTGCCTTTTAAAATTATACACTAATCCAACAGTCATTTACTCACAATTTGTAAAATTTCCTTTTTTGCATTTAAAAATATATGTTTCTGTCATTTGAATGTTTTAAAAGCATTGACTTTGAGGATAAAATACATATTTTGTAAATAATCAAAGTTATAACAAAGCTAATAAAGTAGGTTATCATTTTAGGAAATTGTTGTTTTTTTTTCGTCTGTGTGTGTGTGTGTGTGTGTGTGTGTGTGTGTGTGTGTTAGTGGCAAAAATCAGGGAAACTCTGATAAGTAGACTAATTCTCCAAGCCCATGTAGAAGAGGTTATTCTATTTATAACTAAAGTACTTTATGTTATATAGTCATACGACATGAGACAGTAGAGTGTCCAGAAAAATAACGAAATTTTTAATTCACTGAATATTGATATGACAGAGAACTCTAAAGATTTAAAGTATATTTATATTAATGTAAATTTCCAGTTTCCATATTCATGAAATTTTGACCAGTATTCTGATTTGAATATCTCTTGGTGGTAACAGGTAGAAGTACCTTATTAACCTTTTGAAATTCATTAATGAGATAACATAATTAAGCTGTGTTTTGATAATTAATTGAATATGTGTTCTCTCGGTGGCTTTACCAACAACCCTTTAAAAGGTGAAATGTTATATCTCTATTATAAAAAAGCATTATCTTCTTACCACTCCTCCTGAGGTAAGATGTAATGTTGGGCATATGATAAAAACGTTAAAAAGAAGATGGATTTAGGGTTGAATATTTCTTCCTCTTTATAGCTGTACAAGGTCTGACAATTAAGTTTGCGAACTCATTGTAGAAAAAATGCTACATACCTCTTTGCTGAATATCACTATGGTCACCTTTGAAGTACTCCCCTTGCGAAGCTATTCACCAATGCCAGCAGCTAGTCCACCCTTCAAAGCAATTTTGGAACTCTTTTTCTGGAATGGCCATCAGAGCTGTTGTCATATTACCCTGGATGTCCTAGATGCCATAAAACCTCTTCCTTTCAATATTTCTTTTTTATCTTCAAGTAAAGAAAGAAGTCATTGGGGCCAGAGCAGGTAAGTAGGGAGGGTGTTCCAATACAGTTGTTTGTTGACTGGCTAAAAACTCCCTCACAGACAGTGCCACATGAGGTCGTGCATTGTCGCAATGCAAGAGCTCCTTTTGGGACCATTTCTGCACACATTTTTCTCATGCCAAGATTTTCAGTTAAGATTTTCCTAACTGTTTCTCTATCCATGTTTACTTGGTCTGTTACGCTTCTCACAGCCGACAATTTTGATGCACAATTCGACAAATTTTTGTAATGTTTTTGTCAGTTCTGCTTGTTACTGGCCTCCCTGACCTCTCTTCATCAGTGATGCGTTCTCCTCAGAAAAACATCTAATCCATTTGTACACGGCCATTTTCTTTGTGGCATTATCCCCATAAACTTGGACTAACATGTCCCTGATTTCACTTCCACTCTTGCCAAGTTTAACAAGAAATTTAATGTTGTTTGTTGCTCTAATTCAAGCTCAGACATTCTCACTACAGCACACAAAAACACGCAACAACAATAATGAACACCACTTAGCAAGACACTGCCGTACATCCTCAGGAACACATCTGTGAGACACTGATATACCAAGGATATGAAACCTTACTGAGCTGTTTGTACAGTGCTGCCAATGTAAGCACAGTGGCAAGTTCGTAAACTTAATTGTGATTTTGGTATGTGACTTAACCTTCTCTAAAACTATTTCCATATCTGTAAAATGATGATAAATGAGACTTATGCCTTAGAGTAGGTGGGAATTAAAGTATATACTAAATGTAAAGCTCTTAGCTTACTGTCTGAGTTTTTGTCTTCATTATGTGAAAAGGGCAGAATGGTAAATTTTCTCAGATTCTGCAGACTTTGGCCTACATAGTCTAGTTGTAGAAATGCTGACATTTATCTTCTAACTCTTTATTTCATAGTTTTAATTGGATTAAATTTAAATGACTTCTAATTTTTTCCTAGTAGCATAGACTTAATTTGGGAGAATAAGTTTAATTTCAAAATAACATATTCACTTTTTTCATTTTAAGTAAGGGAAGATTACTGTGTTTCCCCGAAAATAAGACCTAGCTGGACCATCAGCTCTAATGTGTCTTTTGGAGCAAAAATTAATATAAGACCCAGTCTTATTTTTTAAAAAATATTTTCACCTGTACAAAGCACTGTAATAGTTAGACATTTATCATTTATACCCCTCACAAAGTGATAACTCCCCACCCCCAATCTACAACCCCTCTGACATCGCATACAGCCATAACATTTCCACGGTCTCTATTCCTTATGCTGTACTCACTTCTTGAGACTATATATATATATATATATATATATATATATATATATATATATATATATATATATAAAATTATAGTTGACATTCATTATTATTCAGCTTAAGCTTCAGGTGTACAGCACAGTGATCAGGCATCTACATCATCCCGGAAGTGGTCTCCCTAATAAGACAAGTGTCCATCAGATACCCTATAAAATATTTACAACATTATTGATTATATTCCCCCAATTAACTTTCATATCCCTGTGGCAATCTTGTAGTTACCAATTGTGCTTTCTAATCCCCTCACTTTCATCCTTATCCCCATCCCCCCTCCTATCTAGCAGTTGTTCCTCTATGTCTCGGAGACTGTTTCTGGTTAGTTTGTTCATTTATTCTATTTTTTAGATTCAACATATAAGAGAGACCATATGGTATTTGTCTTTCTCTGTCTGACTTATTTCACTTAGCATAATGTTCTCTAGGTCCATCCATATCATTGCAAATGGTAAGATTTCATTCTTCTTTATGGCTGCATAATACTCCATTGTATAAATGTACCACAGTTTCTTTATCCAGTCGTCTACCGATGGGCATTTCAGTTTTTCCCATGTCTTGGTTATTGTGAATAGTGCTGCAATAAACATAGGGATGCATAGATTTTTTTTTTCGAATTAACATTTTGGAATTCTCTGGATAGATACCCAAGAGTAGAATTGCTGGGTAATAAGGTAGTTCCATTTTCAATTTTTGAGATACCTCCATACTGTTTGCCATAGTGGCTGCACCAATCTGGAATCCCACCAACAGTGCACGAGGGTTCCCTTTTCTCCACATCCTTACCAGCACTTGTTATTTGTTGATTTATTGATGATAACCATTTTGACCAGAGTAAGGTGGTATCTCATTGTGGTTTTTATTTGCATTTCTCTAATGATTAGTGAGTTTGAGCATTTTTTCATATGTCTGTTTGCCATCTGTATGTCCTTTTTAGAAAAATGTCTCTTCATGTCCTCTGCCCATTTTTTAATTGGATTGTTTGTTTTTGGTGTTGAGTTGACTGAGTTTTTTTAATAAATTTTGGATATTAACCCCTTTTCGGATATATCATTGACAAATATCTTCTCCCATTCAGTAGGCTCCCTTTTTGTTTTATTGATGGTTTCCTTAGCTGTGAAAAATCTTTTTAGTTTGATGTAATCCCGTATGTTTATTTTTTCTCTTACTTCTGTTGCCCAAGGGGATATATCAGTAAAAATATTACTCTAGGTAATGTCTGTAAACTTTCTTCCTATGTTTTCTTCTAGGAGTTTTATGGTTTCAGATCTTACATTTAAGTCTTTAATCCATTTTGAATTTATTCTTGTATATGGTGTAAGGAGGTGGTCCAGCTTCATTTTTTTGCATGTGTCTGTCCAGGTTTCCCAGCACCATTTATTGAATAGGTGGTCTTTACCGTCCCTTAAATTCTTGCTTCTCTTGTCGTACATTAAATGACCATATATGCATTGATTTATTTCTGGGCTTTCTACTCTATTCCATTGATCTATGTGTCTGTTTTTATGCCAGTACCATACTGTTTTGATTACTCTAGGCTTGGAGTATAATTTGTTGTCAGGTATAGTGATACCTCCAATTTTGTTCTTATTTCTCAATTGCTAAAGCTATCTGGGGTCTTTTATGGTTCCATTTAAATTTTAGGATTATATGTTCTATTTCTGTGAAAAATGTCCTTAGTAGTTTGATAGGAATTACGTTGAATCTGTATATTGCCTTAAGCAGTATGGACATTTTAATGATATTAATTGTTGCTATCCACGAGCATGGTATGTGTTTCCATCTGTTTGTATCTTCTTTAATTTCTCTCTTCAGTGTCTTATAATTTTCTGAGTACAGGTCTTTTATTCTTTGGTTAAATTTATTCCTAGGTACATTATAATCTTTGAAGCAATTGTAAATGGGACTGTTTTCTTAATTTCTCCTTCTAATGTTTTATTATTGGTATATACAAATGCAACTGATTTCTAAATATTAGTTTTGTATCCTGCTACTTTACTAAATTCATTTATCAGCTCTAATAGTTTCTTGGTGGAGTCTTTAGGGTTCTCTATATATAGTATCATGTCATCTGTATATAATGACAATTTTACTTCCCCCTTACCAATTTGGATGCCTTTTATTTCTTTTTCTTGTCTGATTGCTGTGGCTAGAACTTCCAGCACTATGTTGAATAGAAGTGGAGAAAGTGGGCAACCTTGCCTTTTTCCTGATCTTAAGGGGAATGGTTTTAGCTTTTTCCCATTGAGTATGGTGTTAGCTGTGGGTTTATTATATATGGCCTTTATTATGTAGATATATGGTCCCTCTATTCCCACTTTCTTAAGAATTTTTATCATAAATGGCTGCTGGATTTTGTCAAATGCTTTTTCTGCATCTATTAATATGATCATATAATTTTTTTTTCATTTTGTTAATGTGTTGTATCACAATTGCTTTGTGGACGTTGAACCAACCTTGCATACCAGGAATGAATCCCACTTGATCATGGTGTACGATCTTTTTAATGTATTGCTGAATTCTGTTTGCTAATATTTTGTTGGGGATTTTTGCATCTATGTTCATTAGGGATATAGGCCTATAGTTTTCTTTTTTTGTAATGTCTTTGTCTGATTTTGGGATCAGGGTGATAGTGGCCTCATAAAAAGTGTTTTGGGGCCTTCTCTTCTTCTGGATTTTTTTGAATAGTTTGAGGAGAATAGGTGATAATTCTTTTTTGAATGTTTTCTAAAATTCCACTGTAAAGCTATCTGGCCCAGGGCTTTTGTTTGTTGGGAGCTTGTTGACTAGTGATTCAATTTTCCTGGTAGTAATCAGTATTCAGATTTCCCATTTCTTCTTGAGTTAGCCTTGGAAGGTTGTATGCTTCTAGGAAATTGTCCATTTCTTTCAGATTGTCTAATTTGTTGGCATATAGTTGCTAATAGTAATTTCTTAATATTTTTTTTTTTTTTTGTATTTCTGTGGTATCTGTTGTCATTTCTCCTCTTTCATTTGTGATTTTATTAATTTCGGTCCTCTCTTTTTTTAAATGAGTCTGGCTAAAGGTTTGTCGATTTTGTTTATCTTCTCGAAAAAACAGCTCTTGGATGAACTGATCTTTTGTATTGTTTTTTTGGTCTTTATTTCATTTATTTCCACTCTGATTTTTATTATCTCCTTCCTTGTACTTCCTTTGGGTTTATTTTGCTGTTCTTTTTCCAGATCCCTTAAGTGTAAGCATAACCTGTTGATTTGTGATTTTTCTTGTTTCGTTAGGTAGGCCTGCATTACTATCAATTTCCCTGTTAGGACTGCTTTTGCTGTGTCCTGTAGTTTTTGGGTTGCTGTGTTTTCATTTTCATTTGTCTCGAGATACCTTTTGATTTTTCCTTGATTTCATTGTTGACCCATTCATTATTTAGTCAGTCTTATGTTAATATAAGACCAAGCCTAATATAATATAATATAATATAATATAATATAATATAATATAATATAATATAATATAATACTGGGTTTTATATAAGACTGGGTCTTTATAATATAATATAATATAATATAATATAATATAATATAATATAATATAATATAATATAATTTCATGTCTCATATTAAGTTTTGCTCCAAAAGATGCATTAGAGCTGATGGTCTGACTAGGTCATATTTTTGGGGAAACACAGTAGGTTGGTTTTATTTAGTTCATCTACTCTTTCTAAACATTTTTTATTTAAAATGTACTTTTCTCAATAAAAATATCTTGATTACAAAATTGAGTTCTCAAAATCAATCATATACCAGCAATATAACATTAAAATAGCCATAGACTAAGAAGCCTCTTGATTTAGACTCTAATTTTAGTTATCCTCCTAGTTGAGTTTAGACAAGTTATAAAACATCCTGAGATTCAGCTTCCTTATCCGTAAAATGGTAAGATAATTTCTAAGGCATGTTTCATGAATAATATCCATAGTAATTAGGAACATGGTCATGGACTAAGAGATGCCAAGATATTCTAGATGTGTTACTAAATTAAGTAACTCACAGCAGGTAACTTATCATACCTGTCTCAGCCCCAGGTTCTTTGTGAAATGTGCTTAATAATATTTCTTATAACATAGGTTTTGAGGTTTAAAAAAATAATGTATATGAAGTATTTAAAGTAATTTGTTTAAATTGAAGTGTTTAAAAATGTTGATTTTGATAAGGACATTATAGTGATTCTAACAGGTGTGACTTTTGATTTTATTTTTTTCTGTCTACAATATAAAATGAATAAAAAAAGAAATACTCATTCTTTCAGATAGCCCAATTGTAAACGAAGTTGGCAAGTTACCTATAGAGTAGATTAGATTAGACAGTTATACATAATTTTTGTAAGTGCGGTATTAATGGCACTCAAATCCTGATTTTTTTTTTTAAGGTGGTAATATTGATAAATGTTAATAAAATGACCACATTTTAATTTCCTATTTTAAATGATTATGTTTTTGAAATTACTTTTAGGTAAATTATTTCCTAAAGAAATGAGGAAAGTGGTGGTAAGAATAACTACCTCCTGTGAAGTTGCATATTCAAGCAAATATCCAGGTTCTCTCATATTGACTGCAGAATAAGTAACTTATTTGGTTCTGTTGAATATATGTTCTAGTGTTCATCTCTCTGTTTATGGAAAATAGTGAAATTAACCACACCAATGTAGGAAAAATAACTTATTTCCATGAAACACATGAAAGTTAACTCTAAATTCTCTAGAAATTTTAGTATTCCTTTTAATTTCAACTACATTAATTATTATTATAAGTCTATAGATACATAATAACCATATGTATGCCACTTTAAAATATGTATGCCACTTTCATCCATCATTCACATCTCTGAAAACATGAATAACGATTAATTAGTTTAGAGATTTGTCATGGTTCTAGAGGAACAGCATATATATATTAATATTTTGATGGCATATATGTATAGACTTAAATATATGCATAACTATATGTATTGCTTTCCTCCCACCATGTCTACTACTGTTATATTTTCTAAATAGAACAGAATCTGTTCAACTTACAAAGAAATTTTTTCGAGATTCACCATTCTTTATAAAAACAAAAATAATTGAATTTTAGAAGTTTGATTCCAAGGAACTGTAAAGTTTCATTAAGTTATGTATTAGATGAGCATTACCTTTATTATGATTCCTATTTATTTTGCTTATCATTCAAATGTAACTTCTGGGAATCAGGATTTCTTTATTTTCTGTCCTCACTTTGCAAATTAATATAAGGTTAATAAAGATGTTCACAAAATCCCAATTCTAATTAGTTATCAGTACCACTGATTTCCTTGGAGGCTACCAAGCTAACTATTTCCTTTCTTTATTTTTTCATTAAATATCATTATAGTTTTTCTAAACTCTAAATTGAATCCTTAACAATATGTAGCACTTCATTTATTATTTCAGGATATTTGGAAGTTATATATAGCATTAAATGATTTATTATCTTATTTTAATACAGTTTCAATAGTTTAGTTAGACGCATAATACCTATATGAATCTAAGAATATCCATATCCTATGAAGATGTTTAACACTTTAATGTAAATTAACATTGTACACTGAGTTTTTTATTGAAAGATTTATGTTGAGGGAAAATTATCCTAATTTGTAAACCCTATTATTATTTGTCACTTCTCCAAAATAACGTAAATGATTGTCATCTAAGAATATATCAATTCCATGCTTCTTGATTATTTATTAATATTGATTAAGTTGGGTAATAAAAGCTAAAACTTCCAGGCTATGTTGTTTCTTCTGATATATAAACAGGGTATATTCCTTCCTTCTTTTGCTAAAAAAAACCTCACAAAAACTTATGTGGTAAAAAGAAACTAATCCTCATAACGATGAAAATTTCATTAAAAAAAATTTAATTTACAAGCAATTATGTTTTTGTAATACCACAATAAATAATTCAGTTGCAAATATATCTTTTCTAAAAATTTTCAAAAATAACTTCTATAATAACCAAAATATTTCTTTATAGTAATATAGACATTTAAAAATATAAGCTAATAGTTTGAAAATAGTATTTTTAGTTCCTATACTTACACCATGTACGAAACATATGAAATTTTACCAGTTTTTGTAAAATCGGTGGTTGAAAATATAGATAAGGAAATTTCAAGATACCATTATAAATACAGCTATAATTAGATATTTAAGTAAATAATTATCCAAGGGAATTAATTATATTTTTTTATTTAATAATTTTTAAAATTAGTTTTTTTCAGTTACAGTTTACATTCAATATTATTTTATATTAGTTTCAGGTGTATAGTATAGTGGTTACACATTTATACAATTTATACAGTGATCTCCTCGATTAGCCTAGTATCCACCTGGCACTATACGTAGTTGTTACAACATTACTGACTATAATCTCTATGCTGTACTTTACATCCGTGTGACTATTTTGTAACTACCAATTTCTATTTCTTAATCCTTAATTTTTTGTAGATCCATTTTAATACACATACTTTTGCTTTGGTACTCTGTGCTCCTAATTCTAATAAATACTTATGAATAGAAATCAGTCATTATTAATGACAAATATAAATATTTTTATTCCTTTTTGTCTTTAATGTTTTTTTCTAATTTTTAAATTACAGTTGACATACAATATTATATTATTTTCAGGTGTACAACACAGTGATTACACATTTGTATAACTTACAAAGTGATCACCCTGATAAATCTAGTACCCATCTGACACAATGCAGTTATTACAATATTGGTTACTATATTCCCTATGTTATACTTTAAATTCTCATGACTATTTTGTAACTACCAATTTATATTTCTTAATTCCTTTCCCTTTTACACCCATTCCCCCAAATGGTCTGCAATCATTAAAATATTCTCTATATATATGAGTTTGTTTCTGTTTGTGTTTTCATTTACTGTGTGTTTTTAGATTCCACGTGTAATTGAAATCATATGGTATTTGTCTTTCACTGTATGACTTATTTCACTTAGCATAATACCTTCTGAGTCTATCCAAGTTGTTGCAGATGGCAAGATTTAATTCTTTTTATGACCAAGTAATATTCCATTGTCTATATATACCACTTCTTCATCCATTGATCTATTGTTGATGCACACTAGGATTGCTTCCATAGCTTGGCTATTATAAACAATGCTGCAGTGAACATATGGATGCACATGTCCCTTTGAAGTAGTGTTTTGGGTTTATTTAGATAAATGCCCAGAGGTAGAATTACTGGGTCCTTCTTTATCTCTTATTTAGCCTTTGTTTTAAAATTTATTTTATCTGGTGTAAGTATTGCTACCACAGATTTTCAATTTTTTTTTTTCAGTTTTCATGAAATATTTTTTCTTCCCTTTACTTTCAGTCTGTGTGAATCTGAAGTGAATCTCTTGTAGGCAACCTATGTAAGGGTCTTGTTTTTTAATCTATTCAACCACCCTGTGTCTTTTGATTGGAGCATTTAACCCACTTACATTTAAAGTAATTGTTAATAGATATGTAGTTATTGCCATTTTATTATTAATAATTTTTATTGTTTTCTTCTTCTTCTTCTTAAAGAAGTCCTTTTAGCATTTCTTGTAATACTTGTTTGATGTTGATGAACTACAGTTTTTCCTTGTCTGGAAAGCTCTTCATCTGTCCTTTGATTCCAAATGATAGCTTTGGGGTAGGGTAATCTTGGTTGTAGGTCCTTGCTTTTCATCACTTTGAATATTTTCTGCTATTCTTTTCTGGTCTGGTTTCTGTTGAGAAATCAGCTATCAATCTTATAGGAGTTCCCTTGTAGGTAACTAACTGCTTTTCTCTTGCTGCTTTTAAGATTCTCATTGTGACTAAGCTCTGGCATTTTAATTATGATGTGTCTTGGTGTGGGCCTCTTTGAGTTCACTCTCTGTGCTTCCTGGGCTTGTATGACTATTTCCTTTGCCAGGTTATGGAATTTTTCCATCGTTATTTCTTGAAATAGGTTCTCAATCCCTTGCTCTCTCTCTTCTCCTTCCAGTACACCTATCATGCAAATATTGTTACATTTGATGTCCCAGGCCCTTAAACCATCCTCATTTTTTAGGATTCTTTTTTCTTTTTTTTTTTAGCTGTTCTCATCGGGTGTTTTCTGCTAACCTAAGCTTCCAAATCACTGATTTGATACTCTGCTTCATCTAATTTATTGTTGGTTTCCTCTAATGTATTGTTCATTTTAGTTATTGTATTCTTCATTTGACTGGTTCTTCTTCATGTTTTCTATCTCCATTTTTGTGTTTCATATCTCTTTGTTGAGGTTCTTACTGAGATCATTGAGCTTCCTCGTAACCAATGTTTTGAACACTGCATCTGGTAGATTGCTTGTCTCTGTTTTGTTTAATTCTTTTTTTTTTTTTTTTTCTCCTGAGCTTTGTTCTGTTTTTTGTTCATTTGTTTGTTTGTTTTTATTTGGGACATGTTTTTTGGTCTTCCCATTTTGTTTGCCTCCCTATGTTTTTTTGTATGTATTATGTAGGGCTGCTATGCCTTCTGGTCTTTGTAGAGTGTTCTTATGTAGTAGGTGTTTTGTGGGGTCCAGTGGCGCAGTCTCCCTGATAACCTGAGCTCAGTGCTCCAGGTGTGTCCCTTATGTGGGTTGTGTGTGCCCTCCTATTATAGTTGAGCTTTGGTTGCTGTTGGCAAGTCAATGGGAGGGGTTGACCCTCAGGCTGATTGGTTATGATGACTGGTCATGATTATAGTGGAGGAGGTATTGTGCAGGGAATGACCGTATGGAACAGATTTGGTTTAGCAAGGTTCTGGTGCTTGTCCAGTCTGCCATTTGGGTGTGTTGTTTGTGGAGGTGGTTGGATGGTGCCCTGGTGTGACCTTAAACTGGCTACCAGGTTTGTTGGTTCTGGGGATTCTTCAGAGGGTCTCTGGTACATGCCAAGTTCAGCTGCTGCCTGTGCCCTGCCAGGGGCCACTTGGTATGAGCTACAAAGTGATCTGCAGATGGTTACCACTTGTGCCAGTCTTGGAGGTTACTGGGACTGGCTAAGCTTTGAACCAAGGCCTGCTACCACTAGTGCCAGGTTTTGGTTGCAAAGCAAGAGGTACGGGGCTCACTGAGGTCAGTTGTTCTTGTTTGGGATTGTGAAACTTTGAGAGATGTTAAGAAAGTCTGAAGCATGAGCAAAGACAGGCTGTTTGTATAGAAAATCCATTGGAAGCTGGTTGGGTGTGCCCACTAGTTGGGTGGGGTGGGGTCTCAGGGAATCATCAGGATGGGGTGAATGCTGTTATCTAGGTTGATGGAAACTCAGATATGAAATCCAACTGAGTGTGCAGGCTGGGTGGTGGGAGTGCTAACCGAAGGAACAATGGCTTCTGCCAGCATTTACGTTTGGGAGAAAGCTGTCCCTCCAGCCCTCAACTGAAGCCAAACAATTCAGTTTGTCCATATATGTTCTTGGCACTTTTGTGCTTCTGCTCCAGTGCTGGAACTCAAAATGAGTGAGTCCCTGAGAGAGTAAGTCCATATGGAGCTCTTTAAGAGGGATGCCTGGTCCTCCAATAGTCCTTTGTCTCACTCGGCCACAATGTCTGCTGGTTTTCACAGCCAGCAGGTATGGGAACTTCCCTTCTTGGCATTGTAACCCTGTGTTGGGAAGCTTGGTGTGGGGCTGGGACCTTATTCTCCCCAATGGGGACTTCCATAGTCTAGATATCCCTCCCAAATTTCAAATGCCACACGTGGGTGTGGACCAATCCGTTCTGAGTCTCTTCTCCTTCTACCAGTCTCCAGGTGGCTTCTGCTGTATAGCCTTAGTTATAGGACTTCTATTCTGCTAGAAATCAGGTGTTTAGTTCTAATGTTCGTGTGGTCTTGGGAGGAGGTGAGCTCAGTGTTTGCCCAGTCTGTCATTTGGACCAGAAACTCCTTTTAGTGCTTTTTAAAAGTCAGGTTAATTGAGGTATAATTCACATACAGCAAAATCTGCCTTTGTAAGGTATACATTTTGATTAGTTTTGATAAAATATGTACAATTGTGAAACCATCATCACAATAAAATGTGTGGAAAAGTTTCATTAAAGCAAAAAGTGCATTTGTGCCACGTTAGAGTCAATATGCGCTCTCAAATCATAGTCCCTGACAAACTTTGATCTCTTTTCCTCCCTTATAGATGTGGTGTCTATAAAATGTTAAATAAGTGGAATCATCCAGTATGTTATCTATTGTGTCTAGATTATTTTGCTTAGCATAAGGCTCTAGGAATACATCCGCACTGTTGCACATATCAGTCCATTCTTTTTTCTGGCTGAGTAGTAAGTCATTTTATGAGGTTCCAAAATTATTTTATTTAAACAACTTGTATTTATGTTTATGATCAATTTGAAGTTAATTTTTATATATGGTGTGATATTGACATTCATTCTTTTCCAAATGATTATCTGTTACAGCACAACTGTTTGAAAAAGACTATAATTTTTTCCCCATAAATTTACACTTTTGACCCCACTATTTGATCGTGAATTTATGGCCTACTTTTGGACTCTGTTCTGGACAATTTGTCTAACATTTATACTCACATCAATGACTCAGTGATTGATTACTGTACTGAAATTAGAGTGGGCAAGTATGCCAACTTTGTTCTTGTTCAAATTTGTGTGGACTATTCTAGTCCTTTATATTACCTATAAATTCTGTAAACAATGTCAAGTTTTACAAAGTATTTGCTGTTATGTTGATCAGGAGTGTGTTAAATCTGTTGATCAGAATGGGGAGAATTGGAATTTTAATATCGAATATTCAGAGTCTCTTTTTGTTTAGGTCATATTTAATTTTTCTTACCAATGATTTCTAGTTTCCAGTATGCAAGTCTTTCACCTATTTTGTAAAATATTTACTGAAGTATGTTGGAATTTTGTTATTATAAATGCTCATTGTGGCTGTTTAGAAATACAGTTGATATTTGTATATTGACATTGTACAGTGAATTGTACTAAAAATATGTATTAGTATTTTTTTTTAAACTTGTATCCCTTGGGTTTTTCTGTGTTGAAAATATTCTAGTGTATAAGTAAAGAGAGATTTATTTTTTTTTTCTTTTTCAATCTGTATGCTTTTAGTTTTCCTTGCCTTTTTGTAATAACTAGGATCCATTGTGCAATGATACATAGGAGTAGTAAAAGCAGGCATCCTTGTTTTGTTCTCAGTCTTTGGGGAAAACACTTATCCTTTTTGTGTTTTAAGCATGTTAGCTGTGGGTTGTTTGTACATGTATTGGTTAGGTGTAGGTTGTGTCCTTTAATTCACAGTTTGTTGACAGTCTTCCACTCCTTTAATTAGGAATGTATGTTAATTTTTTAAATGCCTTTTTGGCATCCTTTGAGCTACTCATACTTATAAACATTTTTAGTCAATTGATATGGTAAATTACATTGATATTTAAATGTTGACCGATCCTTACATTCCTAGGGAAAGTCCTATTTTGTCATGCTATTTATGTCCTTTTGAAATGTTGACAAAGGCATTTTTCAAAAACTTTAAGGTTTCTGCATCTGTATTATTAGGAATTTTGCTGTGTAGATAATTTTGTTTTCATTTTTTGTCTTGTTTTAGAATTAAATTAAGTTAGACTCATAAAACATCTTGGGACAGGACCACTGTTATATTTTTGAATGGCTAATGTTTCCCAGAATTCACCAGTGAAGACCCCTGAATGGAGTTTTGTCAATGATGTTTAACTATGAATTTAATTTAATTCATACATCTGGGACTATTTAGAGTCTCTCTTCTTGAGTGAGTTGGGAGGGTCTTTAAAAAATCAGTCAATTTAGTCTGTGTTCTTGAATTTATTGTATAAGGTAGCTCATAATTTGTTATCTTTTTAAAGTATCTATACAATCTTAAGTAATGCAACTTCTTCCGTTCCTGATATTGTTAATTTGTGTCCACTCTCTTTTTTATTCATCAAGATAGAGATTTCAGTTTCATTGATTTTTCTCTTTTGTTGTTTTTTTCCCCATTGATTTCTGCTCTTTATTTTTCCTTCTCTTCCTTGGATTTAATTTGCTTTTCCTTTTCTAGCTTCTTAAGTTGGAAGCTTAGATCATTGATATAAAACCTTTTTCACTTTTTCCATTAACACTATTTAAAGCTGTATTTTTCCTTATAAAAAAATGTATCTGCAACCCACCCACTTTTATAAATTTTATTTTAATTTTGATTCAGCTGATAATGTTTCAAATTTCCCTTGTGATTATTTTTCTTTATCTTATGGGTTATTTAGAAGTATGTTCTGTACCTTTTGAGTATTTGGGTATATATATTATATATACATATATATTATATATATATTATATATATGTATATATATATAATATATATACATAATATATATATATATATTATATCCATAATATTATATATATATAATATATATGTATATATATAATATATATGTATATATACGTATTTTTCTTCTTTTGTTAGCATGTAAGAAATTATTTACTGTGCTTTTATTCCATTTGAGGTTGTAGAGATTTGTTTTAAATATCAGAATATCATTTATCTTGATGGATATTCCATGTACACTTAGAAATAATGTATATTCTCTTGTTAGATGACTCCTTCCACAGTTGTCAATATGGTAAAGTTAGTTAATAGTTTGTCTTCTATATTGTTACTGAATTTTTAATCAGCTGTTCTATCAAGTACTGAAAGAGGTGCATTGAAATCTACAAGTATAATCAAGTTTTACAAATTTGAACTTCAGTCATTATGTAAATGCACATTTACAACTGTTTTATATGTTTGATGATCTCATTCCATTATCATTGTTGACACGGGGTACTTTTTACTTTGAAGTCCACTTAGGTATAAAACTAATCATCTCAGCTCTCTTTGATGAAGGTTTCTATACTTTGCCACAAAATAGAGTTTCTCTCAGTCGTCTCATCATCATCTGGTAGAAGACCACTAACAGAAGCCCATAAATTTTGTTTAGAGGCTCTTCAGTTTTTCACACTGTCATGCTAGCCCATATTCTACTTTTTAAAATTTCTTAAAATTCCAATTGCTTTTGTCTTGCCTGCTTTATGGCTTCATCCTTCTTTTTCCCTGCTCTGACAAAGGTGAAATAATTCTTGGGTCCTATTTCTCCTCAGACGGGCTTATCACCCTTTAGAATTCCATTCATCTGTCTGCCTCACCAGCTTTTGTCTCTAATGAGCTAAAAAAAAGTTATACTTCTGTAGATTATCTGGAATTTTCTTGTTGTTAAGGAAAGAATAATGTTTCTGTGGATTTTTACATCCATAGTGGAAGCAAAGGCACACAAATTTTTAAAAAATAAAATTATACTGAGTATTATATAGTAAATTTTGAGTCAAGTTTATTATCTTAGTAATTTTCTATTTCTTATATATTAAAAGGCTGAAGAAACTAGTAGTAAAAGTCAAGAAATCTGGTATTCAGAAGAATTTTCCCATCACCACCTTTAATCTATTTGTTAATATTAACAGATAACATATCTGATGTACTTACTATTTATGATACACTGTACATATTACATTAATTATATGTATGTTACCTAATTTTATTCAACTGAAGAAATTCCTATTATTATCCTCACTTGATTTATGAGAAATGTGACTTAGGCTTATCAGACCTTTTGTCCATATATAGTCATTAAATGGTAGAGCTAGGATCTGAAACTTGGGAGTCCATCTCTGTACTCTAAATATAAAATAAAAACACTGTGCTGTACAGAAAAAGAATTTGGAAAAGGAGGTGTTTGATTTGCATTTAAGCAGTATTAATACAGAAACATTTATACAATTAGTTAAGAACTATATGTTTCTCCCAATGTAAGCACTGAGCAATTTAACTTCATATCCCTTTCCCACAGACGTCCTAAGCAGTGGTATAATAATGCAGTATGTATTCTTATGAGTAAAGGAAGAAAAGGACTCGTAAGATATCTTACTCTGTAATTAATGTATTGGGACTTTGACTTATTATCATTTGTTTTTGATTCATTAATAGACTACTCAAGTCTTTTAACTACCATATATGGCCAGACATTTTTTTTTTTTAAAGCAGTGACTTTCAAACTACTTTTGTGTACCACCTTAAGGCATATATTTTTACTCATGATCCATTTCCTCTCTAAACTAGTACATACATATATAATAAAGGCTTCTGGAAATAATAGTTTTCTTTATGTAATGTATTTTTCTGCTCCATTGTAGTTCCTTTTAAAAATACTGATTGCAACCCACTAAATTTATTTTTTATTGAGATATAATTGATCTATAACACTGTAAATTTAAGGTGTATATCATGTTGATTTGATACATTTATGTATTACAATTATGATTGCCACTGTAATGTTAGCTGACACCTCTATCATGTCATATAATTATTTCTTTTTTGTGGTGAGAACAATTAAGGTCTATTGTGTTAAGCAACTTTGAAGTTTATAGTACTGAATTGTTGATAATAATCATTCTACTGTGCATTAGCTCTCTGGGACTTATTCACTTACTCGTTGCAGGTTCGTACCCTTAAACATCATCTTCCAATTTCCTTACCGCCCCCAGTTCCTGGTAACCATCATTCTATTCTGTTTCTGCTAGTTCAGCTTTGTTTTTAAATTTCACACATAAGTAATATCATGCAGTATTGGTCTTTTGCTGTCTGACTTTTCTCACTTAGCATAGTGCTTTCAAGGTCATTCATGGTGTCAGAAATGGCAAGATTTCTTTCTTTCTCATGGCTAAATAATATTCCATTCTGTGTGTGAGTGTTGTGTTTGTTATGTCTGTGTGTAAGTGTGTGTGTGTGTGTGTGTCTGTTTGTCTGTGTGTATCTCATCTTTTTTATCCATTCATCTCTTCATGAACACCAAGGTCATTTCCCTATCTTGGCTGTTGTAAATAATGCTGCAATGAACATGGGAGTGCAGATATCTTTTCAAAATCCCTTTTCATTTTCTTTGGCTATATACCCAGAATTAAGATTGATGAATCATATGGTAGGTATATTTTTAATATTTTTAGGGAACTTCCATACTGTTTTCCATAGTGACTGAACCAATTTACATTCTCACCAATAATGTACAAAGGTTCCCTTTTGTCCATATGTATGACAATGCTTGTTATCTCTGGTCTTCTTGATGATAGCCATCCTAACAAGTGTGAGATGGTATCTCACTATGGTTTCAATTTGTATGACCTGTTGGTTAGTGATGTTGAGAATCTTTTTATGTACCTATTGGCCATTTGAATGTCTTTGGAAAAATGTCTGTGTAGTTCCCCTACCCATTTTTAAATCAGATTATTTGTTTCTGTTATTGATTTATGTGAGCTCTTTATATATTCACCCCCTTATTCAATATGTGGTTTGCTATATTTTCTCCCATTTCACAGGTTGCCTTTTCATTTTGTTGATTGTTTCCTTTGTTGTTTAGAAGCTTTTTAGTTTTAGGTAGTTCCACTTATTTATTTTTGCTTTTGTTGCTTGTGCTTTTGGTGTCACATACAAAAAAATCATACTAAGACCAAATGTGAAGGAGCTTCTTCCCTATGTTTTCTTCTAGTCATTTTATGGTATCAGCTCTTAAGCTTAAGACATTTTGAGTTAATTTTTGTGAGTGGTGTAAGATAGAGGTTTAATTTCCTTTTTCTATACATGCCTGTCTAATATTTCCAGAACCCTTTTTTGAAGAGACTGTCCTTTTTCCATTGAGTATTCTCAGATCCCTTGTCAATTATTAGTTCACCATATATTAGGGGGTGGTGGTGGTGGTGGTTATTTCTGGGCTCTCTACTCTGTTCCATTTTGTTTATATTAGTTACATCATCTTACTATAAAGATGATGTAAAGTACCTCACATGTAGTCCATATAAACTAATTATCTTTCCTCCATTATTTCCTCCTTCCCTCTATTCCTTCCTGTACAAACCATATGTTATTAATATGTTATGCAATTTATGAGCTTGGCTAATATAGGTGCTCTGGCTAGAGAGAGAGGTGCTTTTTTTGCTTAGTTGTTTGTCTATTATTGTATCATTCTCTCCAACATCTTCCCTCTCTCATCTTCTATTCATATTGCTAAACACATAGGAAAAAAATGCTACTGTATTTTTGTGTAAAGTGATGATTCTTTGATGAAAAGTAGTATAAAAAATTTGGTGGCCAACCATGCTTTACTATTTTTTTTTGTATCACTAAGAAATACACTCTATTATAAAAATTGTTTAATTCCTCAAATGTCTGAGTTATATTTTGCTGAGCTATTCTTAAAGATAAATTTCACAGTATATAGTTTGCTATAACTTTATAGAATTTTGGTGAACCATACTTATGTGTGACCTTCAATAATATGGTAATTTATTTAAATGTGCTTTACTAATTAAGAATATTTAAAATAGGAGTACATTTAAATTACTCTTACCAATTATCTATATAAGAAATTATTGAAATGATCAATTACCATAATCAACAATCATTACTGAAATAAGATAATAAGCATATTCAAAATACTGGCTGCCTAATTTTTTGAATGTTTTTCTTTGGGGATTTACATTTGTTTACTAAGTATTTCTCTTTAGAAGATTTATGGATCATAACGTCTATTCCACAAACCACATATGCTATTAATGTCACTAATGTTTTTTTCAGGTAAAAATGATAAATATGTTAGAAAGGAGTACATACATTTTCTATTCCAAGCATGCATTTTATCTTCCTTATGCTCGGACAATAGAAATTGAAAGAATGTCAGGGGATCCTAGTCCTATTCCCTCCCTTCAGGAAATTCTAATAATTAAAGGCAGATTGCTGGGGATTTTTTTCTTGAAGCTCGTCAGGGACCCAAAGTTTATGACCTATATCATTAGCCACTTAGCTATTTGTTCCTTTGTCAGTGACTTGAGATTTTTTTTTCTGAATATCTAGTGGAATACTTCATTTTCAATGAATCATGTTCTCTTACTCAGTGACTGTCATTACAGTTATCATAATAAGCAATCTTCCGTGCACTCCAGAGCACTGATTATATTGTCAACTAGAGTTCTTTATTCATAGTTAACCAGTATGTCATTTGTTTTTCTATCTTGTCGACTTTACCTATTTACCCAAGGTTCTTTTTCAGTTTTATTTTTTTTTCTAATGTCTTAGTGAGTAAAGTGACTCATATTGAATAGCACATAATTCATGGACAATGCGGAAAACTATTATCATTCTAGATATTTGAAGCAATACAACTATAATAATACAAGGCATTTGGTACTTTCAAAATTGTTGAAAAGAGTGGAAGTCATGGGATATTACTGGAGAATACTGCCTCATAGCTGCAAACCTGAGCTCAAAAGTTTCCACAGCCCCTTTACTACCTACCATTAAAACCATCTCTCAAGAGCACTGCTGCTGAGGCTGGATAGGGATGTTGAGTGTGGCTGCTGCAATTGCCTGTCAACTCTTACATGTCTACAACCTTGATGGCCACCATCAAGAAAAATAAGATGAGGGCCTCCATTTCGCTTTATCATGCTACATCTCACAAGAGTGCCTCTAATGGGTAAAAGTGAATCTGTAAGTTTTAAGGTTTAAGTCTGCTAATCTGTGAAGATAAGAAAAAATATACAACAGTAGAAAAGAACTAAACTGACAAAGCAGAGTAATGGCCAAATTGAGACAAAAGGAAGTAACTAGGATCAGTGCGCAATGTAGTTAATGGGTATTCCTTTGTGACATACATATTTTAGCTGTGTTGGTACATTCAGCTGCTACTACTTTATATCACGGGACATTAATAAATTGAAAAATTCATGTAATGAACCAGTAAGTCTCCTATATTATATTGACGTCGTTCTCCCATTTGTCGATGGTATTAGCTAATTAATTCATCATAGAAAAACAGATAGTATACAATTAAGATGTTAGTGCAAATTATTGGAAAATTAATGGCTTATTCATTGGTGTTTGAGAAAAAAATAAAACATTTAGGACAATTTAAGTTAAAAAAATGCTTAAGTCACAGGTCAAAATTAATCCCAGAAAGGTAAAATAAAATAATAAAGTATTAGAATAAAGTATAAGCAAATATTTATATAATGTTACAGAAATAGATCTTTCTAAGCATCTCATTAAAACTACAAAACATAAAGACAAACAATGAAATCGACTGTGTTATAATTTCACTTTAATAATTTCTTATTTATTTGAGTCCTTTCTCTTTTGATAAGTCTAGAAAAGGTTTTGTCAATTTTGTTGGTCTTTTCAGAGAACCTGCTCTTAGTTTCAGTGATCTTTTCTGCTGTCTTGGTAGTCTCTATTTTATTTATTTCTGCTCTGTTTGTTATTTCCTCCCTTCTACTAACTTTGGACTTCATTTTTTTCTCCTTTTTCTAGTTCCTGGAGCTGTAAACTTAGATTGCTTATTTGAGATTTGTCTTGTTTCTCAAGGTAGGCATGTATCACTATGAACTCTCCACTTAGGACTGTTCTTGCTGCTTATTATAAGTTTTGGTATGTTGTTTTTTCATTTTCATTTGTCTCAAGGTATTTTTTTATTTCACTTTTGATTTTGTCTTTGACCCTGTAGCTGTTCAGTTGCTAGATGAAAATGTACTTTTAAGCATTTATCCTAAATATATATTTGCCATTGTATGTAAAAAAAAATGTATCTATCAAGGTGTTCATTTTAGTGGGATATTAGTTACAGTGAGAACCTATATAAACAACTGAAATGTCCAAAAAAAATGTACTGGTAAAATAAATGGTGCATTCTTATAATATTTATGAGATGATTTCTTTTATCATGGTAAGATATATATATATATATATATATATATATATATATATATATATATATATATATCATGATATATCTATCATGATATATCTATCATGATATATATATCATGATATATATTTAAATAGATCCTTAATATACTATTAAGTGAAAATAAAACGTTGTAAAGTAGGTTCTCCACTTTGTAAAGCAAGTAATATTTTTATGTCATTTTTCTGTTAGTGGCTCCCTTTGTTTCTTGTTCTCTCTGCCTACATAGAAATAACACACTAAAAAACAAATATGTGCTCAAAACAAAGATTGAAAAACTATACACCAAATAATTAGTGGTGGTCATTTCTGAAAGATTAAGCAAGCCACTTCCTACTTTTTTCCAATTTCTCTAATGTTTTAACTTTTATTAACTTAATGTGTACTGTCCTTTAGAAGAAATAACTTCCATATAAACAAAAGTATATTCTGAAATGATTGAGTAGAAAATATGTTAATCAATAGGTTTATATACATATAAGCCTATTCTTTGAAGCAATGAGTAGACATTATCAACAACTACAATTAAAGAAAAATAAGAGCAAAAAACAATATCAAAAGTAGGAGAAAGAATATATAACAGATATGACAGAAATTATAAAATAACACATTATTATGGTAATAAAGTAGAAGTACCTATATATTTTTTCCTTAAATTGATTTATTACAACTTAAAAATAACCCTGAGCAATAACTATAAATATTGATACAAAAATTCAGTTAGATACAACAATGGTACAATACATTTATGGGAAATTATTTGAAAAAATGTTATGGACCAGATTACATTTCTTTTCAATACTATAGAAAAAGACTCGCACTATGCAAACTGTTGTATAAACACTGTTAAAACCTGAGCATTGAGCCTGACAAAGTAAGCAAGCACAAAAAATATAGAATGGTAAATGTCATGTTGGAAATAGCATTTTAGGAAAATGGATTTGGGCAAGAGGTATGAAATGAATTTTGTGTGGCAGAGGTTAAAGTGTTTATTATAGAAAATTCTCTCTGACACTTTTCATTGGGGATTTCAGTATCTATACATTTTTCTCTTAGGTCAATGTGCTTCTTCAGAACAGATGTCTCCAATTCCCACTTGGAGGATATAAACTTGACTTCCAGAATTCTTGGAACATGATGGGATGTGTGGCTAATGGTGTTAATATTGAAAAAAAAAAAGACAGGATGAACTTTAAATTCTTGTATTCTTTGTCTCCAAATTTTAAAGCTAGGCAAATGATGGAATGAAACTACTCATAACAGAAATATGGAAATTAGGGATTAAGGCTAATTTGAGAGCAACAATAATAACCTGTGCTGTTGAATTTGAAATGATGTTGAGAAATCAAGTGAAAATATCGGTCAGTGGGCATATGGGTATATGGGTGTTACTTAAGTAGGACTAAATTTAAAGTTAAGAGGATGTTATATTTATCATTCATTACTTATTGTTATCTTAAACCGTATATGAATATTTTAACAGCTAACAGTATTGTTTTTCAGTACACACTGGTATCATAAAGAGAAAAAAAAGAATGCCTAATTCCTAGCCTATTTCTCCTTTTAAATGCATTTATAATATTCTGATGGTCATTAATAGTATCAAGAGTATTAATATTATCAAGAGTATTACCTTTATCTAAATATACCAAAACAATGAAGACACAAAAAACAAGGTTTAAGATTGTAAAAAACAAAAACAAAATATGCACTGGCAAATTAGTGCAAAGACTGATCCACTGAAGCTATTAATATAAAGACTATGGAGGCTTATTTTCACATGAAATGTTTAGTAGAATCAGAACATCAGGGCGGCATGCGCAGAGGGCATTCTTCCTCAGCAATGAGGATTATCCTCTGTATTTGGCCACTGCTACCGTTTAGATGTTTGCTGTGATGCCATCTGTTAAGGTTGATTGTGCAGTGACCTTAGGCAGTCTGAAACCTGTTCAACTGAGCCCATATTAGAGTTCTGGGTGGAAACCAGGAGGACAGATGGTAGGGTTGGAGATGAGGAACTTGTTTGTTACAGCTGATGAAAATCATTCTTCTTGCCAAAGCCATTAAATGTGATATCCTTGGCACAGCGTTTCTCAACAAATAGGGTGTCCCAATCGGTGGGTTAGCTGCAGGTGAATTGAAGTATTCAACAGTCTCTGACTATTTAGGTTTGCCTAGTTCTTTACTTTTGCATCCCTGAAATCCTAAGATTAAGTCGATGTTCAGCAATAGGACACTGTGTGCTCAGTTAAGTACAGCATTTCACATATGTAGTTTTAAACATACATGTACAACTGGTAATACAAACTGGACTATAAATCTGCAGCTAATTAAAATATTTTCAATCTAATGTGACCAAATAGAAAAGAAAAACTCCTATAAGGAAACTGAATAAAAATTTTCAAATAAATCAACTAACTTTTAATATCCATATACATGTATTATGAAGACTTCTCAATTCCAATCATTTAATAAAATGTATTAAAATACAATTAAAATTTTATAGGAAATAAATGTGTGTATGAACAGACACCATTATTGTTACAAAGTGGTATTTATAACTTGGGAAGCCAAAAATCTTGCCCATCCACAGATTTTTTCCCTCTCCAAATCTGACAGCGTTAAAATGCTCTCTTGTAAAATTCATATCTAAGATATGTAAACTAAAGATAATTTAAAAGCATTTTCTTAAGCAAAGGATATTTACAAACAAAATTCAATATGAAAAAAGTGAACAGTATAAATATATCAACTTATATAATTAAAAAAAAATGTCTGGGAGAATCTTTCACGAATCAAATCTCTTATGTCTGAGTATACATATCAGATATACATCTTATTTTAAATATAGCTGGGCAAGTAGTATGACATCAGTCTATGGGTAATACATTTCAGTAATCTGTATTTTAAAACACGCATATGTTACCAAAGAAATACATATTTCATTTTATTGTTTGTGTAAATACCTTTCTATTGTTGTGCAACTTTTCCCCCTTTGGTTAATGTATCTCGGAGAGCTTCCTGTCAGCACACTGAGTTTTTCAGTCTTTTGAACTGCATACATGCATCCATAGGATGAATATCATGTGATTTATTTAGCCAGGTCCATGTGAGTGGACATGTTGGTTGTCATCAGTAATATTTCTTCTTCTTTTGTTTATTATTGGTCATGTTTCAGAGGCATTCTTATATATACTGATTGTGCCCATATTGAGTATTTTCTAGAGAACATATATTAAAATGTGATTTTGCTATGAAAGAATAGGTGAACCTTTGACATTAATATTTCCATATCTCCCTCCAAAGTGTCTCTACCAATTTAAACTCCTAGCAGCTGTGTATAAGATTGCTACTATCCTACAAAGTTGAAAATAACTAATCCTAAACAATGTTTTGATTTTTGCTAATTAGATGTTTGATAAATATATATGATTATTGTTTGCATTTGTATTTCTCTATTAAGATGAGTATGTTGCTTTTCCCTCTTTAATCAATTAATGTGAGAGGTTACTCATTTATTCATTGGCACGTCTGTAGAGTCAATAGATATGTATTGACTACTTATTTTTGTATAAGGCACTGATTATATAATGGTGAGTGAAGCTGAGACAATGCCTGACTTCTCAGACCTTATAACACAGTGAAAATGTTACAAATAAATTTTATTGATAATTAGTATTTATAATCGTTTAATCTTCTCCAAGTCTGTGGTTATTTCCGTTACTGATTCTGTTACAATTGTGGGTTTGCTATTATTTTGCCCTTGATTTTATTTATTTTGTGTTTGAAATTTATCCATATTATTGTGTATTTCGTCCTTTTTATTGTTGAGTAGTATTCTATTGTACTAATATATTAAAATATGTTCATCTATTTTTGTTGGACATTTGGGTTGTTTTGGTTTTTCTGTTGTGAATTAAGCTGCTATGAACATGCTTTTATAACTTACTTTTGTAGGCATATATTTTTATTTCTCTTGGAAATGTACCAAGAAATAGAATTATGTGGTCACAGAGTAGATGCATGTTTAATTTTGTGAGAAATTACAAAACAAAAATTTTCAAAGTCATTGTACTCTTTCTTTTACTGTCCTACCATTAATATATGAGATTATTCTATATCCTTACTAAAAATTGTTGATGTTAGTTCTTTTAATGTAGGCATTCTTGAGTGTATGCCGTTTTATGTCTTTATGATCCTAATTTACATTTCTCTAATGGCTAATGGTATTCAGCAACTTTCTATGTGCTTATTGGCCATCCATACATCTTGATTTGTGAACTATCTGTAGCAGTTTTCTTGCTTAGTTTCAATTGGTATTTGCTTTTCATTATTGACTTGTGGGTGTTCTTCGTATATTCTGAAAATAAGTCCTTTTGTCAGATATAGATATAGATATGGATATGGATATAGATCGATATAGATGTAGCTATCGTGTGAATATTTTCTCATTTTATGTGGCTCGAGGTAGCAATTGACATTCTTCTTAATATAAGGATAATAATTATAAGATAATTTTCCATTTGGTGAGGACTTATGTACCAAATGTTTGAACACATAAATTAAACACATTATGTTATAAAATTTTCACAACGATATCAGAAAAATCTGAGAATTTAGTTGAGATTGTTATTTTTCATTATTAATGTAAATTTAGCATTATATTATTTTATTTATCATTTTATTTTTTTGTATAATACTTTATTCAAAACTTTTTAAGTTTATATTTTTTGAAAGGATAGAATCTTTTATTGAGAATGGTTTCCTCTTTAGGGAATGGTAAGCACATGGAATTTTCATGGTCATAGTAGTTTTTTTATCTTTCTTCTCTATATTCTGAAATAATTTGTGATGCCAATCTTCACTGTTTCCATTAAGTATTGTTGGCATAACTCCATTGAGTTTGTTTCCTCTACAATCACATATTTCATCTATGATTATTTTTCTTTTCTCAGTTTTTCCCCATACTTCTGTTTACATACATGCAATTTCCTTTTGAATCACTGAAAATGTGAAATTTGGGAAATTTTTTTCCGCTTATTTTGGTAAGTTCTTTTCCAAAAGGGACATTTCTTAACACCTCACATATTAGGCCCTTCCTTTAAACTCCTGAATCAGCGTGCTCCTTCTGTTAGGAAGGCATCTGTGATTGTATAGAATTTGGCATTGACAATGGATTTTTGTCAAAGAATCTTAATCTTGCCTAGGCACAAGGAAAATAGGCAATTTTCTAATAATTTTCTAGTTATGGATTCTGTAGCCTGTACTGATAAAGGAGGCTGCATAGGCATAGAAAATACTTCCAAGTTATTTTGTCTTCCAGGATTATTCTAGAAGCCTAAATTAATAATGTGATATTCCCTCTTTAGACAGACAACATTCCCTTAACAGACAACATTTATGGGAAGGCCAAATGTTAACAAGAATGTTGTTTATACTATGTATGTGAGAGATTGTAAGTACAGTGTAGAATGAGGTCCAGGGTCAGTTCAAACCAGTGTGCTTAGAACAATTGTTAAAGATTCAGATACAAAAGATTCCAACAGATCTAATATTTGCATCCCACTCCCTGCCTTCCCTTTCCATCCAGTTCCCCATACCCTGATCTGTAGGTCAAGGGCTCTGTCATTATCTTAGGGAATAGCAGAAAAACCGTCAGACTTAGAAACATATATTCTGGGCAGACATCCCTCTGGCATGATGAGGCTCTGCCCATAAGGCACACAGGTTTGCAGTACCTGGATTTCAAAAACCTAGATTTTGACATCTACTCTGACTTGAGTCAGCACTTTTCTCTAAACTATCCTATGACATACCATTAGTGGGGTCCTTGCATTTTACCCTTCATCCCAACACTCATTTTCAGGCAGGTTTCTTATTCTCTTCACTTGATTGTTCCATATCTCACTCTGGTTTAATTTATATCCAATTTCTTGAAATGTCATATGTGGATGATACTCTCCGATTTATTGCTGGACTATAAGATTTGTCCTCTTAATTGATCATTTATGTGAGTGTCAAATACATGGACTTGTTGGAGAGCAAGAGAGAATCCCCCCACTTTACCCTTGTTTAGTTCTTCTGGCTGGACTAGTCATAAAATAATAAAATTGACACAGACTAGATTAATAGGAAAATAAACAATATAATATGTGCTCATTGGAAAATCACAATATGATGCCCAGCTTATTAAAATGAGGCTCAAAGAAGTGATTGAGCTAGGCACCTTTATATACTTTTTAGACAAAGAAACATTTCTGAGAAACTGACAGGACATAGAAAGCTATAAAGGAATCTAAGCAGGTTTGGGTATTTGTTAGTGAGGAATCTAATCAAGGTTTGGGCTTGGGTAGTAGATTAGACAAGGTTTGTTTACACAGGGTTTTTTGACTGGATTTTATAACTCTTTTGATAAGTTTGTCTCTCAGTCCTTCAGGAGTGGGGAGGGTACCTATCATGGAGATTTATTACCTTTTAGGAGGACAGAAAAATGTCAGAGTGCTCTTCCTGCTCTTGCTGTTGCTCAGGTGATTTTAGTTCAAAATAATCAATATGACATTGTGGGCTATCTTGGGGCAGCCTGCCCTGGGCCCCAACAAGCTCAAACTCTTATTTTGGACAGAAAATACTTTATGCATTTTAGAAAATGTTTTTTTTCATTCTTGCAATAGTTATATTTTAGAAAGATGTTCTTGACTCAGAAAGTTCACCTTCTATTACCTGTCATGTTTTCTCATGAAACTAGTGATTTTTCACCATTAGCGACTCCTTGGAGAAGGAAGGCTATGCTCACCTAATTTGGCATATAGTTAAACAGGAGATTTGTGTAGCTTGAATACCTTGGATCTAAAAGGAAAATAATCCACAATAATTTTGCTTTTTTGTTACTGAGATCTGGAAGCCTGAGAAGAGGTGAAGAGGCAGATGAGACCACAGAAGTGTCTTAGTCTGTTTCCTGGGTTTGGAGCGAGTGCTCACTAAAGAGCAAGGCTTCACAGGATGTGCCCTTTGTTTGGGATAACCCTTGTGGAAGAATCATACCTGGGGTCTTAGACCTCTGGTGGGATCTACATCTTATCAATTTCCAGGGACAAGGAGAATTGTGTGTGTCCACAAGGCATTGTAGCCTAAATTTAACCCTCTTAGTTATGGCACGTCAGCTAATTCCCACCAGATTCTATAACGTTGTAGCTATCCTGCTTTTTCAGGGAAGTGTGGTTGTGCATTAAGCCATCATCTGTTTGAATGTAATTTCAGTGGCACCAAGTGTGCCAAAAATTCCTCAGTTTCTGACTTGTGTTTGTATATTCAGCCACAGTTTCTAGTTCTGGTATAGAGTTAGAAAATACTTGTGTATTTGATTGCATAGGCAATAAAATAGTGATTATACAGCACAAATTCTAAAAGTTGACTATGTTTGAATTCAGTCTCTGCCAGTTATTTAGCTTTGTGGACTTGGACAGGTTGTTAAACCTCTCTCTCTAGGGTTTATTTTCTATATTTGTGAAATGGGGATAATAACTGTTTAATAGAGTTATTGTAAGGGTTAAATGAATTTATTTACATATACATATATGTATATATCTAAATCTATCAGTTGCTAGCACATAGTAAATGTTATATATTTACTATTTTTATCCTTCCCACTCAAATTTGAGTTAATAGTACACGTGGTCCTCCACTTTCACCTCCAACATGTGAAAAGAGCTTGGAATAAATACAACACTCACACACTCACACACCCACACCACTGAGACATATCATTTTAAGACTGCCGGAATCCAGAGACAAAGAAGAAATCCTGAGGGTAGCCAAGGCAAACAATATAAAAGAACAAGAATAAGATTTACATCAGACTTCCCTTCAGAAACCATGCAAGCAAGAAGAGAGTAAAGTGATATGTTTAGTGTTGAAAGTAAAAACAAAACAGAACAAAACCAAACATAGAATTCTGTATATAGTGAAATTATCTTGCAAAAATAAAGGAGAAAGTCTTTCTCTTAAAAACAAAAATTGGAGGAATTAATCACTAACCGGTTTGCCCTATAAGTAATGTTGAAAGAAGTATATTAAGTACAAGGAAAATCATACAAATCAGAAATTTGGATAGATATGCATAAAGGAAGAATGTCAAAGAATAAATAAAGGTAAATAAAATCTTTCATTTTTCCTTTTCTTAATGTTATCTAAATATAACTGTTTAAATCAATAATTGTTGCAATGTATATTGTATTATAGTATACGGATAAGTGCAATGAATGATGGCAATGTCACAAGGGATACTCTGTTTTAAAGTACGTACACTATATGTGAAGTCATAAAGTATATTTGAAGGTGGGTTTAAATAATGTAAAATGCATATTGTAAGCTCAAGAGAAAACAGAAAAAATCATTCAAAAGCATAAATGGCATGCTAAGAGAGCAGATACTATTGAATCATACTAAACTCTTAATTAAAACTGTGTAAGAAAAATTGAAAAAAGAAACAGAATAAATGCAACAAATATAAAACTATTACTAGATGTTAGATATTAATCTGACTATTGTAATAAACACTATAAATATTAGTGAACTAAATATAGCCATTAAAATATATTCTCAGATTGGATAAGCAGGTTTCTATCAGAAGTAAAAAAAATCAATTAAAAACTCAGGTTAAAAGTAAAGGTATTGATAAAGATACCGCATGATAATCCTAATTGAAAGAGGAGAATGTGCTTTTATTGTTATCCAGACTCTACATGTACCCTCCTTCCTATGACATCAGGGAAAAGTTACTGATGTATCTATTATCATCTTTGAAGTTACTCTTCCTCTTATTCTTTTTTAAGTGAAATCATCAGCATTACTCAGTCTGTTCTCTGATCTGCTTCTGAGAAATTTCCACATTAATTTTACTCATTTTTTTTTCTAAAGCCTAAAATTCCTGCCTTCTTGAAGTCGGGTTTAACCACTTTCTGTATGTAAACGAGTCAGAAGTTTAATAACCATGATTTCAATGAGAGTCAACAGTGTTGACATGGCTGTCAAAAGATAGCTAATGCATTATTAGGTTTTATTAATAGAAATGTAGTGTTCAGAATAAAGAGGGAAATAGTTCTATTGTTTTGTGCACTAACCACACCATCTGGTATACTGTTTTCAGTTCTGGGCAGCACATTTAAGAAGACATTGACAAGTGCACAAATACATTCTGAGATGGGTGACCAAGATTTTGAAGCCACTTCAAGTGAGGATATTTTGAAATATTTAAAACTAAAAATATTGTAGGAAAGAAGTATTAAATGTCTAAATAAAATTTGAAGAACTGACGTTCTGGAAAAGCAATTATACACAGGTGGTTGTAGTAAGGGAGATGCTTCATTTCAGAATAAGGAGAAACTTCCTAATAATGTAACTACCCATCTTTGGAATAGACTGTGTTCTGAGATAATTATGAACAACCTGTCATTTGAAGCATCTGGAGAATGGATGTCAATATGCCTGGAATATTGCTATACTGGTTGGGCTCTTTGCAGCATTATAGAATTTGAGCTGGATGACCTCAAAGGTCTCTGCCAACTCTGTGCTTCTATTGAAATGCCTTTGAAATTCTGCTGTCCGTCAGCCAATGAAATGAGTTCTTGTTAGCCTGAAAGGTTTTTTTAAATCCTTTTTCTTTAGGGCCCCCAAAATAGCTATATAACTAAACAAATAAGAAAAATAAATGTCTCCTCACAATTAAGTCAAAACTTATAACACCTAAAAGTAACAATTCAAGTTGTGTGTGTGTGTGGTAAAAGAGATCTCTTGAAGACACTGTATACAATTATAAAGCAATTATTTTTATAATTATAAAAGCATTTCATTCATAAAATACAGATATAGATAGAATAATCCTTTGTAATTCTACCACCCAGTGATGAATGTGGTTAATATATTTTTTAATGTTCTTGTCATATATGGACTTTATTATATTGAGGTACATTCCCTTTATACCCACTTTGATGAGAGCTTTTATCATAAATGGATATTGAATTTTGTCAAATGATTTCTCTGCATCATGAGATGAACATATGGTTTTTATCCTTCATTTTGTTCATGTGTTGTGTTGTATTGATTTATGTATTGATTTGCAGATGTTGGACCATCCTTGCATTCCTTGTTAAATCCCACTTGATTGTGGTATGTGATTCTTCTAATAATGTATAGTCATGTGTCACTTGATGAAGATGTATTCTGAGAAATGTGCTGTTAGCTAATTTTGTTTTTATGCAAACATCATAGAGTGTACTTACACAAACCTAGATGGCATAGCCTATTGCTCTGTAGGGAAAGAAAAAACAATCTTCCCTCTACCCTTCTGGGTTCTTGGCTAAGACATTCCTATATTAAGGACAGATTGACAGATGAAAAACAAACAAAAATATAATAACATGTATACTTCCTGTGTACATGGGAGAGACCCAAGAAAACTGAGTAATTCCCCGAAATGGCTAATGCCACCACCTTAAATACCATCTTCAGCTGAGGATAAAAGAAGATATTGGGCATATAGGGAGTCAGTTATGGTAGGTTATCAGAAAAAGCACAGTAAATGAGGGTAAGGTTGTTACGTAGATTTAAGTCTTTACCTTCTGCATTGATGAGAGTTTCTAGAGATAAGATCATCTCCTTCTTGGTACAGCTAGGGAGAAACCCTTACAAATGAAGATTGCCCTTACAAACATAAATGTTTTTCACAAAGGATAACTTCTATTTGGTTTCCAGAGCTTCTCCCATATCTGCTTTAAAAAAACAAACAAAAAAAAACCAAAACCTAACCAGCCTAAAATAATCCTTATGCCAAAGAGACATATTTTGGGGGGACAACTTCTGTCCCCTATAGCTCCCAGGCTATGAATCTGTACAGCATGTTACTATACTGAATACTATAGGTAATGGTAACACAATGGTATTTGGGTAATGTTTTATACTACAACACTCTGATGGCAATGAAGTCACTAGGCAATAGGAATTTTCCACCTCTTATAATCTTATGGGATTACTGCCATATATGAAATTCATTGTTGACTGAAACATCATTATGTAGCACTTGACTGTATTATTGAATTAAGTTTGCTAATATCTTGTTAAGGGTTTTTTATCAATGCTTATCAGGAATAATGGCCTATAATTTTCTTTTTTTATGGCATCTTTGTCTGGTATCTGGGTAATGCTGGCCATGTAAAATAAATTTGGAAGTGTTGCCTCCTCTTTTAATTTTTGAAAGAGTTTGAGAAGGATTGGTATTAATTATTCTTGAAATGTTTGGTAGACTTTACCAGTAAAACTGTGTGGCTGGACTTTTGTGTGTTGGGAAGTTTTTGATTACCGATTGAATGTTCTTATTAGTAATCTTGTCTGTGCAGGTTTTCTATTTCTTCAACATTTAGTTTTGGTAGGTTATGTAGCCATTTCTTCCAGTTTGTCCAATTTGTTGGCATATAATTATTCATACTAGTCTCTTATAATCCTTTGTATTTCTGGTATCAATTTCAAGTCATGTTCATTTCTGATTTTATTTGAGTCCATTCTCTTTCTTTTCTTGGCGGGTCTAGCTAAAATTTTGTCATGTTGTTGATCTTTTCAAAGAAACAGCTTTTAGTTTCATTGATCTTTTCTATTGTCTTTTTAGTCTCTATTTTATTTATCTTCATGCTAATATTTGTTACTTACTTCTGTCTACTAATTTTGGGTTTTGTTTGTTCTTTTGTGTCCTACTCCTTGAAGTATAAAGTTAGGTTATTTGTGATTTTTCTTTTCTTGAGGTCAGCATTTATTGCTATGAGCTTCTCTCTTAGAATTGTTTTCGCTGTGTCCCATAAGTTTTGGGGGGTGTGTTTTCATTTGTCTCAAGGTAATTTTTTTATTTCCCCTTTGAGAGCTTCTCTGACCTATTGATTGTTCAGTGGCATGTTATTTAATATCCACATATTTGTGAGTTTTCCAGCTCTTTTTCTTGCAACTGTTTTCTAGTTCATACTACTGTGGTAGTAAAAGATGCTTGATATGATTTCAATCTTCTTAATTTTATTAAGATGCATATTGTGGCCTGGATGTTCTATCCTAGAGAATGTTTACTTGAGAAGAATGTATATTCTGTTGCTTTTTGGGTAGAATGTTCTGTATTTATCTGTGACATCTATCTGATATAATGTGTCATTTAAGGTCAATGTTTCCTTATTTACTTTCCGTCTGGATGTTATATCCATTGATGTAAGTGGGATATTAAACTTCCCTACTATTATTATATTGCTGTTTCTTTCTTACTTTAGGTCTGTTCATATTTGCTGTATATATTTAGCTGTTCCTATCTAGGGTGCATAAGCATTTTAAAATGTTATATTTTCTTGTTGGATTTCATTATATAATGCCCTTTTTTGTCTCTTATTCAATCGTTTTAATGTTTATTTTGTCAGATACAAGCATAGGTACCCTAATTTACTTTTGGTTTACATTTGCATGAAACATCTTTTTCCATTCATTCACATTCAGCTTGTGTGTGTCCGTATATCTGAAATGAGTTTCTTGTAGGCAACATGTAGAAGAGTCTTGCATATTCATTTAGGTTTTCTAATAATAATCTTATTGGTCTGCAAATACTGACAGGTTTACTGTTTTCTTTCAAGTCACTATGCAATAAACAAATGTTTTCCTTGGTACCTGATTATGACCTCAAGCAACGATGAATAGAAGTGTTGTCAGCTAGCATTCTTCTCTTATTCCCAAACTTGGAGGTAACATTTTAACATGTCACTATGTCTAATTTCTAATGTAATTTTTTTACAAACCCTGTTCCAGATAATAAATTTGGAATCTATTTTTGTCAGCCAGTCTACAATTGGATGTAATATATCTTTTATCTAAATAGTTCTAAGAATGTCTTTGCATATTTTGTTGTCCCGGTTTAACTGTGATGCTCCTACATATAATTTTTTGTATTTATCCTGCATGGGGTTCATAATGCTTTAATCCATGGCTAATTTTTTTCAGTTTTAAAAAAAAAAATTAGTCATTGTCTCTTCAAATATTGTCTGTCTTTATTTCCTGTCATTTTTCTTATGGTTCCCTGTGCTCTGCCAAAATTTGCCATCTTGCTTTATAAGTTTTCAGGCATATTAAACATTGTTATTTTAATTTCTAATGTATCCAAAACATATCTAGAATATCCAATGTACTATTTATATAACCTTTGTATAACATATATTCATTTCATATATGTAATTATAACCAATTTCTATTAAAGTCAATTTCTAGTATACTTAGATTTTCTGTGCATGTATTTCTGTTGTTCATCCCCCTTTTTTTCAGTATGCCACAGATTCTTTTCTCCACATCTGCCAAAAATTGCTAAATTTTTGATTCAACTAACATTGCATATAAAAATGTAGATAATTTGATGCTTTGAATCAATGTTAGTTTCTTCCAAAACAATTTCTTGTTTTGAATTGCATTAGCCAAAGAAATAGCTATTTTATATTGCCTAATCCAATCTCAGGTGACTTAACCTTGGGGGCTTGTCTATTTTATCTCCTACCTTGCTCCTCTGCTATAGTCTCTCTAGGGTTTCAAGCTGAAAATAAATGGGTATTTTCCCAATTTTTTTTACCCTTAACTTCTAGGATGAAGCTGTTATCTAGGAGTTCTATAACTCACTTTTCCCCTTAGAATGGGTCCCTTTTGCTTCTTTATCAGCATGAGCCAGAAGAAAGGTCTATTTAGTTTCTCAGTCTCTAAGCAGCAATTTATAAACCGGCATTGGGTAAAAGTGGAATCAAAAGTCAGGTTTCTCTCCTTGGACTACATTCTCTTCTAGATTACCCCGCAGAATTCCTCACCTAATTGGTATCTCTCATTTCCCTTCAAACATATTAAAAATAATTTTTCCTCTTTTTTCTAGTTATGTTTACGGTAAATGTTGGTCCAAACCACCACTTCCTCTACCATAGGCAAGTAGGTTATATAATTTTTCAGTTTTTGAAATGTATTTTTCCCATTACAGTTCACATGCAATAATATATGAGTTTCAGGTGTAAAATAAAATTATTAGACATTTATAAAACTTATGAAGTGATCATCCCTTAAGCCTTGTACCCATCTGACATAACACATAGTTATTACACTGTTGCTGACTATATTCCCTATGTGTATTTTACATACCTGTCACTATTTTTATAACTGGCTATTTGTGTTTCTTAATCCTTTCCTCTTTTTCACCCATCCTCCCAATTTCCCTCCCATCTGGAGATCATCCCTTTGTTCTCTGTATGAGTATTTTATGGCTAATAATATTCTATTTTATATATGTACCACTTTTTTCTTTATCCACTTATTTATTGATGGCCACCTAGGTTGCTTTCACATCTATAATGAACATAGGGGAGCATATGTCTTTAGTATTACTGGTTTGGTTTCCATGGATAAATACTCAGAAGTGGAATTGCTGAAACATGGTAGTTATATTTTTAGTTTTTGAGGAGCCTCTATACTGTCTGTTTTCCATAGTGGCTTCATCAATTTACAAGCCCACCAACAGTGCACAAGTGTTCCCTTTTCTTTACATCCTCATCAATACTTGTTTGTCGATTTATTGATGATAGCCATTCTGACAGGTGTGAGGTGATTTCATTGTGGACTTAATTTGCATTTCCTTGATGATTAGTGATGTTAAGTGTATTTTCATGTGTACTGGCCATCTCTAGTTCTTCTTTGGAGAAATGTCTATTTGGGTCTTCTGCCCATTTTTAAATTGGATTTTTTTTGTTTGTTTGTTTTGATGTTAAGTTGTATGAGTTCTATAAACCCTTATAGGATGTATCATTGGCAAATATATTCTTCCATTCAGTAGGTTGTCTTTTCGTTTTGTTGATGGTTTCCTTCACTGAGCAAAACTTTAGTTTTATATATTTCCATTTGTTTATTCTTTCTTTTGTTTCACTACCCTGAGGAGACATATCAAAAAAGTATGGCTTAGACTAATGTCAAAGCATTTACCGCCTATGTTTTCTTCAAGGAGTTTTATGGTTTTGTATCTTATATTTAAGTCTTTAGTCCATTTTGAGTTTATTCTTGTATAGGTGGTAAGGTGATCCAGTTTCATTCTTTTGCATGTGTCTGTCCAGTTTTCCCAACACCATTTATTGAAGAGACTGTCTTTACCTTTATTCTTGCCTCCTTGTCATAAATTAATTGACCATATAGAGGTGAGTTTATTTCTGGGTTGTCTATCCTGTTCTGTTGATCTACATGTTTGTTTTTATGCTAGTACCATGCTGTTTTGATTACTATAGCCTTGTACTATAGTTGGATATCAGACAGTGTGATTGTCATGCGGGGGATCCTGTTTGCTGCACCAGGTGTCGTGCAGGGTGTCCTGTGGTGTCTCAGCTCCCGCTCCCCACATAAGAATCAGGACACGGTGAGGCCAAAAAGGAACACCCATGAAGCCATAGATAGGGGAGTCATACCACTAGAGTCTCGCTGGCGGCTGGGTTGGAGACACAGGAAGCAAGAGCCACACTGTCTGCAACCTGCCGTCTACTTCTCTGCAATCCGCAACCCACACCCCGCCGTGCTAACTGCAATCTGCGCTTGCTAGCTCAGCCACCATCTTCTTGCTAGCCTCCATTTTTCTGCTAGTGTAGCCACGGCAGTTATATTAGTGGCCAGTGGCTCACTAGTTACAGCTGACGGCCAACTAGCCACAGCTGATGGCCATCCAGTCACAGTTGATGGCCATTTACTACCTGAGCCAGCACCTTTCCACGTGAGTTTGAGGGCCTGGAAACTGCACTCCTGGCTCTGTCCCCACAGTGATACCTCCAACTCTGTTCTTTCTCAAGACTGCTTTAGCTATACAGGATCTTTTGTGGTTCTATATACATTTTAGGATTACTTGTACTAGTTCTGTGAAAAATCTCATTGATAAGGATTGCATTGAATCTGTAGATTGCTTTAGGTAGTATAATCATTTTAATGATATTATTCCTTCCAATCCATGAGAATGGTATATCCTTCCATTTATTTTTATCTTTTTCCATTTCAGTCATCAATGTCTTATATTTTTCCAAGTGCAGGTCTTTTACCTCCTTGGTTAAATTTATTCCTGATATTTTATTCTTTTCATGCAATTATAAATAGGATTGCTTTCCTAATTTCTCTTTCTGACAGCTTATTATTGGTGTATAAAATGCAACTTACTTCTGAATATTAATTTTGTATCTTACTACTTTACTGAATTCACTTGTCAATTCTAATAGTTTTTTGGTGGAATCTTTGGTCATCTCTGTACATAGTATCATGTCATCTGAAAATAGCGACAGTTTTACTTTTTCCTTTCCACTTCAGATACCTTTTATTTCTTTTTCTTGTCTGATTGCTGTGGCTAGGACTTCCAATATTATGTTGAATAAAATTGGTGAAAATGGACAACCCTGTCTTATTCCTGATCTTAAAGAAAATGCTTTTTAGTTTTTATCATTTAAAATGATGTTATCTGTGGTTTTGTCATATATGGCATTTATTTTGTTGAGGTCTGTTCCCTCTATACACACTTTGCTGATTTTGTCATAAATAGATGTTGGAATTATGTCATGAATTTTCTGCATCTATTGATATGACCATATGATTTCTGTTTTTCATTTTGTTTATGTGGTGTATCACATCAATTAATTTGTAGATATTGAACCAGTTTTATATCCTGGGAATAAATCCTACTTGATCATGGTGTATGACCTTTTCAGTGTTTTGTTGAATTCAGTTTGGTAATATTTTGTTGAGGAGTTTTGCATCTATATTCATCAGGGATATTCACCTGTAATTTCTTTTTTGTTTTTTTTGTGGTGTCTTTATCTTTTTTTGATATCACAATAATTCTGGCTTCATAAAATGAGTTTGGGAAGCTTCTCTCCAAGTTTTTGGAAGAGTTTGAGGTTAGTTATTATTTTTTGAATATTTGTTAAAATTCACCTGTAAAACCAACCAATCCAGGGTTTTTCTTTGTTGGAAGTATTTTGATTACTGATTTGGTTTTATTAGAAGTTACCTGTCTGTTCAGATTTTCTATTTCCTCATGATTCATCCGTGAAAGAATGTATATTTGGAATTGCTCAATTTCTTCCAGGTTACACAACTTATTGGTGTATAATTAATTGTTCATAGTATTTCTGATAATCCCAACTGAAAGAAGTGGCAGTGGTTCTTTCAGTTGGAACTTGTTTCTTGGTTTCCTCACTTTGGCTGACTCCCTATTTCTCTATATTACAGAGATTGAGTACGTCTCCATTCTTGGCAGAGTGTCTTTATGTAGTAGGTGTCCTGTGGGTTGCAGTGGTACTGTCTCCATTGTCAACTGAGTCAGGTGCTTTAAGGGTGTCCCTTATGTGTGTTGTATGTGCCCACCTGTTATCTTTGAGCCTTGATTGCTGTTGGCACATAAGTGGGTGAGATTAATCCTTATGCTGACTCACTATGAGGGCTGGTGGTGACTACAGTGGGTAAGCTATTTTGCGGGAGGTAACCCCATGGAGTGGGAGTTGCTCTGGCAGTGCTCTTTTGTCAGCCAAGTCCACCCTTTGGGTGTATCATTTGTGGAGCTGGTTGGGTGGTTCTCTGGTGGGTCTGAAGACAGCCACTGGGATTGTTGGCTCTGGAGCCTCTTGGAAGGGGCTCCAGTGCAGGTCAAGGTCAGCCACTATTTGTCCCAGCCTTGGTGCTACCTGCTGGGAGCCACAAAGTGATCTGTGGTTGTTTAACATTTCTGGTGGGCTTGGAGGCACTTCAGAGAGGTTACTCTGTGAATTGTGGCTGGCTGCCACTAGTGCTGAGCTTGGGACCCTCTGGTGGTTACCATAATGTTAGCTGAGGCCAGTTGCCACTGTGCCAGGCTTTTAGCTACTTAGTTGAAACTATATTCCAAGCCAACACTGGCTGAAGCTTATGTTAGACTTGGGGACACCTGATCAGAGTTATAATTCAAGCAGAGAGTGGTCACTGTTTGTACTGGGCTTGGGGCTACTGAGCAAGAGGTACAGGGCACCAAGGCCAGCTGCTACTTGTTTGGGTTTTGTGGAGCTTTGAGAGGTTTTAGGAAAGTCCACAGTATGAGCCAAGGTAGGCTGCTCATGTGGAAAAGCCACTGGAAGTGGTTTGGGTGGGGAATAGGGTAGGGCAAACAGTGTTAGCCCAATTAATGGAAAGCTCATATTTGGTACTGGGAGGCTGGCTGGGAGGAGTACACAACAAAGGAGCAATGATGCCTGCCAGCACTTCCCTCCCTGAAGCTAATCAATTCAGTTTCTCCCTGTGTGTCCTTTGTGCTTTTTGAGTTTCTGCCCCTGCACTGGATCCCACAACAAGTGAGTTTGTGAGTGAGGGAGTACATGTTTGGGCCCCTCAAGAAGAATGCCTGGACTCCAGCAGCCCCTTATCTCACTGGATGCAATCCCCACTGTGTTTCATAGCCAGATGTTATGGGGACTCCTCCTACCAGTCTCGTTGTGGCTTCTTTATGTCCTTAGTTATAGGACTTTTGTTCAGCTAGTCTTCAGGTGGTTCTCAAGGGTTGTTGTTCTATAATTTAGTTATAATTTTAATGGGAGGAGACAAGTACAGCATTTACCTACTCTGCCATCTTGTCCAGAATACTGTATAATTTTTTCAGAATACTGTATAATTTTTTATTCAAGTATTTCATTCTCTGAAGACCTAGAGATAAATGTTCACCAGGAAAAAAGACCGAAGTTGGTAATGCCAGGTTTTGGCTAGAAAATCATCATTCATAAGACTAGTGCGAAATATGTCTACCCTCTGTTTTGCTTATAGTCTGCTTAGCTTACTCTCACCTAGTTTCCTGGGGAAAAAATGTTGTCCCTGGAGAGATGTTTGATAAAACTAAATATTGTAAAAATTTGAACATGGCGGGGAAGCTTCATGGAAAAAACATCATGCATAAACTTTTGTTCTCATCACTGCTTGGTCCTTCCTCAAGTAGTTAAATAGATGAACAAAGAACAGCAAGCAAGAGTAACAGATTGAGAAGACTATAAAAAACAGATTTGTAAAGAATAAACAGTTCTATATTTTTACTGAATTAAGTTATAAGCAAATGTACTAGTTTGAATGGCCTAGATTTAGCCACAGTAACAAATGACACCCAGGCCCTACGAGTTTATTTTTTGAAATAGGTATATTCCATTAATAGGTATATTCATGTTGCATGCTTAGCATATGTCAGCTCAAGGCTTTCCTCTTAGTCACTTCAAAATTTAGACCGATTACAAATTCATTGTGAATCAGGGGTAAGAGGATTTTAATGTTTCCTTGAGGAAATGGCATACATTATATTTCCTTAATGTCCAATTCAAAATCCCATCATCATGAAGAACCTAGAGCGAGACAGTCCATCTTTCCATATGTTTGCATTACAGCATGATGAAAATATTTAGTGATCAATGGGTGTACTGTGATAGTCATTAATGCTCTGTAACAAATATTTCACTCTCTCTGCTTTCCAGGCACTAAATCGGAACTCAGCCTTTGAAGTTACACACCATGGGTGGCGTCAATCAATGAAAGATGAATGAAAGTGATATTCACCCAGATGTTTAAAGATTCAATAAGCAATTTTATACTTTTTCCTTTTCTGTCTTACAGTGTTCCAGGTCAATCCATCAACTTTGATCTTTGGGGTGAGGATGACAGAGGTTAGAGGCCCAGCCAACATTTAATGGACATGTAAGATGAGTAAGAAATTATTCTTAGTTTTTTAGAGTTACAAAATAAATGCTTTGTGCTGTTATGGCAGAATAATTTGTGTGTCCTAACTGACTCAGCATAGAACATAAAATACCCATGTATGGTACAGAAACCCTCGTTTAACATTGTCGATAGGTTATTGGAAATGTGGTGAAATGACATAAAACCTAATTTAACATAGGCTCATTGATATAAATGAATGTTAAATTCCTACAATATCTCATCAACATTAATGAAATAATGTTGAATAAAATGACATTATTTGAGAATCTGCTGTATTAAGATTTTATTTCAAGTTGACCAAACAGAAAGTGAAAAGTAGAAATGTTATTTATTTAATAATTTCCTTCCTTGATTTGGAAGTGAAAACTGAAATATTTTTCCCTATACTAAAATGTTAAATTTAGAACTTGTTTTCAAATTGCATTACATAGTGTGAAAATAAATCCTTTTTCAAGAAGTGTTAGTTTTATCATTAAAACTAGCAATTTATAACAGTGGATACTTGCAAACAGCAATAAGATCTTAGCACAGTGATTTTTTTAAAAAAACTAACTGACTAACTTTGACAAAACTTTTTTTTTTTGAGAATCACTATAACTCAATCTTGATTATCATGTTGACCCTGACAGCCTTAATGTTTCCATAAATTTAAACTTTATATAGCCTTACTCCTGACTCTAGGCCCTGAAATGCCTCTTTTTAGGGTATTTTCTTTAGAAAACTTGTAATTATAAACATTTTCTTTGCCCATTTGAGGTCTAGTTACATCTTTTGAAAAGCCCCTTGCCAGTTTTATAACACAGGATTGTCTTTCTCAAAGACCTAGAAGTCATCATTTTACAATGTAATCATCAAGGAAGATAGCTCCTTCATCTCCCAGCTTCTGTTGGGAGGGTAGGAATCTAACTTCCTTGGGTATCAATTAGTCAACACAGATGGCCTAATCCCAGAGTAAAAAAAATATTTGGAAAGTTGGGACTAACTCAATGTGCTTGACCTTATCCCTTAACTTCCTCCCAAATGTCCTCCAATACTTGTTCACTAGTTCATCCCAGCTTTTGTATTCCCTCTAACCACTGGAGTTGGGTTGAGACTGCATTCTGGGACCTCTCTTGTAAGAACCTTGAATAAAGTCTTAGTCTGATGAATTATTTTCTTTGACAATATATATTCCTTACTAACACACTGTAGCTCAGTGACTTTCAATGATAATCCTATTTTTACACTGTTGACAGTAATTTAGCAATATATACAGTTTGTCTGGTAAAGATTTCCCTTCTTTCTTTCCTTATTTAAAGGCATTACCAAACAAGAAAAATGAGAAACAAAAACTCCATCATTTATGAAACCGGAAAACACCTACCTATAACTGTTAAACTTCAAATATATTAAGAAAAATTTCTAACTGCAATGAATATTTGACTGAAGTAAGAAAGGGAACAGGAAAAGTTGCCAATTGCTGAATACATAAGGCAAGTACTTTCTGGGGGCAAAACTAGTTTATTTATGTATGTATGACCTAGTGTATATTTGTATATCTGCCATACACATAAACCTTGGACTATATCACACTTTGCTGTGAGTCAAAGACACTGCCATTATTTGGCCTTCAGCAAAATTGATCCACTCTTGCCTACCCCCATTCTCCCTAAAATAACTTTAAGTGGAAAATGTAAATAGAACAATGGTCTCTTTGGTATATGATTTTCACCAATAAGTTAAAGTAGCTATATACTATTAAAGGCAACCTTGAAGTATGTATTTAAAATAGCCACTATTCACTATTTAATGTCTGATTTTGGAACATTATTTTGTTTCTGGGAAACAGTGTCACAATTGAAAAATGGGTCAAAGGTTATTGGTAAATGAGATTTTGAAAGCTCAGTCTCATCATTAATAACTATCGAATTTAATTATACATAAATATTTTTGCAAAAAAATGAAAGGATTTATATAAGTTTCAGTGCCATTCAAAAAGTTTAAAAGCTTTTAGTGAATAATTTCAAACATGTCTTCTGCATCACACATTATTAAACCATTTAACCTATGTGTAATGTAGCAGACTACAGTTTGTGAATCTAATTCATCAAGCAAAACTTTGAACTGCCTGTGGTAGTTAATTACTATAACCAGGATGTAGTAATTTTAATGTAAATTAGTTTCCAATGAATGATGCAATTAATATCTTAAGTAAATGTCTTTGCAAAATGTCACCAAATCAGATTTATAAAGGTAATGATATATAATGCAAGAACTTCATCTACAATTAGACTTAGTAAGTTTAAATAGGTGAAAATTTAATGTGTGTCATAACACACAAAAACTAAAAAAATTCATCATTGTCACAAATAGCCTACTTAGTTAACTATATGCAGTTTGTGTCTGGATTGTTTTAAGCTGTGAAAGTAAAGAACTTGTGAGTCAATGTTTTTATACAACTTGGTCTTTGTGTTCCTAAACGCATCATCAATAAGTTAAGCAACAGTAACATTTATATTTGCACATATGTGTCTGCTCTATTTAAGAGACTGTCTTTCATAGTCATAGTGTAGAAAATATTCTTATGCTAGGACATCATGGTGGAATGAGAAAACCCCTTTGTATCTACTCTAAAATGTACAAGTCAGACAACTATAATTCAACAAAGGATCCTTTGCTCAACACACAAACATATCTGAGAGATCCATATATCAGTACATCTGCAGGTGGGCTTATTGGAATGAGTAGGGGAGGCAGAATGGGGAGAAGGACATAGATGGTGGCCACAAATGTGCTATGGAGCCTACTGTCACACCAGCTGACATGGTAGTGGTGGAGGAGTCAAGCTGTGACCCTCACACTGTGGCCCAGAAGGTAGGAGGGGCAGAAGCAAACTCCCTGCCTGGAAAGGGGGTTCCCATTGAAGCAAAACCGAGTGGCAATAGAGGAGATGCAGCACAGCAGTGCATCAGATGCAGACTCACAAACCCACATCTTTTTACCTACCCATTGCAGCGGAATCTGGTAGAAGCAGTGAAGATACCTCAGCACAGTGTGGAGGATAACCACTACAAAGAGACAGGAACAGGAGCCCCACCACCTGCCACATCCCATCATGGGTGTGGTGCCCTGCGACAGAGACAACTCAGACACAGAGGAGATGCCTATCACCCTGCAGTAAAGGAGCATTTTCTACATCTGAAACAACACTGCCTCACTGAAATCTTGGAGGTGCCAGTAGTACAGGTAAGAGCAAACAAAAGACCTGTACTGACCAACCTGCTGAGTTGTTAAGAGCAAATCAGTATTTGCAAAAGAAAAGAGCTCACTACCTCAAATAAGCAGGCAGAGAAACAAGCCATAAAATACCATGAATGACAAATATAAGAAGGTAGCACAGAAAGAAACTGAAGTCTCCAGAAAGCAAACTTAAAGACATGGAAGACTGTGATTTAAGTGACAGAGAATTCAAGATTCGATTGCATTTATGAAGAAAACTAAATGAGACACAAGAAAATTTAGAAAGGCAGTTCAGTGAGCTCAGGAAGAAAATTAATGAACAAAAGGAGTGCTTTACCAAACAGATTGAAACTGTATAAAAAGAACCAAACAGAAATTCTGTAGCTGAAGAATTTAATAAGTGAGATAAAGAATGCATTACAGAGCACTGGAAATAGAGCAGACCACCTGGAAGAGAGAATTGGTGAGCTCAAAGAAATAAACCTTACTCAGGTGGAAGAAGAGAGAGGACTAAGAGTTTAAAAAAATGAAAGAACTCTGAGAACTATCTGACTCCATTAGAAAGAACAGTGTCAAAATAGATATACCAATAGGTATACCAGAAGGAGAAGGGAACAGAAAACATATTTCAAAGAAATAATCAATGTGAACATCCTAAACCGATGCAAAGAACTGGGCATTTGAATACAAGAAGATAACAGATCACCTATTATCTCAACATCAAGAGAACTCCAAGAAACATTATGTTAAAACTGTCAAGAATTAATGACAAAGAAATAACTCTCCTGGCAACCAGGAAAAAAAAACAAGACTGTAACCTACAAAGGAAACCCCATTAGATTGTCATCAGATTTATCAGTAGAAACCTTACAAGCCAGGAGAGAGTGGAATGAAACATTCAAATTATTGAAAGAAACCATAAGCCAAGAATAATATATCCAGCAAAGATATCTTTTAGATACAAAAGGGAAATAAAGGCTTTTTCCAGACAAACCAAAGCTGAGGGAATTTACCACCACAAGACCTGTATTATAAGAAAACTTGAAAGAAACTCTTCCACTTGAAACAAAAGCTCAAAAATATGAAAACTTTGAGTATGATGACAAACAGAAGCAAGAAAATGTGAGTCTACTTCAGAATAGGGTTTTCAACACTTAACTATAACATAAAGGTTAAAGGGGGAAAACATTTAAAAATAACCATGACTTCTGCAATTTGATAATGAACGCAATATAGATAGGTATAATTTATGACAGCAAAAACAAGAGGGGAGGAGGAAAAGGACTGAACTTGTACAGGTGAATGGAGATAAGGTGCAATCAGAAGAAAAAGGACTATTGTATGTATGAGGAATTTTACACAAACCTAATGGTAACCCAAAACAAAAATCCAGACTGAAACACAAAACATTAAAAAAAGATGTAATGGAGAAAAAAACATAGAAAACTACTAAACTAAAATAACAGACAAATACAAGTGAAAAGAAACAATGGAGACACAGAGCAAACAGAAAACAAAATATAAAATGGTTTTAATAAGTCCTCATATATCAGTAATCACCCTTAATGTAAATGGACTGAAGTCACCAGTGAAAAGGCAGCATGATGGATTAAAAACAAGTCCCAACTATATGTTGCCTTCAGGAGACTCATCTCAGCTCCATAGCCAAACAGAGGCTGAAAGTGAAGCAAGTGTAAAATGATTCTCCAAGCAAACAGCATCCAGATAAAAGTGGGTGTAGCCATATATATATTAGACAAATAGATTTCAAGACAAAAAAAGGTGACAAAGATGAACATTTTATAATGATAAAGGGCACAGCTCATCAAGAATACATAATACTTGTTAATATATATGTACCCAACCTGAGAGCACCAAAATATACACAACAATTACTAAAAGATCTAAAGGGAGAAACTGACAAAAATACAATTATAGTAGGAGACTTTAATACTGTACTTACAGCAATGGATAGATCATCCACAAAGCAAGTCAAAAAGGAAATAGCCTTAAGTGACACAGTAGATCAAATTAATTGATATTTGTAGAACATTCCATCCTAAAATGACAGAACACAAATACTTCTCAAATACACATGGAAACTTTTCAAGGATAGAGCAAATGTTTGGACACAAAACTAGTTTCAATAAACATAAGATTGAAATCATACCAACCATATTTTCTGACCACAACAGAATAAAATTGGAAATCAACTACAAGTAGAAATCTGGAGAAACCACAAATATATGGAAATTAAAAACCATGCTAGCAAACAACTATGGGGTCAACAAATGAACTACAGATCAAAAGATACATAAAGATAAATGAAAATGAAAATATGACATACAAAAATTTTTGGATGAAGAAAAGTGGTATTAAGAAGGAAGTTTATAGCATTATCAGCCAACCTCAACAAACAAGAAAAACCTCAAATACACAATCTAACACACAAACTTAAAGAACTAGAGAATGAAGAACAAATGAAGAACCCCCAAGTCAGTAGAAGGAAGGAAATAATAAAAATCTGAGTGGTAGTAAATGAAATAGAGAACAAAAAGATAATAGAAAATAAATGGATCAAAGATCTGGTTCTTTGAAAAGATAAAATTGACAAACCTCTGCCCTGACTTACTAAGGTAAAAAAGAAGACTCAGATAAATGACAGCAGAAATGAAAGGGGAGAAGTTACAAAAGACATCACAGAATTACAAAGGATTATATAAGAATAGTATGCAAGGCTATATGTTATCAAATTGGACAACCTAGAAGAAATGGACAAATTCTTAGAATCAAGCAATCTGCTGAGATTGAATCATTAAGACCTGAAAAACCTAAATAGAATGATCACTAGTAAGTAAATTGAACCAATAATCAAAATTCTCCCCCAAACCAAAAGTGCTGGACCAGATGGCTTCCCTGGTGAATACTACCAAACATTCAAGGATTTAATACTTATCCTCAACATCTTCTAAAAATTTAAAGAGGAGGGAATGCTTCCTAATTCATTTTATGAGGCCAACATTACCCTGATACCAAAACCAGGCAAAGACATCAGAAAAAAAAGAAAATTACAGGGCAATATTTCTGATTAACATAGATGCAAAAATCCTAACACAATAACAGCAAATTGAATACAAAAGCCCTCAGCTAACATCATACTGAACAGTGAAAAACTGAAAGGTTTTCCCCCAGGATTAGGAACAAGGATACCCAATGTTACCAAATTCACACCAAAAGAATAAAATATCTAAGAATAAACTTAACAAAGGAAAGGAAGGACCTGTACACTGAAAACTACAAGGCATTGTTGAAAGAAGTTGAAGAACACAAAGAAATGGACATATATTCTGTGTTCATGATTGGAAGAAATAACATTTTTAAAATATCCATATAACCTAAAGCAGTCTACAGACTCAGTGCAATCTCTACGAAAAAAAAAAAACACACCAATGGTATTTTTCATAGAAATAGAGCAAAAATCCTAACATATGTATGGAACCACAAAAGACCTTCAATAACCAAAGCAATTCTGAGAAATAGAACAAAGCCGGAGGTACCACACTCCTGGACTTGAAACTGTACTACAAAGCTACACTAATAAAGACAGCATGGTGTTGGCAGAAAAACAGATACAAAGACCAATGTAACAAAACTGAGAGCATAGAAATAAACCCATACATTATGGGTAATTATTTTTCGACAGAAGATTAAAGACTTGAATGTAAAACTTGAAACGATGAAATATAGAGAAGAAAATATAGGCACTTGACTTATGGACCTTGGTCTCAAAGGTTTTTTTGTGACCGCTAAGGCAAGGGAAACAAAAGCAAAAATGAATGTGACTGCATCAAACTAAAAAACCTGCACACAGCAAAAGTAACCATCAACAAAACAACAAGGCAACCAGCCAAATGGGAGAAGATATTTTCAAATGATACTTCTGATAAGGGGCTAATATATATATAAACACACACACATACATACATATATGTATGTATATATGTATATATTTATAAATATATAAACTAAATATATATAAAAATATATAATTTGTATAATTCAACAAAAAACAAATAATCCAATTTAAAAAATGGGCATGGCACCTCAATAGACACTTTTCCAAGGAAGACATACGGTTGGTCAGCAGATATATAAAAAGATGTTCAGCACCACTTGTTATTAGGAAAATGCATACCAAAACCACAATGAGAAATCACCTCACATGTGTTAGAATGTTTATTGTAAAAAATATAAGAAACAAGTGTTGGCGTGGATGTGGAGAAAAGGGAACCCTCATACACTATTAGTGGGAATGTAAATTAGTACAGCCACTATGGAAACTGTAGTATAGAGATTCCTCAAAATATTAAGAATAGAACTACCATATGATCCAGAAATTCCTCTTCTGGGTATTTACGTGCAAAATATGGAAACACTTATTTGTAAAGATATATGTGCCCCTATGTTCATAGGAATATTATTTGCAATAGCCAAAACATGGACACAATGAATGTGTGCATTGACAGATGATTGGATAAAGAAGATGTGAGATACATACACACACATACACACTGACGTATTACTCATAAAAAGATTGAATACTGCCATTTGCAAAAACATGGATGGACTTTGAAAGTATTATGGTAAGTGAAATAAAGGGCAAAGGACAAAAACCATATAATTTCACATGTATTTGAAATATAAAATAAAATGTAACAAATGAATTTCCAACAACAACAACAAAAACCCAAACTCACAGATACAACAGAATGGTGGTCACCAGAGACGAAAGAGGGTTGCATGAGGGTGACGTAAAGGGACTTAAATATATGGTGATAGAAGGAAACTAGACCTTGGATGGTGAGCACACACAATGGAGCACACAGATGCTGAATTATAATCTTGTACACCTGGAGATTATATAATGTTATTAACCAATATTACCCCAATAAATTTAATTTTTTTAAGTCTTATTCTTGAACAAATAAATGTTCACAACTTTCCAATTGAAAGATATATTAGGGTTCAAACAAAGAAGCAGAATCACAAAGAAATTAGATAGCTAGCTGATATTGATATCAATCTAATATAAATGTTATATATATATTTACATATAATATCAAGATTATATATAAAGATCTATCTCTATATCTTGCAAGATATTTGGCACAACCTTCTTTCGATTAGTTTTTAAAATAATTTTTCTACCTTTTTTTGTTTTATGTGGAATATCATAAGTAAATTTATACATATTTATTTTCAAGTTTTGATTGTGGACAGAGAGAATCAATTCAGGAATAATTGTTTAAAAGGAGAGTATAAACATAGGTGAATTTCTGATAAAAACAGTTACTAATACTTGATAGAATCGGGTAACATGCTAAAAACATATTTATCAAACATTTTTACTGATTTGGGAAACATTTGTTTGAAATTACAGAAAAAGTAAGATATAAACATTTAATTTTTCTTATAATTTTTATATATGAAGTCTATTTCAAATTGAAATTTAATGTATAAGTTTTGGGCTACAGTGTTCTGATTTTCACTTCTTTAAAATATCTGCAGTTTACAATTTTCACAAAAGATTTTGTAGCTGATCACTTAAATGGATGTGTATTTATAAGGAGTTTCTATAACTGTAATTTGTGTAATCCAACAAGTTTCTCAACTCTTCTTGGAGAATCCCACTTATGATTACATATACATAATACATACTTTTCAATGTTTTTACTAAACTTAATAAAATCTGTAATTATATTATTAATTCATCATTTTGTTCAATTATTTACTACTGTGGAAGTATTTATTTTAAGATTATAGGAGAAATTCTTTACTTTATAATTTATACATAATTTTAGACGTACAGAAAAATTGCAAGAATAGTGCAAAGACTTCCTAGGTATTTCATACTTTTCATTTCACATTTGCTTTACTTTTTCTCTCTCATCTTTTCAATGCATGTGTATGTATGATGTATATATTTTTCTGAAACATTAGCGTAAGCTGCAGGCATTGCATCCTTTTATTCCTAAGTACATCAGTATGTAGCTCCTAAAATTCAGGAATTCTCTTACATAATCACAATAAAATTATCAAAATCAGAAAATTAACATTCTTACTATGCTATTATCCAACATAAAGACTTCATTGAGATTTTGTCAATTATATCAATAATGTCCTTTATAACAAAAGAAAAATACAAGAGAATGTGTTACATTCTATAGCCATGTCTCTTTTTTCTCCTCTGTTTTGAATCATTTCCTTAATCTTTCTCTGTATTTCTCTACATTGATCTATTTGAAGAATACAAGCCAGGTATTTTGTAGAACTTCTCTCAATTTAGGTTTGTTTCTTCATGATTAGATCCAATTTCTGCCCTTTTGGCAAGGATGTGAAAGAAGTGATGCTGAGTTTTTTTCATTGTATCATATCAGAAACCACTTGCTGTCAATTAGTCTCATCACCATGAAATTTAAATTTGATCATTAGCTTAAGGTCATGCCTGCCAAGTTTTTTCACTGTAATATTTTTACTCTGTCATTAATAAGTACCTTTTGCATAGATGCAGAAAAAGCATTTGGCAAAATGAAACAGCCTTTCCTAATAAAAACTCTCAACAAATCAGGGATTAAAGAAAATGCCTCAACATAATTAAGGCCATATGAGACAAGTCCATAGCTAACATCATACTAAATAGTGAAAAGTTAAAAGCTATACATCTAAGATGAGGAACAAGGTAAAGCTGCCCACTCTCACCACTTTTCTTCTATATAGTATTAGAAATCCTACCCATATCAATTACACCAGAAAAAGAAATAAAAGGCATCCAAATCAAAGAGGAAGACGTAAAACTGTCATGATTGCAGATGACATGATATGATGTATAGAAAACCCTAAAGATTCTACCAAAAAACTGTTAGGACTAATGTAAAATCAGTGAAGTTGCAGAATACAAAGTCAGTAGACAAAAACCTTTGTGTTCATATACATTAATAACCAACTCTTAATAAGAGAAATTAAGAAAACAATCCTATTTTCAATTGCATCAAAAAGACAATACCTAAGAATAAATTTAACCAAAGAGGTGAAAGACCTGTATACTGAAAACTATAACACATTGCTAAAAGAAATTGAAGAAGACACAAATAAATGGAAAGATATTCTATGCTCAGGGATTGGAAGAAACTATATAGTTAAGATGTCCATCCAACCCAAAGCAATCTACAGATTCAACGCATTCCTAATAAAATTACAGTGGAAATTTTTCACAGAAACAGAACAATTTTAAAATTTGTATGGAGCCACAATAGCCACTGTTAGCCAAAGCAATATTAAGAAAGAGGAATAGAGGTGGAGGTATTATGCTCCCTGGTTTCAAACTATACTACCAAGCTATAGTAAGCAAAACATTATGATAATGGAACAATAACAGACACAGATCAATGGAACAGAATAGAAAGCCCAGAAATTAATCCACACTTATAAGGTTACCTAATATATTACAAAGAGGGGGGGTATGCAATGGGGAAAAGACACTCTCTACGAGAAATGATTTTAGGAAAACTGGATAGATACATGCAAAAATAAAAATAAAGCTGGAGAACCATACACAAAAGTAAACTCAAAATGGATTAGAGACTGAAATGTATGAGCTGAAACCACAGAACTCCTAGAAAAAAATATAGGCAGTAAACACTGACATTAGTATTAGCAATAGTGTTCTGGATATGTCTCCTCAGGCAAGGACAACAAAAGCAGAAATAAAGACATGTGACTACATCAAACTAAAAAGCTTTTGCACAGCAAAAGAAGCCATCAACAAAACAAAAAGACAACCTGATACATTGAAGAATATATTTGCAAATAATATACTCAATATGTGGTTAATGTCCAAAATATACAAAGAACTCTTGCAACTCAACATTAAAAAAAAAAAAAAAAAAAAACTAAAATGAGCAGAGGACCTGAAGAGACATTTTCTCTCCCCCCCCGTCCCCCCCCAAAAAAAATGTAGATGGCCAAAAGACACATGGAAAGATGTTCAACGTCACTAATTATTAGGGAAATGCAAATCAAAACCACAATGAGATATCACCTCCTACCTGTTTGAACAGATATTATAAAAAAGTCAACAAATAACAACTGTTGGCAGGATGTGGAGTAAAGGGAACCCTTGTGTACTCGTGGTGAGATTGTAAATTGGTGCAGACATTATGGAAAGCAGTATAGAGATTCCTTAGAAAATAAAAAATAGAACTATCAAGTGACTCATCATTTTAACTTCTGAGTATTTATGTGAAGAAAATGAAACACTAATTAAAAAATATATATATGCATTATTTACAATAGCCATGATATGGAAGGAACCTAGGTGTCCATTGGTAGATGCATGGATAAAGAAGATGTGGTACATATACTCATATGCAATGGAATATTACTCAGGCATGAAAAAAAGAATATTGCCATTTGTGACAACATGGATGGTCTATAGGGTATTATTCTAAGTAAAATAAGTCAGACAGAGATAGAAAAGTACCATGTGACTTCACCTTCACCTATATGTCAAATCTGAAAAAAACAAACAAAACAGACTCACAGATACAAAGACCAAACTGATGGTTGCCAGAGATGAGGGGGTGAAGGATGGGAGAAAAATATGAAAAAGAATAAGGGGTACAAACTTCTAGTTAAAGAAAAAAGTCACAGGAGATAATGTACGGTGTAGGGGAAATAGTTAATATTATTGTAATAATTTTGTATGGTTACAGATAGTTACTAGACTTATTTTGGTGATCACATCATAAGAAATATAAATGTTTAGTCCTTATGTTGTAAATGTGAAACTAATATAATGCTGTATGTCAACTTTACTTCAATAAAAAAGATAAATTACCTAGGAATACATTTAACCAAGGAAGTGAGAGACCTGTACTCTGGAAACTATAAAACATTGATGAAAGAAATTAAAGAAGACACAAATAAATGGAAAGATATTCTGTCCTCATGGATTGGAAAATTTAATATTGTGAAATGTCCCTACTACCCTATGCAATCTACAGATGAAATGCAGTCCTTATCAAAATTCCAATGGCATTTTTCAAAGAAATAGCACAAACGATTCTAAAATTTGTGTGGAATCAAAAAAGACCCTGAATAGCCAAAGTAATCCTGATAAAGAAGAACAAAGCTGGAGTCATCACACTCCCTGATTTCAAACATTATTATGAAGCTACATAATCAAAATAGAATAGTATTGGCATAAATACAGATACACAGGTCAATGGAAAAGAATAGAGAGCCCAGAAATAAACACATATATGGTTAATATATGACAAAGGAGCCAAAAATACACAATGAGGAAAGGACAGTCTCTTCATTAAATGGTGTTGGGAAAACTGGACAGCTATATGCAAAAAGTGAAACCATACCTCTATCTCAAACAATACACAAAAATTAACTCAAAATGGATTAATGACTTGAAAATAAGACCTAAAATATAAAACTCCTAGAAGAAATAAGTGGTAAACTCCTTGAAATCTGTCTTGGCAATGATTTTTAAGATTTGACACCAAAAGCAAAGGCAACCAAAGCAAAATTAAACAAGTGGGACTGCATCAAACTAAACAGCTTCTGAACAAAAAAGGAAACTATAGCAAAGTGAAAAGGCAACCAACTGAATGGAGAAAATATTTGCAGATCACTATTGAATAAGGGGTTAATAACCAAAATGCATAAAGATTTCATAAAACTCAATATAAAAAGACAAACATTCTGATTAAAAAATAGCAGAGGACCTGAATAGACATTTTTCTAAAGACAATGTACAGATTGCCAGTTAGGTACAGGAAAAGGTGCTTAATATCACTAAATATCAGGAAATGCAAATCAAAACCACCATGTGATATCATATCATACATGTTAGAATGGTTATTAAAAAAGACAAGAAATAGCAAGTGTTGGCAAATATGTGAAGAAAAGAGAACCCTCCTGCACTGTTAGTGGGATTGTAAATTGGTGCTACCACTATGGAAAACTGTATACAGGTCCCTCAGAAAATTAAAAATGGAACTATTACATGATCCAGCAATTCCACTTCTGGGTATTTATTCAAAGAAACAAAAATACTAATCAAAAAAACATATGCACTGTCATATTTATTGCAGCATTATTTACAATGTCCAAGTCATGCAAGCAACCTAACTGCCCATTCATTAATAGTTGAATAGATAAAGAAGATGTGATATACGAGGTCTGGCAATTAGTTTGCGAACTTGTTGCAATGATGTTGCTAACCTTTTTTTATATCAGAGGGATTATTCATTATCAATTTGTACCAACTAGACAAACAGCTAACCAAGTTTACTATTTGGAAGTGCTGAAAAGACTGCATGAAAAAATTAGATGACTTAAACTTTTCACCAACAATTCATGGCTCTTGCATCACAACAATGCATCAGCTCACACATATGTAAGGGAGTTTTTAGCCAGTAAACAAATAACTGCTTTGGAACACCCTCCCTACTCATCTGATCTGGACCCCAATGACTTCCTTACCCAAAGATAAAAGAAATATTGAAAGGAAGACAGTTTGATGACATACAGGACATCAAGAGTAATATGATAACAGCTCTGATGGCCATTCCAGAAAATGAGTTCCGAAATTGCTTTGAAGAGTGGACTAGGTGCTGGCATCGGTTCATAGCTTCCCAAGGGGAGTACTTCGAAGGTGACTGTAGTGGTATTCAGCAATGAGGTATGCAGCACTTTTTCTAGGATGAATTTGCAAACTTAATTATCTGACCTCCTATATGTGTATATATACCTATATGTGTATATACACAGGATGCCAAAAAAATGTGTACATATGTTAAGAAAGGAAAAAAAAACATATTAAAATTACTCTGATGATAACTTTGAGCACCTCTTGTAATTGCAGAAGTCAAACATGACTTGTATTCCTCTTTTGTGATTGGTATATATTAATTATTACAGTTTTAATACAGAGTTTTCTCTTTCTTAAAATGTGTATACATTTTTTGGCACCGTGTGTGTGTGTGTGTGTGTGTGTGTGTGTGTGTGTGTGTGTGTGTGTGTGTCTGTATGTTTGTGAATGCATCCTAGAAAAAGTACTACACACCTCATTGTTGAATATCACTATGGTCACCTGTGAAGTACTCCCCTTGGGAAGCTATGCGCTCACGCCATTGCCTAGTCCACACTTCAAAGCAATTTTGGAACTCTTTTTCTGGAGCTGTTGTTGTATTACCCTTGATGTCCTGAATGTCATAAAAATATCTTCTTTTCAATATTTTCTTTATCTTTGGATAAAGAAAGAAGTTATTGGGGGCAAGATCAGGTGAGTAGGGAGGGTGTTCCAATACAGTTATTTGTTTACTGGCTAAAAACTCCCTCACAGACAATGTCATGTTAGCTGGTGCATTGTTGTGATGCAAGAGCCATGAATTGTTGGCAAAAAGTTCAGGTCGTCTAACTTTTTCATGCAGCTTTTTCAGTACTTCTAAATAGTAAACTTGGTTAACTGTTTGTCCAGTTGGTACAAATTGATAATGAATGATCCCTCTGATATCAAAAGGTTAGCAACATCATTGCAACAAGTTCATGAACTTAATTGTCAGACCTTGTATATACACAATGGAATATTATATAGACATAAAAAGAAGACAATCTTGCCACTTTGTGACTACATGGGTTGAACTTGAGGGCATTATGCTAAGTGAAATAAGTCAGATAAATCTCACTTTATGATCTCAGTTACATCTGGAATCTAAAACAATAACAAGATCATAGATACAGAAAACAGATCGGTAGTTGCCAAAGGTAGGGGTGTACATGGGCAAAACCTAAAGGGTGTCAAAAGGTACAAACATCCAGTTATAAGATAAATGTCATGGTGATATAATGTACAGCACAATGACTACAGTTAATATTCTATTACATACATATTTAAAATTGCTGAGTGTAGCAATTCTTGTGATGAGAAAGAAAATTTTGTAACTATGTATGATGATGGATATTAAATAACATACAGTGATGATCATTGCCCAATATACACAAATATTGAGTCATTGTGTTTTGCACCTGAAAATAATATAATGTTGTATGTCAATTATACCTCAATCAATAAAAATAAAAGCTAGCAAATAAAAGCCACATAGAAATAATAAATAAAGGGTAGATATTATTATTCTTTTAACTTTCACAGTTCTTAAGACAATATTGGCTCTAATATCTTTAGAAAGCCTAATATAATTTGCTATGTTTCTCTATTATAATAAATTAAATCTTTCATAAGCATTAATTGGTAATTCATGTCTTCATACCAGTATGGAAACGTAAATTTAGCAAAAGAAACATGAAAGGAAAAGACAATTATATGTAACACCAAAATTATGTAGTGTCCATGTTTCCAGAGGAAATAATAGGATTCTCAATCATGAATTTTTTTATATGGGATTGATTTCATAAGATTTCCATGTGGGAACTTTGAACAGTTTTGAAGGAAAGGTAGAGGTATTAATTTGTAGAAGGAGAAACAAAATGGGTGGTATTAGGGCTTGCTGGCAGGGATAATACATTTTTTTGGCTGGATAAAAACGTGTACTGCAGCTTGTAATGATATGCTACATTACTGGGAGTTTATACATTTGCTTAATATACAACATTTGACTGAAATGCTGTATATATTTTATGCTTTCACATTTATTTTCATCCCCATCAAGAGGTTCCTTCCTGTTTGACACAACCTGCTTGAGAACTAATTTTCTGTTTTTAGGAAACAAACCATGTCTAAACAATAATGTAGAAAGAATTATTGTTGTCTCTGTTTAGAATAAAGTTGGAGCTTAAATTTCTGCTTTGCTGTTTAGCCTTTCAGGTTTTCAGCTGCTTTCTACTGTGCTCTTTGGCGGCCTCCATGCATTCAAATTTCAAAAGCCACTCAAGAATTTGAGCAGAGTTTATATGCCAATTTTGGTCCTCTATTTCCTAAACTGTCTTCCTTTCTTTGCATTTTCCTCCTCAACATCCAGTTTTCTGGCAGCCCCAAATTCTTTCCTCTGGTGCCTCAAGCAAAAATACTGGAGTTTTCTGCTTGAATTTAGCTGACCCATTCCATATGAACTGAGGGGTACCCTCTGAACAATATAAATATAGCTCTCACCTTGTTTTGTTTGCTTCCTTCAAAGGTCAAATCAGCTTCAATATCTGCCAGTATTTAGTTGCTCTAAAATGCCTTCAAGTAGTTCAGTTTTAAAACATTTTGTCCAGAGTTTACAATTGTTATCAGAGAGAGGATATAACATATTCTTTTGTTACCAGATTCTGGAATAGTTTTTAACTTTGAAAATATTATACAATTGTCCTCTGAATTCTATTTTTGTTAATGAGCAATGCAGTTCAGTCTAATTATCATTTTTATAGGTAAGTTCTGATTGCTTTTTAATTGTTCTTATTTTCATTGGTTTTCTTCAATTTCCCTATAATGTCTTTAAGCTTTAAGGTAGAGGTGTGTGTGGAGAGAGAGAGAGAAAGAGAGACCAAGAGAGAGAGAGAGAGGGAACTCAGTGTACTGCTTCAATATCCGAATTAATTTTTTTTCTTAATTCTGCAGTATTCTTAATTATTCCTTTGAGTATAATCTCTTTTCTTGTTCACTGTTATCTGTTGGAATTAAATTACTGCAGTAGCCTCATAACGTTCTCCAAACTTCTACTTGCCTTCCCTCAGTGGTCCACTACCAATATAACAACTAGAATGATTCTTTAATACAAATCGGGTCTCATATCTCATTCCTTTGCCTTTCAAGACCTGCAAATACCTCCATAAATAATTGAATTTCTTTATAATTCTTATAATTCCTTACATGATATGCAATCTGACCCCATTTCCAACACCTGTTTCTCACAATCTTTCTAATTCTACCCTCTTGTTCTTTGCTGAACATACCATGTATGCTCCAAAAATACTAGGACATTTGCTCTGCTTCTTCCTTCAGTCTGGAGCACAACTCAAACAGCTATCCATTTGACTAACTCCCTTAGTCCTTTCAATATTTTTTTCAAATTTCCTCTTCTCAATGAGTCCTTTCCTAAGCATCCTATTTTATACTGCAATTGTCCCTCACTCTCACACTTGGTTAGGCTGTAAACTTCACAGGGATGAGACTCGGTCCTATTTTGTTCACAGATATATCCCAGTGCTTTGAATGCAAGTTGGCACATAGTAGAATGTAAATATTTATTGAATGAATGAATGTGTGATAGATATCATTTGTCTGACTACTGTGTCTCTTCACTATTCTTTTATAGTTTTTGTATCTATCTGTGCTGTATTCTGAGTGATTCCCAAAACTATCTACTGATGGCTTAATTCTCTTTTCCCCATATCTATGCTGCTGCTTAATCACTAATTAAGATATCTAAAATATTAATAACTATATCAATATATCTTTTCTTTTTTTTTTCTCCATGTTTTACTTTTTGTTACTAATTTTTGGATTCTATGTTTTCTGATTTCTTCTTGTGGTTGTTAAATATACTCATTTTAAGTTATCTTTCAAACTATTTTATTATATTTAGCTCTTGATGTGAGAACACTTTCCCTCCTCTAAGGTGTTTCTTGTTAATAGTGGTATTCTTCATTATGTGGTTTTTAATTTTTTACTGTAAACTCATCTTCAAAGGACCTATTTTTATGACATTACTATGGTCTTTGTGTTCTAGTGACGTTTTTATCACCTTAGATGATTGTGTTTATTTGCTGTTGCCAGGATTCTGTATATTTCCCCAACTTCTCAACTAGTTTTAAATTAATTTATTTGCTTGTAATAACTAAAATGCTTCCTAGTCTTAAGGAAGTATGAGAGTGAGGAAACATGCTTTTTCACATTTGAAATACTAGTTCTTTGCTCCTGAGGGAGCAAGTTTCACTAACACCATAGCCTTATAGGTTAAGTCTCCACACACGTCTCTCACTTCAGTCTTTCTAATCTTATTCCTCCCTGATTCTTGGCATTTCCTGTTTCTTGATTTCACATTTGGCCATGTATTTTTAAGACATTTTGTTTTATTAAATATTTATGTTTGTGAAGCTTGTGGAGAACTTATCCTCATCAAAAGTTTGTAAAAATTCTCATCACAGTTAAATCACCTATCTGCTGAGCTACACAGAAGTTGTATCCTTCACTACACACATCCTTGGCACAATATGCTGAATTACACTAAGCTTTTCATTTCAAAAGACATCATGAACATTCTTTCCTTCATGACTTTACACATGCACTTTAGTCCTCTTTAATTGCTTTCTTTAATTACCTTTCCTAAATTCTTCCTGGAAGACTCATGTGTATTATTAAATACCAAATGAAAAGTCTTCTCTGTGGAGGCATTATTGAATCTCCCAAGTACAGTTAATTGCCCTCTGCCTGGAATTTATGTGTCTGCCCTCTGAATCAGACTGTCTTTACCCTAAGAGCAGAAAAAAAAGAAAAAAAAAAAAAAGGTTATGCTTTGCTCCATAACTGCTCATCAGTTACTTAATAAAATAATGAATAAAAAATGCAATTTAAAATGTAAATCATTTCCTGTAAGCAATATTAGATATTGCTCCTTTTCCTTCAGATTTTAACTGTTATAAAATATAATGCAATTCCAAGGAAGAATGTTCTTTGGTAGGTTCTAGATGTTGCCATGTTTTCCTTTCTCTTTCTAGAAATTATAAGTGTGAATTAACTCTCAAACATGAACTAACTCAAACATTAAATATAGGGTAAGATTTCTATATCTCCCCAGAACTAAAGAAAAGAGACAGTCACTGATTATTCTACCTCTATCCTTGTCACGTACTGTAAAAATACATTAGAGAAAATCATAACTCAAATTTTATCATCTGCTTCTTATACTCACATATTAGCAAAATTAAATGGATGCTTTAAAAAAAAAAATCCCCAAAGGCTTAAATTTGGAGGCAGTTGAAATTCATAGACTTGGAACAGATTGCTCCTAAATATAGAGACAAGATATATAGATTGCCAATTTGAAATAACAGAAAAATAACCTTTTTATTTTAAGTACAAAGATACTGGCTACCTTCTCCAATAATACATTTGTTTTATGAGAGATTTTAACTTTGCTTTAGAGTCATCTCACTCCAGATAAATAATAAGTTTTATACCTACTTACAAAGATTATGTTTTAAGAATTATTTCTGGGTTAACAATGTAAATGAACAGTTCATTTTATAATGTAAACCCAGAGTGAGTTTAGAGAAGATTATTTGATTGGTTTGGACATATCTCAATGCACAACATCACACACATAATAGAGATTGGCATGTAGGCTACTGATAATGGAAAGGGGTTATATGTAATGTGCACTCAGGCATATGCACAGAATAATATCAACTTAAATATCTATATGTGGATATTTTAACTTGTCAGTTCATGAAAAATGACTAATATTCAATTTCGGATTAATTAAAAGTCATCTTACTCAAATCACTATATGTCTTTATATGTTTGTAAAATTACTGTGTGTGTGTGTGTGTGTACAAAGTGCGATAAAAAATACAGTGAATGCTGCTGCAGAGTGCCATCCAACGGAAAGGCAGGGATCTTCAATACGGGAAGCGATGCGTTAGTAACAGTGTGTGACAAGTTTCAACTGGTTCGGTGCAGGCAGTTGCATATAAGCTACAGTTGAGAGAAGGTGTGTTTTAAAGGTGTGTAAATCATCCTCCATCATGACAACACTGTGTCACACGTCATTTCTAATATGGCAATTTCTATCAAATAAAAACATTACAGTATATCCTCATCCACTTTATTCACTGAATCTGGCACCGTGTGACTTCTGGCTCTTCTCTAAAGTCAACATGACCACGAAAGATAAACATTTTAAAACTATAAGGACATCAAGGCAGCCACGACAGCACAACTAAAGATACTCATGGAAGAGGACTTCCAGAACTGCTTCAGAAATGGCAAGAACAATGGGATAAGTGTGTTCAAAGTAAGGGGGAGCATCTTGAGGGGGATTATGGCAATGTGTCTTTTGCTTTAATACATTTTTTAAATTTAAACATTCACCGTATATTTCGATCATACCATACATATGAGGTCTGACAATTAAGTTCATGAACTTGTTGCAATAATGTTGCTAAACTTTTTTGATATCAGAGGGAGTATTCATTATGAATTTGTACCAAATGGACAAACAGTTAACCAAGTTTACTATTTGGAAGTGCTGAAAAGGCTGCATGAAAAAGTAGATGACCTGAACTTTTTGCAAACAACTCATGATCTTGCATCACAACAATGCACCAGCTCACATGGCACTGTCTGTGAGGGAGTTTTTATCCAGTAATCAAAGAACTGTATTGGAACATCCTCCCTACTCATTTGATCTGGCACCCAATGACTTCTTTCTTTACGCAAAGATAAAGGAAATATTGAAAAGAAGACATTTTTATGACATTCAGGACATCAAGGGTAATATGACAACATCTCTGATGGCCATTCCAGAAAAAGAGTTCCAAAACTGCTTTGAAGGGTGGACTAGGCACTGGCATCAGGGCATAGCTTCCCAAAGGGAGTACTTTGAAGGTGACCATAGTGATATTCAGCAATGAAGTATGTAGCACTTTTTCTAGGATGAGTTCACAAACTTAATTGTCCAAAATTGTCCAACCTCCTGTGTGTGTATATAATATTATATTATTACAGTATGATATATATATATATATATATATATATATATATATATATATATACACAAATCAATAACTGAATTATGGTAAAGAGGAAAAACAAATATGGATTTTTTTCTACACACTTCCAAACAAAGTATAAGGCTTATCAACACTGTGGGAAAATGAGATGTTAGACTGTCTTTAAGGCGAGCTTAGAGCACTTGCATGGGGCTTTCTCTCCAGGGCACTGAGTCAGAACCTAGAGGTGTCAGAGAAGACAGAGTAAGGTGAGAAAGCTTAAGAGACTGGAAAGAGGTTAGTCAAACAGAGATCTTTGGATCTGTGAGCAAAGGTTTACACAAGCTCTACTGAAGGCCACCATTTTTCCTGGTCCCTAAGAGGCCAAGAAAAAAAATGGAATGGGTGTATTGAGTTCTCCCTCTGTATGAGAATTAGTAAAAGTCAAGGGGTAGTAGAAGAAATGGTATATATTTTTTCTATTATGACATAGGAATTGTGCTTTTTTTGATGAAGACAATAGAAAAGAAGGCAAATAATAGTACAATAAGGGATCTCAAAAAATTAAGACACAATAGAACAATTAGAATTTGGTCAAACCATTATTTTTTTTCAAAAAGCAAAAGTGAGAACAAGTATAATTTTTTTAAACATGTAGGAAGATGGTAAGAATAAATCTAATGTGTATTTTTATATCACATATAAAACATTTGGATTTTTTACTTATAGAAAAAGTTACATTGCATTAAAAACAAAATGCAGTTCTGTGTTGTTATAAAGAGAACACTTAAAAAGAAGTAGAAAATGTTAAAAATGATATTACAGCCAAACCCTTAGCTCCCATGATCTCATTGTTTGTAATGTTTTCTATCAAAATCAGAAGATATGGTTGAATAATTCATGATACATTGACACCATAAAGTTTGAATTTATTATAAAGAATGTACAGTGCTATATCTCTGACTCTTAAGTTTTTTACCTTATTTTAGTAAGAAAAACAAGTTTCAGAAAAATATTACTATTTGATCCCACTTGATATGCAAAAAAGTGACAGAAATCCTATATATATTTACACATTCTGTGGAAACATATGAAAGACATAATTACAGTTGTTAATATCAGTTACCTAAGGATGAGGTTAGTTGAACCACAAAATTTAGAAAAAAAAAAATTAATAGATTTTTTAAAAATTAAATGTTGTCATAAAAAATTGATTAATGACTAGTAAACTGTTTAGAAAAAATGTAATCACAATGACCAAAAAAACAGAGAATTATAGCAGAGAAAGAAAAAAATACTAATAAAAGTCAGTGGAATTTTTAAAATGGAAAAATGTAATATCAGAAATAAAAATTGAATGAACTTAATAGCAAAAAAAACACCTGTCTTTTTAATGGTTTACTTAATTAACATTTAACACCTAAATATATAAAGGAAATATTAACAGACCTAAAGGAGAAATAGATATCAATACAATAATACTAGGAAAATTTAATACCCCATTTTATCAATGGATAGATTACCTTAACAGAAAATCAATAAGGATATAGTGATCTTAAATGATATGTTAGATTAAATAGACAACAGATATACAGAACATTCCATCCAAAAGCAATAGAATACACATTCTTCTCAAGAACATATGGAACAGTCTCCAGGTTAAATCATATGTTAGGCCACAAACCAAGTCTTAATAAATTTAAGAAAATTAAAATAATATTAAGCATATTTTCTAACCATATGGTATGAAACTACAATTAAACTGCAAGACGAAAAGTGCAAAATTCACAACTATGTGGAGATTAAAAAACATGATTCTACTAAACAACCAATGAGTCAAAAAAGAAACCAAAAGAGAAAACAAAAACTACCTTTAGGAAAATGTAAATGGATATATAACATCTCAAAACATGCAACAAAAGCAGTTTTAAAATGAAAGTTCAGAGCAATAAATGCCTACTTCAAGAAACAAGAAAAACTTAAACAACCTAACTTTACACTTCAGTGAACTAGAAAAAGAACAAAGCTCAAAGTTAGTAGAAGAAAGGAGATACAAAGGTCAGAGTAGAAATAAAATAGAGACTAAAAAGAAAATAGAAAAAAATATCTGTGAAACTAAGAGCTGATTCTTCCAAAAAGTAAACATAATAGGAAAACTTTTAGAACTTAGCTAGACCAGCTAAAGAGAAAGGGTGGAAGAGACTCAACGTCTAAAATGAAAGAGGAGATGTTACAACTGATATCACAGAAATATAAAGAATCATAAGACACTACTATAAATAATTGTAGGTCAACAAATTTGACAATCTAAAAGAAATGGATACATTCCTAGAAACATAAAATCTGTTAAGATTGAATAGTGAAGAAATATAGGCTTATTACTAGTAAGACATTGAATCAGTAATCAAAATCTTCCAATTAACAAAATTCCACAATCAGATGGCTTCACTAGTGAATTCTACCAAACATTTAAAGAATACCAATTCTTCTGAAATTCTTCCAAAAAAAAAAAAAAAAAAAAGAACAGAAAGGAACACTTCCAAACTTATTTTACAAGGCCACCATTACCCTGATAGCAAAACCAGACAAGAATGCAAATAAATAAATAAATAAATAAATAAATAAATAAATAAATAAATAAATAAGGAAAGGAAAGAAAGAAACACAATTACAGGCAAATATCCCTGGTGTACAGAGATGCAAAAATTCTCAACAAATATTAGCAAAACAAATTCAACAATACAGTACAAAGATCATATATCATGATCGAATAGGGACACAAAGATGGTTCAACATCCACAAATCAGTCAATGTGATACACCATGTTAACAAAATGAAGAAAAAAATCATATGATCATCTGAATGACTGCACAAAAAGCACTTGAAAAAAAATTAAACAGGCTTTCATGATAAATCTCTCAACAAACTAGGAATAGTAGAAATTACCTCAATGTAATTAGGTTGTGTATGACAGGCACACAGCTAACATACTAAATGGTGAATAGCTGAAAGCTTTACTTCTAACATCAGGAGCAAGATAATGTTGTCCACTCGAACCTCTTTTCTCTTACATAGTACTAGAAATTCTACTCAGATCAATTACGTCAGAAAAAGATATAAAAGGCATCCAAATCAGAAAGGAAGATGTAAAACTCAATAATAATTGTAGATGACATGATATGATATGTAGAAAACTCTAAAGACTCTACCCAAAACACACAACTAGTAAACAAATTCAGTAATGTTGCAGGATATAAAATCAATATACACAGGCGGCCAGATGGCTCAGTTGGTTAGAGTGAGAGCTCTTAACAATGGGGTTGCTGGTTCAATTCCCACATGGGCCAGTGAGCTGCACCCTCCACAATTAGACTGAAGACACCAAACTGCCACTGAGCTGCCAGTGGGATGGCCAGATGGCTCAGTTGGTTAGAGCACGAGCTCTAAACAACAAAGTTGCCAGTTCAATTCCTGCATGAGAAGGTGGGCTGTGCCCCCTGCAAGTAAGATTGAAAATGGCAACTGGACGTGGAGCTGAGCTGCACCCTCTACAACTAGATTGAAGGACAATGACTTGACTTGGAACTGATGGGCCTTGGAAAAACATTATTCCCAAATATTCCCCAATTAAAAAAATATTTTTAAATCATACAAAAATCTGTTGTGTTTCTATATACTAATAATGATCAAAAGGGGAAATTAAGAAAACGATCCCATTTACAATTGCATCAAAAAATGAAATACATAGAAATAAATTTAACCAAGAAGTGAAGGACCTATGCACTGAAACTATCAGACATTGCTGAAAGAAACTGACAAAGATAAGTAAATAGAAAAATATTTTATGCTTATAGATCGGAAAAACTAATATTGTGAAAATGTCCATACTACCCAAAGCAATCTACAGATTGAATATAATTCTTATCAAAATTCCAATGTCATTTTCCACAGAAATACCACAAAAAATTCTAAAATTTATATGGAATTAAAAAAATAGCCAATGCAATTCCAATATAAAAGAACAAAGCTTGATGAATAATGCTCTTTGATTTCAATCTATATTACAAAGCTATACTAATCAAAATATTGTAGTTTGGGAATGAAAACAGACACATAGATCAATGGAACAGAATAGAGCCCAGATATAAACTTGTCCCTACATGGTGAATTAATTTACAACAAAGGAACCAAAAACATACAATGGGGAAAGGACAGTTTCTTTTATAAATGCTGTGGGGAAAATTGGACAGCCACATGCAAAAGAATAAAGCTGAAGTACTGTCTTATACCATACACAAAAATTAACTTTGAAATGGATTAAAGACTTGTACATATGACCTGAAACCATAAAACTCCAGAAGAGAACATATGTGGTAAACTCCTTGACATCAGTCTTGGTGATGATTTCTTGGATTTGACACCAAAGGAAGGAAAAATAAACAATTGGAACTACATCAAACTAAAAAGCTTCTGTAGAGCAAAGGAAAACATCGACAAAATAAAAAAGCATGGTACTGAATGGGAGAAATTATTTGCAAATCATATATCTGATAGGGGGTTAATATCCAAAATATATAAAGAAGTCCTACAACTCAATAGCAAAAAAACACATATTCTGATTAATAAATGGCATATTTTTCAGACACACAGAGTCTTTGAAAAGGTGCTTAACATCACTAATCATCAGGGAAATGCAAGTCAGAACCACATTGAGATATTACCTTACACCTGTCAGAATAGCTATCATTAATAAATCAACAAACCACAGTGTTGGCAAGATTTGGTGGGATTGCAAATTGGTGCAGCCACTATGGAAATCATGGAGGTTCCTCAAAAATTAAAAATAAAACAACCATATGATTCAGTAATTCTGCTTCTCGTTATTTATCTGAAAAAATTAAAACACTAATTTGAAAAGATATGTGCACTCCTATGTTCACTACAGCATTATTTACAATATGCAAGTCATGGAAGCAACCTCAGTGTCTCTGAATGGATGAATGAATAAAGAAAATGTAGAATGTATATACAATGAAATATTATTCAGCCATAAAAAGAATGAAAACTTGCCATTTGTGACCTTGCCATTTATGCCATTTGTGACCATTACATCCAATGCCCTCATGGATGTAACTTGAGGGCATTTTGCTATGGGAGGTAAGTCAGAGAAATCTCACTTATAGGTGGAATCTAAAAAACAACAATAAGATCTGGATACAAGATAAAAGATTGGTGATGGCCATAAGTAGACTGAGGGGGTGAGTGAAATGGGTGAAGGTTGTCATTAAGACACAAACTTCTAATTATAAAATAAATAAGTCATGGAGATGTAATATACAGCAGGGTGACTATAGTTAATAACACTCTATTTAATATTGGAAAGTTGCTAAGATAGTAGGTCCTAAAAGTTCTTAGCACAAGAAAAAAATTTATAATCGTTCATGGTGCTGAATGCTAACTACACTTATTGTGGTCACCATTTCACAATACACACAAATATTGAATTGTTATTTTGTACACCTTAAACTAATATAATGTTACATGTCAGTGCATCTCAATAAAACAGACATTTTTTAAAGAAACATAAAAAATAAATAATTATTTAACATTTAATGCAATTATGATTCTGGATGGATTTCTTCTTATTATTATTTATTTACTGTTTGGCCCCTTTTTACCAACCTCCTTTATTTTGTTTTCATTTTCAAGAACAGGTTTTGCTAATGTTCTCTATTGTTTGTTTTCTCTTGCAATCATTTTGGCTCTTTATTTTGTTCCTTCTCCGAGTAGCTTTGGGCTTGCTTTGTTATTTTTCTACCTTCTTAATGTAATTTTAAACAACTTTTTTTTTGTTTTTCTAATGTCAGCAATTACATTAGAAGTCCTCACAAAGGAGGACTTCCAGAACTGTTTTCAAAAAGTGGTAAGAATGATGTGTAAGTCTGTTCGAAATAAGGGGGAGTATTTTGAAGGGGATAATGGCAATGTGTCTTTTACTGTAATAATCTTTTCTTAATTTAAACATTCACCATATTGCTTGATCATACCTCATATACGGTCATTGAATAGGCATGAGAGTATCTTCAAAGTACTTGCATAAGCCATCTCAGCTATGACTTTTATTGACAGCCTTCCTTAAAAATTAGTCATATTATTCTGATTCTTTATATGCCAAGTACTTTTGGATTCTATTATTTATATTTTAAATATTTACTTGTGGAGACTATGGCTTCCCATTCCTCCAAAGAGTGCAGATAGTTTCGTTTTAGTAAAAAGCTCTGTCATTTTTGTCAGGTTAAGACAATTTGAGCCTGCTTTAATGCTTCATGAATTTCAGTTCCGCTATACAGTTTGAAAGAATTTATACATAGCATTTGGTGGTTTATGTTTGAACTATTTTTTCAGTTCACTCCCTCTTCCCTTTCTAGCTATTCTGGTTGCCCTGGTCTCTGGCTTATAGTTTTTCAGATCTGAAACATGTAGGGTGCATTATTTGAGTTTTAATACCTTGCACCATGCTACAACTGATGTCTGCCCTCAGGAAAAAGCCAAAACATGGAAAAATCACCATGTATCAATCCCTTCTTCAAAATTTGGACTTTCCTCCAAAATCTACCTGCTTTTTCTCCTAAGACACTATATAGTTTCATTTTGTATTTTTCAGTTTTTATTTATCTTTTAGAAAGTTGCTCTGTTAGGAGTTTACTTCATGATACTAGAAACTAAAATCCGGGAGTAATTCTTTAAAACTATCTTTTGTAGAGAATATGACATTTTCCCACATGAATTATGTAAGAAATAATAATAAAACCAATCTCATCATCTAACAGTTAAATTTATTGACTTTTCATATCTATTATTAGGTAATCTGTGTATTGATTTTTTTCCAAGTGGCAATAAGAAATATTAAAGCAATGTAATCTGGAAAGATGATGGGTTTGGTAATTCATTTTCTATTGGAAAAAATATGTAATTATGGTCTCTGTAGTGTAGATCTACACTACAGAGTAGTGTAGTGTAGAGCTACACTACTTTCTTTGGAACAATATTGGAATTCTCATTTTTATCATGGTAGCTTAAATAGTAAGCTTTAAAATGAAGCATCACAAATATATTGTAATTTAGATATTCCATTCACCTGCATTAATAAAAACTACATGTGAAATTGAACTGAATATATACAATAAAATAAATATATTACAATGTAATATTTAACATGATATAAGAAAGGAAGTCTTGGCATATTAACATATTCTCTCATATTTAAACCCCTGTAATATATTCAAAGGTATCTTGAAGATAGATGTAATTTACAGTTGTCATATGCAAATGAATAAGCATCAGTAAAACATTATTTGAGAACAGTTTTATTGTAGTGAACATTTATTTTTGTACAATATTAAATTTTATAATTATATACCAAGGATTGAATTTAAACTCACATAGTAATTATTTTCAGTTTTATGGCAAATTATTCTTTACCTTAAAATAGTAGTTTCTTCATAATTTAAGAAAACAAATCAAGATTTTATTAAAAACGAAGAAGCTATAAATCATATTTGGGCATATAGAATTAAAATGTATTAGTAAACTTAAACTATTTTAATGAAAACATTTTCAATAAGCATTTTATCTATTTTTCTATTTATTTCTGTTGTAGTGGAGTACAAAATGGCATAAAGGCAGAACCAGATGGTTTAAAGCTATTAATGTATGAAAAATAGTCCATTCATCTTTATTTGAGATTGGAATTTTTTTAAACTTTATTTCAAATTAAAGTTTATTTATAATGTGAGCATGGGAATGATTTATTTCCTCATTAGGCAAGATAATAATGGCAGTGATGAAGTTGGGAGAAAACATTGTTGCTTTCAATAAGAGCTTTCCAAGGGATAGACATATGCAAAGGACAGACGGATGGACTAATTGAACTAAGTGCATTATTAGCTACTCAGACTTTGGTTTAATGTCAGCCAAAAATATTGACACATGGCCAGTGACTGAGTACTAAGGACCAAGGGTTAGACACTTTGTGCATAAATGTAAATACATTGTTTTAAGACATAATTTGAGTGAATTGGACAATTTATAGCATCTTTCCTTAAGTGGTGGTTTTAGTTAAGTCCCAAATGTGGCTGATACATTAAAGTTTTTTTAATTGCATAAACAAGCCCTTTATCCCACCTTGCCATTCCCCTACTGTTATGTGATGAATTTTTCAGCTCACTCAGAATAGAAATTGAAGTACCTCAAAATTGTCCTTTTTGTTGTGGTTTTGGTGGATGGAAGAAAAAAAAAACAGCAATGAAAATAAATTGGAATGTTTGGCCACAAGGTAACATCAGCACAGGGACAACAGAGAATATATGTTTCTGTTCAAATAGATATGAAAAGAAAGGCTTAATACACAGATAGACTTCATCTCCACTATAAGCATTCTTGCTAATTGGGAATGGAGTTTAAGTTGTTTGGAATAAGGTCAGGTTATGTGATCCAAACATAATGGTGTATAACACTTGAGAAAAACAATCTGCTTTCTAACATGACAAGAATGATTTGCAGTTAATAATAGAGGGGAAAAGGCCAGTCTTTTCAGATACCCTTGACTTCACCTAGGACAAAAAAGAAATCGCTTCTGCTGCTGTGAGCTACTTACTTTCTTCCTGGTCATTATTGCTTAGTTATATTTTAGTGATGAAATCTATCATTACTGACTTTATTGACATTAAAGTTGATTTATGTGTGTGCCTGGTGAATAAAAACAGCATTATGCCTACATTCATATTGCTGAGTACTTGAGAAAGCAAGTGTAGCTCCGACCTAATTGTCTTTTGCTGGTTCACTTACCCTCTAATCCCAGCTTGAAAAAAAAAGAAAAAAGAATTACTCCTTCACCAAATCAAGTGATAATGGAGAACTGCAAGCCTTAAAATGCTTGTTTATTATTGTTGTCTGATACTGTAGAAAAGGAATTTAAATTTGTTTGTAATTTGCATATATTACCACTAGAAATCCATACTTATTTAAAACAGAATTCTATATTTTAACACATTGCCAAGTGTTCTTTGGATACCAGAATTTGTTAAAATGTATATAATAAATTGTGGCCAAACATCCTAATTTATTTTCATTATATTTTTTTCTTCCATTTCCAAAATCACAAAAAAGGCTAATTTTGAGGTTTTTCAATTTCTATCATCAATATAAATAAACAAATGTGTATTAACAATGAATTAGTGATATTTTCAATGTTAGAATGGAATTACTAATTTGCCAATTCTTGGTTTATTGGGTAACTGGTTGTTTCACCTCCTACTATTCATTTTTTTTTTTTTTTTTTTTTGTAGGAAGAAAACTAAATTCCTAAGAATATGCTTAAAGAAAATCATTTCTAAACTAGTCATTTCTGAAAACATTGGTAGATTACGTAATAGTTTTGACAATGGAGAACACTGATTATATAGAGAAGTTATTTTAAAGAAGTTAGTTTTTAGATTAAAAGGGAGGCAGCTGGATGACTGGGAGAGCCATTAGACCATGGTACAAGAATGACTGTCCCAGTTAGCCTAACTCTCTTTCACTTTCTTTCATAGGTATTTCCTCTGTTACAATGTAATTCTGTTTTGGCAGTTGCTTTTTAATACATCAGGACCAACTAATCTACTGCACAATATTGATGCCAAAATTCCTAAGGGAAATTATAAAGCTAGTAGTGATATTAAAACCTATTCAACTAGTACAGTACAGGCATAAGTGAGTCAAAGTATATGCCAACCAAACAGATTAGCTGTAAAAGACTCTGGTGGCTGACTTATGAAAAGTGCCTTAGATAGAAATACATATTATTGTAGGATTTTAGAATAAAAATCTGCAGGAAATACTATACTATACGATTTCTCATATTCATTCAAGTGGTAGAATTTTATGAGCAACACTAATATTATTTTTGCATATTAATAGATTTCATGGGAACACTCCTATTGTAACTTGATTTTCATTTTATTATACATTAACTTTGTATTGTGCTTTAAAAGTTCTCGCTAGTTACCTACCAGCCATTTCCTCATACATTCACATATAAATTCTTATCATTATAGGGGGGAAAAGGAGAAAGAGACAGAAAGAGAAAAAGAGGAAGAGAGGGCGAGAGAGAGAACGAGAGAAGTAAAATAGCTGCTTAGGTGACATTGTAATCCTATTCTCTTAAATCCTTGTTTAGTCCTCAGAACAAAGCTGCCTCTATTACATAATAGTCTAACATCATTTCAATTTTTGATGAAGTGTCAATTCTCAGATCATGGAACCTGACAATTATGCATTCACAATATTGTGTAACAACACAGAATCCATGCTGTGAAATTAGATAGAACTGGATTGGAATCTTGGCTCTCTGATTTAAACATGTGGTCCATGGCAAGTTACTTAGCAATTCTGTGCCTCAGTTTCCTATAAGTGAAATGGGGAAATAATGTTACATATTTTTTAATTTGTTTTGAAGACTAAATAAGATTTTACATGCAAAATGTAGAACATAAAACATAATGGCACATAATACATGTTTAATGAGGGCTTGCTGTCATCATCATCATCATCATCATTAGCTTATGCCATCTTGCTGAAATAGGACAAATAATATGAGTCAAATTTATCAGAATTCTGAAGTTCTGAGCAATAAGCAACATTCTTGCCTGTGTCTGAGCCGGCTAGGGAGAATAGCTACTCTCGGTTTATAACAGGCGATATAAGTGAGGTTCATTTTTTCTATTTAATGAACACTTTTTTTCCTATTTGAAAGAATCCTTATTCAATTTTAAAAAACAGTATTACAAATTTTTATTCTTCTTGGTTTAGACTTAAAATTTTTCAAAATAATATTTGCCTGAGAAAGAAAAATGGAGGCTATAGTTGTACCAGGAACTTTCTTAGGTAATTCAAAAAAAGTTCAGCAAGTATATTAGTTCTTGGCAGCCAGAACATTGGAAAATATAACCTTCTGCAGAAAATTGTTCGTAGGAAATTAGTTTTACAATCCTAGTGTTTTGTAATGCTATCATCTATAAATAGTGCAAATGTATTGAGTGTCTAGGATGCATGAGCTTGAAAGCAACAACATAACCAGAAAAATACGAATATGAATTTTCCTGTACTGTAAAGGTTAGATGTATTATCTTTTGGAATGCTGCTCATGCTTCTGTATAAAAAAAGTAGTCTTCTTAACTATTTGATAAGTGCTACCCTATGATCAAAATCTGGTTTAATCTTGAGCCAAACACCAAAAACATAATTGTGTCCTAGATCTTGCCTTTAAAATTGAAGGAATTTCTAAGGCTGTGACAGGTTACTTTGTCTATTCTATTATAGAATGGTAATGGGCTTGTGTACTCTAAACTGAATGGAACCGTTATTAGTCTATGAGGAGATTGCAAAATCCACGATGACTTAACTTGTTTGCTGGACTTTCCCACAACAGCAAACCAAACTGAACTGTTCCAAATACCTAAAGGTTGACTTCACATTGCCTTAATCTATAAGGACATAGTTTCACACTTAGAAAATGAGAAGCTAGGCATGTCAGTAAATAAATGACACCCCCCCCCACACACACACACACCAAAAAAAAAAACATATATAACACAGAAAAATCAATATTCACATTTTCATTAATTGATTCATTCAAAAAATTTGGACATTTCATATATAAAAATCATTATGTTAAGCACTGGGTATATTTTATTACTGAATTTGGCCTATTTTGTGTCACCAAACTAACATAAACGATAACTTAATGTGTGAACTACACAATATCATGCACTTCCAAATATTTATCAAGCATCTTTCACTTTGGTTTATGGAGTGGGGAAAAACTATAAATCAGACATAAGTCCTTCCCTCAAAGAATTTAAAGACAGTGAATAACGAGATAAGATACAAATATACTGCAAGCACAAAAAGTAGGCAATGATAAGTGCTGTAAGAGAAGTATGAATAAACGATGTGTTTCTTGACTCTAATTCCTACCCTCTGCAGTATCATCCAAGACTACATTTAGATGTTTCATGCATAATTCAAATAAACTTAAATGATGAATTGGCAGAATACATATCAGAAGACTGGAGATGCATAAAAAAAGGTAAAAAGGTAGAGACAGAAGAAAATATAATTAATCTAGGTTGTGAAATATGATGTGGATGCTCATGGCATATATGTATACCAGAAATAGTATGTGATTGGAGTATAGAATACATGAACTATGATCATCAGGTATTTCATCCAAGCTCCACCATCATCCTGAAATACCACAAAAATATAGTAAAAACCTTATAAGAATTTCATATTTTATTTTAAACAGTCATAGAAAGACACAAAAGGTTTTTGGAGATAATACCAAAATAACTAGAGATAAGCTTAGAAAGATTCATGTGGTAGCAGTATGTTGGATGATACTGGAAAGGGTAGGAATTAGAGGCAAGAAACATATACAAATAATCAATGTCAAAACAAGGTTTAAACTTGGATGATGGTATTCCATGTTTCATGGATTCACATTTTAACATCTCTGAATGAGCAGTGCAGCATTTTTTGAAGTCATATAAAACAATGATCCTCTTGTAATTATTGGCATCTAGAGTAACAGTTGACATGTCTGTATCTCCTAGAAGCAAGTGACAGGCTCTAACCACTAGTCCATTCTCAGACATTTCACCCTGGTCATCAGGAGGAAAATGTCCCACAAAACCTTTCAAGATCCTTATAGGCAGTGATACCAATGGATAGATCTGGAGATATAATACTGATATACAACCTTATATATACAATATAAGGCTTAGATTAAAATGCGTTGCAGAAACAATAGAGGTTCGTTATCTGAGGTGATATTATACATGAAGACTAGATTTAGATGTTTCATGCATAATTCATATTATGGTCTCATCTTGTCTATGTGGCATAAAATGCATCTGCCAATTCCTCTTAGATCTTCCCCCCAGGTTTCCTCTATGGAAACCTTGAAAATATGTTGTGTGTTTATTACTTGTGTTGAGTTGGGTCCAATTCCTGCCAACCCTATGAATGAATGATGTCCACAACACCCTGTCCTCAACAGCCCTCTCAGCTCCTGTAGGCTCATGCCCATGGCTTCTTTTATGGAGCCATTCCATCTCATATTTTGTCTTCCTCTTTTCTTGCTGCCTTCTATTTTTCCCAGCACTATTGTCTTTTCCAAATAACCCTACCTTCTCATGATGTGCCAACGTAGGACAACTTCAGTTTTGTCGTTTTTTGTCTCCAGGGATATTTCAGGCTTAATTTGTTCTGGACTTACTTGGTTATCTTTCTGGTGCTCCAGGGTACCCATAGCTTTCCTCCAACACCATATTTCAAATGAAACACTTTTTCCCCTATCTGCCTTCACTGTCCGACTTTCACGTCTGTAATTGGGGATACAAGGGTGTGGATGATTTTAGCCTTGCTCTCTAATGGCATCTTTGTTCTTAATAATCTTTTCTAATTCTTCTAAAGCTGCCCTTCTGAGTCTCAGTCTTCTCTTGATTTCCTGGCTGCAGTCTTCATTTGAATTGATGACTGAACCAATAATACTTAAATTACACTCAGTGCTGCATAACCTAAGATCTGGTCAAAACAGACTGCATATATGACAGTGGACCCATAAGATTATAATGGAGCTAAAATTCCTATTGCCTAGTGATGCTGTTACTGTGATAACATCATAACGCAATGCATTGCTCATGTGTTTGTGGTGATGCTGGTGTAAACAAACCTGCACTGTCAGTGGTATAAAAGTATAGGATATACAATTATGCACAGTACGTAATACTTGAAAATGATAAATGACTAAGTTAGTAGTTTGTGTCTTTACTATACTATACATTTTATCATTATCTGAGTATATACTCTACTTATAAAAAGTTTGCGATAAAACAGTATGCCATGTTAAGCCAGCAGCAGCCTCATGCATCTCATGTTTACAGCGTCTCTTGATTGCATCATTTTCTTCTGTATTTGGTTTAATTTTGTATTGTTTTGTATAGTCACATGCTGTACAGGTTTGTAGCCTAGGAGCAATAGGCTGTACCATGTAGCCTAGGTGTGTCGTAGGCTGTATCATCTAGGTGTGTCTAAGTGCATTTTCTGATGTTTGTACACACAGTGACTTAAGTGCCTAACAATACATTTCTCAGAATGGATCCCCATCATTAAGTGAATGACTGTGTTCCACCTTTATTCTCATTGTTATATCATAATTATGTAGGAGGTATTGCCAAAGTAAGAGAATTCTGTCTGCTTAGTGTGATCATGTTTCAGTTCTGCTTCATTGTGCCCAAGTACAACTATGTTTTCGTCTCATCCAATTATTAACATGAGAAGAATAAAAAAATGATATTTTCCTCCTTATTTTTCTCTTTTTACACATGGCTTTGGTGACTTGTATAATACACTGGAGTTCACTAATGTTAAAAAGATTAACCCTAAAACATCCCCCACTGTAATATAACAAATTCAAATTTTGAATACTTGTGTGCACCCAACATTCTGCTCGTTTTACAACATATCTTTAAGAATAGAGTCAACTTTACTTCTTTTTGTTCATTTATTTTTCCTCATATTATTTTTGTGTCCTGTCTGATTACTAACATTAGAGTGATGCTAACACCCTATTTTGGAATTATTCAAAATAAGTTACAGAAAATATCTTCCATAGAATTCCTTTGACACCTCTGGAAATAGTATCTTTTCACTACCATGAACAATTTTGATCTACTTTTTTCTCTCATTGTGGTGAGAGTGCTAGTCACATTCTCTCTCAATTTCCACTTTCTTTAGTGGATAGCTTTTTATCATTTATTTTACTTTTTGTTTTAGGTGACTCTAAAATGTCAAAAAGAAGGTTTTGACAAGGAAATTAAAATGTCCTTATATTTTAAGATAGGAATAAAAACAATCTGCAGCTTGAACACTTTGTGATTTATTGTACTACGCACTCCATACTGCTTACTAAGAATACATAAATATGTTTCAAGTAAACAAATAGAAATAAACTACTGGGTCTAAAAACCATGATTTTCAAACTAAAACATATAACAGATAAATCTGAGAAATGGAAGGTCCTGGGTGAAGTTAAAGTTTATGTTTAAACATCAAATATAAGTAGTTCAAATCACAAAACAAAAATATAGTTATATTTAAATCCCAGTGGAAAAGATGAAATTTAGATATAGATTCAGGAGACTTATTCGTGAAAAAGAAGGAATAAAAAACAGAAAAGGAAACCATATAAAATAAAATATGATTTCTCGGTGAAGAACTCTCAGTTAAAAACCGTTTATAGATAAAAATGGCTCATCAAGATCCAGCAAATATTGACTGATAAATATATTATGCCTCATAATTTTCTGGTATAATACTGGTGTATGTTTGTGTATGCACTATATATACATGTGCATCTATACATTACTAGCACAGATTTCCAACAAAGAAGAAAGAATCAGATAGTATCAGAATTCTTATCTGCAATTCTGGCAGCAGCTGCAAAACAATGCAGAGTAATTACAGACAATGGAGAGAAAACCATACACAGTCCATATATCATTCACTTTTCAGAATAAAAGAAATTCACAGAGATACAGGGGTCCAGAAACACCGCCATCTACTTTGTCTCAAAATATCCTTGCTAAAGATTTCTAACCAAACTACACATAAATTTGACGAGAAACATGAAAGTGGAGAAGATGATGAGGTAAAACACTAGTGAAAAATATAGTTGTATCTAAATCTACAAGGGTATACTGTTAGATCAGTTTTCTTGAAAAGAAAGAGACATGTTTTAAGAAAAATTATAATAAGAAGTAAATGCGCTAAACTGTCTCAGAATCATGGGGAACAAGACCATCTTCAAACGTTTGATTTGCAAAGTTCTGGGAGAATAGTGGGGATGAGAACATATTCTAAATGGCTTGTCTTATTTGGGGAGAAAAGCAAAAAGAGCAAACAATTAGAACATATTTGTGGGGGATAATCACTATCTTCTTTCCATGTAATAGTAGAGAAATATATATTTTACAATGAATGTCACATACTTCTCCTGATTAACAAGGGTAAATTCAAGGGAATAGCCACTTGATCGATTCAGTAAAGAAAAAATTGAAATTAATAAAAGGAAAAAGTATTCTAAAAAAAAAAAAAAAGAAAGAAAGAACCTGAAACCTAATAAACACACAGTGAGATGAAATAAAGAAAATATTTTAAACTAAAAGTTGGCTGAAATTCCCAATCAAAAGACAGAACATATTGGTTTAAGTTTAAAAATAACTCAGCTATAAGTAACATACTTAAAAACATACAGAAAGGTAGAAAATGAAGATGTGGAGAAAGATGTACCTGTCTTAACAGCAAACTAAAAAAGCAGCAGCTGTGATATTAATATTAGATAAGATGACATTGAAAAATAAATGTGATAAAAAGATATATAAATGTTTTTCATTAATAGTAAACATAATATGCATTTATTCAACAAATATTTACCGAGAACATAGTTTACTTTGTGCAGGGTAATGTTCATGGCACTAGAGGTACATTGATGAAAAAGATAAAAACAGAAAAAGACAACAACACGAAATTACTGTCCCTACAGAGTTTACGTTATAATGTGTATCATCTGAAAACGGATTAAAGATTAAATAGGCATTTATTTGGTTTGAAAAGTGAAGGAAGGTAGAGTTGGCTTGTTTTAGTGGTTTATGATAAAAATCATATTATCATCTCCATATATGCAGAAAAAGCATTTGACAAAATTACATAGCTTTTCATGATAAGGTTCAACAAAGTAAGGATAGAGGAAATTATCTTGACATAACTAAGGCCATATCTGACAAGCCCACAGCTAACATGATACTTAATGGTGAAAAGCTGGAAGCTTTTCCTCTAAAATCAGGAACAATACAAGGATGACCACTAAGGTATCCAAATTTAAAAAGGAAATGAAAAACTGTCTCTGTTTTCAGATGATATGATCTGATATATAGAAAATCCTAAGGAATCCACCCAACAGCTATGAAAACTCATAAATGAACCAAGTAAAATTGTAGGGGGAAAAATCAACATACAAAAATAGCTTGAGTCTCTATAAACTAACAAAGAACTATCTGAAAGAGAAATTTTTAAAAATCCTATTTACATTACCATCAAAAACAATACTTAGGAATAAATTTTATTTGGAGAAAGATCTGTATACGGCCAACTGTAAGATGATGAAAAAAATTGAAGAAGACACAAATAAATGAAAGATATTCTATTATTAAAATGTCCATACTACGCCAAGCCATAAGACTTAATGCAATCCTTATTAAAATTCCAATGACATTTTTCACAGATATCAAAAAAATCCTAAAATTTGTATGGAAGCATAAAGATACCCCCCACCCCCCAAAAAACAACAACAACAACAACAACAACAAAAAAAAAAAACTAGAGAAACAAGAACAAAACTGGAAGTACCACACTTCTCGATATCAGACTACATTAAAAACTGTAGTAACCAAAAAAAGTGTGGTACTGACATAAAAACAGATACATAGATTAATGGAACAGAATAGAGAGCACAGAAATAAACCCACACTTATACAGTTACGTGTAACTAATTTTACACAAGGGTGCCAAGAATACTCAACAGAGAAAGGATAGTCTCTTCAATAAATGGTGCTGGGAAAACTGGATAACCACATGCAAAAGAATGAAACTTGACTCTATCTCACACCATTGACCAATATTAACACAGAATGTATTTTAAATGTAAATGTAAGCCCTAAAACTGTAAAACTCCTAGAATAAAAAGTTACTTGACATTGGTCTTGGCAATGATATTTTCAGATTTTTTGAATACACCAAAATCACAGCCAACAAAAACAAAAAACAACAAGTGGGGCTACATCAAATTAAAAAGCTTCTGTATAGCAATAGAAACAATCAATTAAATTAAAAGATTCCTAAGAAATGCGAGAAAATATTTGCAAACCATATTTCTGATAAGAGGTTCATATTCAAAATATATAAGGAACTCATACAACTCAATAGCAAAGAAATAAGTTCTCAATTAAATCTGGGCAGAGGACGCAAATAGACATTTTTCTAAAGAAGCCATACAAATGGCCAACAGATTTTTGAAAGGGTGTCAACATTGGTAACCATCAGGGAAATGCAAACCAAAACCATAATGAGATATCGCCTCACACCTGTCAGAATAGCCATTATCAAAAAGACAAGAAGAGATAAGTGTTGCTAAGGGCATGGAGAAAATGATCCCTTTTGCACTGTTAGTAGGAGTATAAATTGGTATAGCAATTATAGAAAACAGTATGGAGAAAATTGGAAAATTTTAAATAGAACTGTCATGTGATACAGCAAAGCCACTTATGGGAATATATCCAAAGGAAATAAAAAACAGTACCTCTAAGAGATATCTGCACTCCTTTGTCATTGCGACATTATTCCTAATAGTAAAGATATGGGAACAACAACCCAAGATGCTATATGTATAATTTTATTCAGTGATAAAATATAGAAATGTTATTCAGTTATAAAAAAGACATCCTGTCATTTGTGATGACATGAATGAGCTGGAAGACATGCTGAGTGAAATAGGTGAAACACAGAGATAAATACTGTTTGAGTTCATATGTGGAACCTGAAAAAAATCAAACTCCTGGAACCAGAGTAGAACTGTAATTGCCAGGGCCTGGAGGGTAAAGGATGGGGAGATGCTGTTCAATGGGTACAAATTTTCACTTATAAAATGAGTAAGTTCTGGGAATCTAATATATAGTATGGTGGTTATAGTTAATAATACTGCATTGCGGTCAATGTGGTTACTACCGTGTTTTCCCAAAAATAAGACCTAGCCGGACCATCAGCTCTAATTTGTCCTTTGGAGCAAAAATTAATACAAAACCGGTATCATATCATATCATATCAATCATATCATATATCATTTCATATCATATCACATTATATTATATAAGACCTGGTATTATATTATATTATATTATATTATATTATACCAGTCTTATATTAAAACAAGACTGATTTTTATATTAATTTTTGCTCCAAAAGATGCATTAGAGCTGATGATCCAGCTAGGTCTTATTTTCGGGGAAACACGGTAGATTGTGGTAATAATTTCACAATAATCATATTGTACACCTTTAAAAACTACATTGTACAACCTAAATATATATAATTTTTATTTGTCCATTATATCTCAATAAATCTTGGAAAAACTAAAGAGTATCTTTCTTGTTACATTTTTATAGAAACATTTACAAAAATGGCAATAAATAGACATCATTTTTAAAGTAGAGATTTTATAGCCCTATTTGAATACAACTGATTACAATTAGCAGTGCATAATAAAGATAGATACAGCAATCTTTATTGATTAGAAATTAAAAGGAACTTCTAATATAACACTTGGTCAAAACAAAAATCAAGTGAGAAATTAGCAAATCTCTAGAAAACAATGAAACAAAGTGTTCATGCCGAAATTTACGTAACACAGCCTATATTCAACTGATAAAGATTAGGTTTAATGCCTTCATTATTAAGAAGGAAAAGTGTCAGCATAAAGGAAACTGGTATTTATCTTAATTAGAATTATAGCAAACAAGCAAAAAATAACTAAGAAGGATGAATTTAATAAATTTTGAATAAATAAAATAAACAGTAAAAGAGGTAGATGAAAGTATTATCCATAAGAGATTAGCTGAAGAAGACAAAATGGGGAGCTGCAAATATTTTCGAAATCAAAGGAAAAGAAAGAATCTAAGAAGGATCAGTTATAGAGATAAAAACAAAAATTAGACAGCCAAAGAAAGAAATGGGAGAAGGTGAGGACAAAGGCGAGAATGTAGGAGAATTCACGAGGGAGGTGATAAAAGAGTTTAGGGGTTTTATTAAGAGAAAATTCCAAGCTATTTGAAAGAATCCACATAATATATACAGTAATTTATGAAGTATATTTATACCTGTTATCTTCTGATGGCGTAGAAAATATATACATATATATTTTTAATGGTAAGTCCCTTTCTTTATCTATTATCTCATCTAGAAAATTGCATAAGAAAATTTAGAAAACTACAGAAAACATTTTGATTTTTTCAGTCCATCCTTTTGTAGCTAAGTGAAGTTAGTGACTCTTTTTACATACATTTTTATTTAAACAATTTATTTACATAAAAAGAATATTTTAAATGAATTAACACAATTTCACAATTTTCCAACTTAGGAAAGTTAGTAGGTAACCTTAACCTTAGATCCTCTTCCCTCCCAGTATATATTTTGCTTCATGCATTGATAAGAATTAGGATAATAGCTGTACTGTCTTTACTCTGGGACAGAGAATGTCATATAAGAATGACTCATAGAAAAAAGGTTATGATCATAATGATAATGCAATTACATAAAATATGTATACTTCTAGAAATAGCACTCTCTTATCAATTCATCTTTTATGAATATGTTTTAGTGTTTAGAATATGTTTAGAATAATATTTAGTGTTTAGAATAATGTTTAGTGTTTAGAATAATCAGCCCATCCCTGACTCATTAGCTACAACTAAAATAGTCAGGTAGGAAGCGAAATTAGCACTAAACATTCACCAACCAAGATCAGTTAGTTCACCTAAAACAGTAATTAAATGGCTGGCCTTGCTACCTAATGTCAGAAGAGTGAGATATAGTGAAAAAAATACGGGCTTTGGTGTCCAGCTAAAGTCCATTAAAATGCTGGCTTAGCCTCTGACAAATTGAACTTGAACAATACATATATATAATCTATAAGTCTTGTCCCTATCTGTGAAAAAAAGATAATGACCATATCATAGAGCAACTGTGAAGATTCAAATACATGATCTGTGTTGTCACTAGCACATAGTAGGTGCCTAATCAATGCTAATAACCTTTTTCCCTCTGGTGCCCTGGGTAGAACTTGTCATTGACATAGATTTGGGTTTTCATAGGGAAGGCGTTTTACACTGAAGAGGAATGACAATGTTCCTTTTTCTCTATATAAATATAAACCTCTTTAGAAAATATTATAAATATTAATAAAGCACAGTATGTTGTGTGAGATCATTAAGGGAAACCAGTTTGGTTCTGTTTTCTTCATTGCCCTCATCTATATTAAGTTATTTTTCCTGATTTCCATTCCTTGTTTAATACTGTATTACTAATCAAAGCCAACTTTCAGCCTTTTGCTCTTTGAAAGCCTTGATGGAGATTGGACCAAATGCCTGCCTGCCTGCCTACCTTAACTTGGTTTGGTGTCAAGGTTGCCTTAGCATAAACTGTGCTGTGATTCGTCCTACTAGCCTTTCTCCTACTGGAGAAAATGCATTAAACTGCGTTTATTAGACACCTGCTAATTAAGTAATCGGTGGGAAAGGATCCTGCCTGACATTTTGTTTAATGGCTTGGTTTAGTTTCTCTGGTGCCTTCTATAAGCAGTCATTCACTCATTCTCCTTTACCTCAAGAGTTGTGTGGGGACTCTCCTCACTCAAGAGTTGTGTGGGGACTCTCCTCACTCAAGAGTTGTATGGGGACTCTGCATAAGAGAAAGTCTATATAAGAGAAAGCTTGACATTTTAACTCAACTCCTTAAATTCTATTAGTCTTTCTAATCACAGAGGAAAGGTTTACTTTCTAATTCATGTGAACCTTTAAACACTATTGCAAAGATAACTGATCAAAACTGTTTTCAATTATGAGAATGTGGCAGTTTCTTACAGAGTTCTCTAAAAATTTAAAATCTTAGTTCATTTCTGCAGGGGTTTACAATCAGTCATGAAGATACCAGGGAGGGAAATGTATTCTTTGCCAGTAGCACAGTTATCAGATAACTGTTGCAAGGGTCAACTATAAGTGTTTTATAATTTTTTTCATCATATTTATATATTGGCAATTTTATATATTGGTCCTGTAACAGAAGCTATCAACCACATAGCCCACTTGGTAACCTCAGGTCTGTGATACTCACGTGGCATTATTCAATGGCAAGTTAGGATGTTGGGTGAAGTGTTGATGAAAATCCACAGTAATAAAAAATCTCACAGATGTGAAGTCAATTACAGTATCAAGTGAAGTTGGTTATGAAGAGATACTTGTTATTAAAGTATCTGTGCCTCAACAAGGCTGACCTTCTCAAATACTAGTATGTCACAAAGTACGAGATTTAAAAAAAAAAAATCCAATAACAAGTTTCCCTACTGTGGTTTCAATTGCCTTTTCAGATCTCCCACAGTGTCTGTTTCAGTCTGAGATAATGCAGACAGATCTGGTCCTCAGAAGGGCAAAGTGCCTTGTGCTTACACTAGAGTAATCATGAAGAGGATTTCTACCTTGATCAAATTGTCTAGACATATTTTATTCAAACTCAACTCCATTTAGCTTGTGTACACAAAGTTTTGAATTGCAGAAATTGAAAACCTTTTTTATATATGCTAGGAGCTCAAAAAATAGTTGTGATGTTCCACTGAGGAAGTTTATAAGAAAATTTACGTCATTTCAACTTCATAGTATTGCATAAAAATAAACATATGTATACATTAAAATGGATATGTTCTGTTGTTTCTCCTGTTTGAAAAAAAGCTTTCTTACTAAAACTGTCACACACAAAAATTGGAAGGATATTCTTTGAAAACTGAGAGAGTCCATGGGATGTCACCATGACTTTTACCCATCAGTGTCATTTTCTTGCTCCTCTTTAGAGCCACCCTAAGAAGCCAGTGCTCATTTTTATTGTAACCTTGTCATATTTTGTAATAAATTTCAGTTTACTGTTGTAAGTCCCAACTATATTTTAACAATTTTGAACAGAGGAGATGTTTTATTTTCTTATACTAACAAAGTACTACGCCTAGCCCACAGAAGTCACTTTATAAATCTTGATTAAAAACAAACTAATACTAAACAAGAAAAATATTTTGGAATAATGTTGAAAGATCCCAGGAAAATACTATACTTTAAGCTATCAAATTCCATGTCTATTTCACTTGCTGAATAAAATTATGTGTTCTATATATATGGAAAAGTGAGACTTTTAAAATGTACTAAATAAAATGGCAGAAACTAAGACTATCACAACCTGGCATAACATGGCATCTTAGTCTTAAAATTTAGAATTCAACTTGTCTTGGTGAGTTTGAGCTCTACTATACCAAGATGCCATAGGCTGGGTGGCTGAAACAATTTACATTTCTTTCTCACAGTTCTGAAGGCTGAAAGCTGCAAAGTGCAAGATCAGGGCACCTGCAGGTTAGGTTTCTGGCAAGAGTCCTCTCCCTTAGTTTATAGACAGCCATCTCCTGGTTGTATCCCACATGATGGAGGGAGAGAGCGCTAGTCTCTTTCTCTTCTTAAAAGGACACTAATCCCATCATGAGGGCTCCATCTTTGTGACCCCCTCTAAATCTAATTTCTTCCCAAAGACTCCACCTCCAAATAATATCACATGGGGGACTAGGATTTCAACATATGAGTTTTGGGGTGACACAAATATGCAATCCTTAGAAACATTAGAGTGGATGCATCTGAGTTTGTGTGTGTGTGTGTGTGTGTGTGTGTGTGTGTGTGTGTGTTACTCTTTCTTCTTATCATGTCTCCCCAAAAATAAGACCTAGCTGGACAATCAGCTCTAATGCGTCTTTTGGAGCAAAAATTAATATAAGACCCAGTCTTATTTTACTATAAGAACTGGTATAATATAATATAATTAATAATATAAAATAATATAATATTATATAATACCGGGTCTTATATTAATTTTTGCTCCGAAAGACACATTAGAGCTGATTATCTGGCTAGGTCTTATTTTCGGGTAAACAGGGTAGTAAGTTATAAAGCATAGAATAGACCTCCCAACCAACTGCATACATTTAGCTAGTTTTAAGTCAGAGGATATGGACCTTGATTCTGTCCTCTTTTAAAATCCAAATACCTTATTCAATTCTGACAGGTCAATGGATTCCAGAAGTCACTAACTAAGCCTGGTGAAATTTCACCTACAATTGTTTAATATCACAGAACAGTTCTATTTTCTAGCCTATAGTTTCATTGTTGTTGCTATTCACTTCCTTGTGTCCATTCTTCATTTTTTTTCTAAAATGACACATTCTACATGTATAATCACAAAAAAATTGAAGGCAATAAATTTAGAAATATAAAACCATCAGTAATTGTCATGAGTTGTATAGTTACTATTTCTATGAAACTTAAGTGCAAATATTAAAAAACATATATGTATATATGTATATATATAGATAGATAGATAGATAGATAGATAGATAGATAGATAGATAGATGATAGATAGATAGATGGATAGATATATATATAACTGATTGTGATATTTTGAGTCTGAGCTTCTTTTTCTGATCAGAAGTAAGAGATATATTCTTTCCATTTTGGAGTATGCCTGTTTGCTCCAGAGATATTTCACTATTGGGATATTTAGGAGATAAGAGACAATTGACTTACTAGCAGCTTCAATCTCATTGGAGCATTTTGAAAGTAAAAGAAAAACATTTTTCCTATGTCTTCTGCGTGAACTCCTAAGATTAAATTCTGAATGGATTGAATAATAGAGTAAATGGGAGAAAATTTCACAATGAAAGAAAAAAAAATGAGACGAGAAAAAAAAGAAAATCAAGATGGGAATGCAACCTTGCAAATACTTCCTTACCTAGGAAAAGTAATGATGACCCAGATGAAGAATAAAAATTTTCAACTTCATTTATTACTGTGGTTTGCCTCCTAAAGGGATGGCAGTGTGGTTTAACATGCAGTCTGCTAGCAATGGAACATCAATAAACAAAACTCAAATTCTCCCAGCTGAGACATTCAAATAAGGTTGGAGATAGAGATGGTGAAGAGATATACAGAACCAACTGGTTCCTGACAGTTTTGCAGAGGAAAAAAATCCCCTTCACATACCAAAGAAGCAAGTGTTAAGAAAGAAAATAAGAGGTATATAGCATATTTTTCTGTTTCTAAATATATTTACTGGAAAAGCTCTTCTATATTTTTTTAGGAATTGGGAAACAAGTTATATAAAAGTTAATATTACATGAGAAATAAAGTAGATATTGGAGAATTTCATATACTGTTTAATCCCTGTACATCTTTAACTTGAAATGTTGAGTTATGTGGCTGGCATTTTGAAATTAAGGTCATCATATATAAACTTGGAAGGAGTTTCTGGTCAAGTATTTTAAAATGCCTAAAATTATTTTTATAGAAAAGAATAGTAAGATAATCACAATGATGAGAATTAATTATTTTTGCAATTTAATAATACATCTATTGGTAGTGAAGAACAATTAATTAAGTAGTAAAAACTCATCTGTTTCTATTACTTATTTTTAAGGGACCAAAAAAGAAAATTGCAGATACCTGAATGAAGAACAAAGTTCAATTATTTATTATAAATTATTTATTATATAGTCTAGACGCTACAAGGACTAAAATATACCAAAATCAGAGCACTTTTTTATTAGCCGTGATCCTCAAAAAATAAGAATAGTAAAAACATATATATGCATGTATGTGTGTATACATGTATATATATTCATATATACAAATATATTCATATATACATATATGTATGTATATACACACATTCATATATATATACATATATATGAATCATTTTACATCTTGCAAATAACAAAAAACAATTTTATTAATATTTGTTTCTTTAACACTTTTATTAAAAGTGAATCAATTAGGAATTCTGTTTCATAAACTAGGCTAACTCCTTACTCATACTTTCCTACATTTGTGAAACAAACCCATTTATTGTATCTCCCTGAACTCAATCTGATAAGTTGGAATAGAAAGACCACCTTCAGACACAGGCTGTTAGTTCCAAGTTGAATCGCCTGGAGACCAGCACAGCATGTGATGGGAAGAGCCTTTGGAAAATACAAAGCTGGTTGTCTCCAGAAATTGCCAGGCCATGGTGAAGAAGGGCAGGGCTCACAGATGCCTTTGAAGAAGCCCCTGGCTATCTTAAGGGAGAAAGAGTTCCTGGTCAAGGTTGTTTCATACTGAAATTAAGATGTTTTTATTTTAATCTAGCTGAGAGAGGCTGAGTGTTCTTTCTAATAAGGATGGATGTTAAACTCAATTAGAGAGATAGTAAAATCCATCTGGGAGAGAAGACTATGATGGATGTAGTTTTGGCTGATACTTTGAGGTAGTAAACAGAAGTCTAAGGAAATAAAATATTTTCAGATCTATTCCTCTAACTTAGCAGCCAAACATATCTCTTCCATACATTTCTCAATCCACAGAAATGACAAAGAAACAAAATTACATAAATAAGCATTCAAGTTCAGCTGTCTTTGTACTTCTAAAGAAAATTTATGTAATATCTTTTTGGAGGTATTTTATGTGTTTTTGTGTATTTTTTAATGCTAAGAGAAACCAGACGAGATGGTGTGCTTTTGTTAACACTTTAAATTCAGCTTACAAAATAATTTTGGCATTTAAAAACATTTTGAATTTTGACCTACAATGCTAATTAATGTAGTTGGTCAAAAAAAAAGCCTGCAAAATTTCTTCAGATTCTATGTCCATGGCAGAGAAAGGAAGCCTATTTATTCTGTAGCCCTGTTCATATCTCTTTTTGCTGATTTGCATGCTGCAAAAGCCTTGCATCACAGACCTCCGTATTTGGTAAATCACAAAGCCCCTTTCTTAATCAATCTTATTTTCATCAGTGCTTAAGACAATATGAAAATCTGTCATTTTCAACCAAAATTCTGAGGTCTCCAATTTGGAAAACTAGCCATGCAGCACACAGCCACAAGGTGGGAGTAAAACGTTTGATTGGCTTAAGAACTGGCCATTGCTTCTTTTTTTTTTTTTTCCCAGATCAGTGTGAACAAAGACATAAAACAAGCTTACTTTAAACCTGAATGAAATAATATTGGTTATTTATTCCTTGTTGCTAATATGAATACCTTGAGAATTGGAAAGCCTTGCCACTAAAATTTGAGGGTCAAATATATATAGATGAAAAAAGTGATTTAATATTTATTTATTTATTTCCTTTTCTTCTTTTTTTTTTTCTTTGCTAATAGAAGTGCCTTTTCCAAACAATATTTTAAGGACTATAAGCAAACCATTTGAATATAAGTTCTACTAAAGTACTTCCCAGTTTTAATAGATGATAATGAATATTACTAATTCTCTGTGCTAATGAATATTTTGAAGATAGCCTCCCTCCATAATTTCTTTCCTATTATTTTATATCTGCATAGTAATGAAGGCAGCTGAGTAAATGGGAACAATAAATTAAACAGTCCAAGAAAAATATATAATGATCTTGACCTTTGTAAGGAGATGAATGATTACAATGAGTTTTTAAATATTGCTTATTCTAGGATAAATACAATTCAGGGCCACCACACACAATTCTATTGCTTTTGCTTACTTTTTGTTTCAGGAGATGTACTAGTTATGATTTGTATGGTTATGTGCTTGTTAAATTCACTTTGAAAGATTAGATTCAAAGTTGGCAATATTGTGTGTTTATGTAGGGGTTGTAAATACATGCAAACACACACACACACACACACACACACACACACACACACACACACACACCCTTTGAGATAAGAGTCCCTGACATAGGCAAGCAAGTTGAGACATTTGAGATAGCTGAGACTCACCAAGGAGACAGTGACACACCTAGGGGATCCAGAGTGGTACTAAATGGAAAGGGCTGCCATGTCCTTGAATAAAAGAACATAAGGGTTTTGAAAAGGTATACATTGGTTTGCCAATTTCAATTTCTTGCCTCTTCTCATATGAATACATAGTAGCTAATGGATGACACTCTTGTCATTGCTACTGATGTTAGGATTATTTTTGGTAAGATTTACACAAACAGGTCTTTTTATCCTACTTGGTTCTAAATGCACAACCAAGGGCCACCTCACTTACACAATTTTTCAATTTGTCCCCCAATGATAGCAATGACAAGAAAGACAAAGTAGTACCTAAGGCCATGGAATTGATGCTTTGCTGGATGGAGGGACAGAGGTTCAGATAAAACAATACAAAGGTCTCAAGCATAAATTTTGCTGTCTAAAGTATGACAGAATTTTAAATATATATAGTAAAGTTTTCCTGATGGGGTAGATTTTTTTAAGTTTAAGATATATGGAGAAAAATCTATTCACATAGTGAACTACCACCTGAGCATGTATGAGGTGATTTCAGATGTTGTACTATAAAAATCCACTTGAGTGTCTCATAATTAATGTTCCACAAATCACTGAGTACTGTGGTCTCATGACCTAGCAGATATGATCAATGCCAAGGTCGTTGTTTTCTTCCCTAAATAAGTAACTTGGAGAATTGGTTGATAGAAAACTGAAAGAAAAAACAATTAGCTTTAAAACTTTAGTTAGCAGATGGGATTGATTCTAGGTAACTCAAGAAGGATAAGCAATATACAGATTTAATGCAGTTCCTATCAAAATCCCAATGGCATTTTTAAAAAGAACTATAACAAAAAATCATCAGATTTGTGTGGAACCACAAAAGATCCCAAATAGCCAAAACAATCCTAAGAAAAAAGAATAATGCTGGAGGTATTATTCAACTTGTACTACAGAGCAACAATAATCAAAACAGTATGGTACTGGCAGAAAAACAGAACACAGGCCAATCGAATAGATTGAACACCCAGAAATAAACCCACATAAATATGGACAGATAATTTTCAACAAAGGATCTAAACACATACAATGGAGAAAAGAAAGTCTCTTGAATAAATCGCGCTTGGAGAATTGGAAAGCCATGTGCAAAAGAATGAAACTAGACTGCTATCTGTCACTGTGTACCAAAATTAACTCAAAATTGATCAAAGATCTAAACATAAGACCTGAAACAATAAAATGCATAGAAGAAGACATAGGTACTAAACTTACAGTCCTTGGGTTCAAAGGATAATTTATGAATTTGAACTCAAAGGCAAGGGAAGAAAAAGCTAAAATAAACGAATGGGACTATGTCAAACTAAAAAGCTTCTGCACAGCTAAAGAAACCACTGACAAAATAAAGAGGCAACCAACTGAGTGGGATATATTTGCAAACAATGCCTCTGATAAGGGATTAATATCCAAAAAATATAAGGAACACGTACAACTCAACAACAAAAAAAACAAACAATCCAAATAAGAAATGCTCAGAGGGCTGAATAGACATTTCTACAAACAGGACATACAGGTGACCAATAGACATGAAAAGATGCTCAACATCACTAATCATTGGAGAAATGCAAATAACAACAACAATCGAATACCACCTCACACTGGGTGTAATGACTATCATCAACAAAACAAATAATAGCAAGTGTTGGAGAGGCTATGGAGAAAAAGGAACCCTCATACACTGTAGGTGAGAATGCAGACTGATGCAGCCGCTATGGAAGGCACTGTAGAGGTTCCACAGAAAAATTAAGAATAGAATTACCATGTGACCCAGCAATCCCTCTGCTGGGTATATACCCCAAAAATCTGAAAACATTTATCCATAAAGACATGTGTGTTCCAATGTTCATTGCAGCTTTATTTACAGTGGCCAAGACATAGAAACAACCAAAGTGTCCTTCGATAAATGATTGGATAAAGAAGATGTGGTATATATACACAATGGAATACTACTCTGCCATAAGAAAAGATGAAATAGTGCCATTTGTGACCAAATGGATGGGTCTTGAGATTATTATACTAAGTGAAATAAGTCACACAGAAAAAGTCAAGAACCGTATGATTTCACTGATATGTGGGACATAAAACTGAAAGCAACAAAGGAACAGGACAAAGAAAGAAAGAAATTATCATAGACACAGACAATAGTTTAGTGGTTACCAGAGGGTAAGCAGGGAGGAGGATGGTAGATGACAGTAAATTGGGTCAAATATATGGTGGTGGAAGGAGAACTGACTCTGGGTGGTGAACACACGATGTTATATAGAGATGATGTATTACAGAATTGTACACTTGAAACCTATGTAATTTTACTAGCCATTGTCACCCCAATAAATTTGAATAACATTTTTTTTTTAAATCTTAAAAAAATAAAAGAACATTAAGAGTTAGCTGTTGCTTAAAATGAGTATTATATACAATCTGACTAACGGTTTTGCCTAAATCCAACATATTCTTAAGTATCAATTTACCATGTTTATTTGGCCCTAAGATGTCTTTAATGGTAATATGTATCATTATTCAATGTTCACTAAGAAAGTAACTATTACTTATTAAAATATGATCTCTCATTAATTGTCGATGCATATAAGTTTCAGACATGTGAAAATATAAAATGAAATAAGGAAGAGGGATGGAAGGAAGGAAGGAAGGAAGGAAGGTAAGAAGGAAGAAAGAAAGGAAGAAAGAAAAGCCTTAGAAACTGTGAAAGAAAGTCACTGATAGAGCCTGAAGTAGAATCAGACTGTTAGATTGTTCTGAAATATCCCATATTTTATCTGAAACAACTCATTGGATAGGAACCAGGAAGGTCTTATACAGAAGTATGTGTGAAATGATGGGGGATAGATTGCACAATGAGGTTCATATTCATTTTAACTCAAAAATTTGCCATTATATCTTAAAAATTAAAATTTAAGAAGGCAATATAATGAAATGTATAAGTGTTTAAACTTTCCATGTAGGGATTTTATATAACAAAATCAAAACTCAATTATGAAGCACAATTTTAATGTCTTTGAAAAATATATTGGTCTTGGAGTCAGGGAAACATAGATTTAGAATTAGCCACAGAGGGATACTATTTGTTATATTTTTTTGTACCTAATAGTCTTTTCTAGTGCTACTTTTTATAGGAGTGCATGATCTATTTAAGCTGTATCATTGTTTCTTTTATGTCAATTAACAGCTGTTGTCTACAACATTTTGCATTTCAATAACTCATGAATCAAATAATATATCACTTACTGAACAATATTTAGGAAAGAAGAAGGAACAAAAATATTTAGCTCTTAAATTCCATGCTCTGACATAAAATTGCATGATGATACATCCCAGAGAAAACTTGTACTAGATTAGCTGTCGTTTAATTGATTTAACAAACTACAGATGATTTACTTTTATGAATAAGCTCATTAAAAAATGCTGAAAAGACCAGAGCAGTTTTATCCACCTAGTTATATCTAAGTGAAAAGTCAAAACTGGAAGAACCCAGGGAGCTGAGTTAATTTGATTGTTTCTGAAGTGCTGTTGTTTTTTTACTTTGATTTTCCTAACGTAGTATAAAAAAAGGACACAATATTTGTCTCAAGATGTAAGAGGAAAAATAACCTTCAATTTAAATAATTGATATTAGTGTTTTCATTTGTTATGTGAAGTAAAAGTTATTCTTTATAGTTACATAAATTCTTATAAAAATATTAGGTTATTTTCCCCAGTATCATAATTGATTTATCCACCAGAGGTTGCAATAGGGCTTTTTGCAGATGAAAGACAATAGGAAATAGGAAGACTGCAGAATATGAGAAATTTAGTCATATAGCTACTATCTGTTATATATCTATCTATACATATTCATATTCATATGTATTAATAGAGCAAATAAACTAATAAATAAAAGTCAAATGACAACTCCCTTACATATTAGATTTGGCTAATCTTAAATTGAATAGAAAATGAATTAGCAAAGCACAATCATCTCATACTTAATTTAAGTTCTGTTTCAGATATTGTCTTTTTTTTTTTTTTATGCCCAAGCCTGACTTTCTAAAATTCCTTTTAGATTTTTCACCATTCTTTCGAATTGCCAGAGACTAACTATTATGTGAACCGAATTTTGTCTTACCAGTAATTTCTGGCCCCTGTGGTCTGAATATGTGAGAAACATGATTTTTTTGTTGTTGTTTTTTTTGCAGTATGATAAGAGAGTATTTCCAGGAAACCCTGAGAAGACACATTTAAAAGAATTTTTTTTTTATTTCCTCTCATGCAAATTATTTGTGAATAAATACACGTGCATTTGCTGAAAATAAACAAAATTGGTCCTAGCCTATATTCTCAAGTCATTTCCTTTTGTGAATTATCATACAGATTGAGTTGTTGGTATCAAAGACCATTTGAATTTTTTTTTTGATAAAAAGCTCACATCCAATTCAATAGGAGATATGAGATACATTTTGTGCTTAATAGCATTTCTCTTTAAAACTGCAACTGTAATGAGCAACAGAAAGAGAAGACAAAAAAAATATATATCAAGTACTGCAACAACCAGATGTAAATTACCTTAATCAGAAATACTGCGCCGGACAAAGAAGAAATGTAATACCGGACATGTTAAGTTTATGTATGTACACAATAGCATTTTTGGATAGTTCCCAAAGGCATAGGGCTTACTACTTCCAAAAAGTACCCACTATTAAAGTGACATAGGTCTTGTCCCTTGAGTCTCCTTAAAGAAACAACAACTGTTCAGTAACAGTGTAACAGATGTTAAAAAGAATCATTAGCAATCTAAATGTTTTTCTGAGCAGATGTCCCACTTCTGCTGTGGCTAACTTTGGAGGGAGTGAAGTGGGATGCAGTGTGAATCGGGGAAAGGATAAAAAGTTGAAAGGAATTAATAATAAGCAGATCTTCATAAGAATTGTTCATCTAATATATCAAATATATAAAAGGATTGAGGTGTTGTGTTTTTAATTGCCGCTGCTTGATGAAGAAGGAACATAAACAAGCCAAGGGAAGAATTAAATTCACTATGTTCCTTTTACTTGGCACATAGCTTTGGATCAATAAGAGGAAAAGAGACAAGTAGCATTATAAAAAAATTTGATGCTAAGATTGCAATTGTGCACTTTTCAATAGATATCAATAGGGAATCAGGCTAAAAAAGAATCAGTGAAAAGAATGAAAATGAGGAAAACCAGTCCACCTGTGAGATGAACCTACGAAAGGAATAAGAGAAGTTATTAGATTAGGTGACTGTGGTTGTAACTTTATTTCCTTAGGGGCAAAGATAGAAAGATTTTTCTCAAGCATTTTTTCCCCCCTGAAATATCTGAGCTGGAAAGAATTCTCTATGTAGAGAATTTGCAACCTCAGCATCCTCATTCAAGTCTTTCCTTATTTTGAAATTTGCTTCTTTCCCAAAGAAGACAGAACATAGAAATATATGTTAAGTAATTACCCACACCTTCAAAGAATCATACTTTTAGTTTGAGAGTAAAGGGAGAGAGGTATTAGAAGAACGTAATCTTTCTTATAATTGTCACATTCAAATGAGTAAGCAAAATAATTATAGGCTATAGTAAACTCATTAATAATATAGGAAACTCGGTGAAAACATAAATTATAATTGTATATATTTTATGCATAATGAAATGAATAAGTTTGATTTTGTCCATAGGTATCCAAGTCTCTGATTCAATCATGTTAATAAAAGACTTTACAACACAAAACTATATGGCAGCAACAGAAATTTCCAGGACTCAGTAGACATTTTTTTTATACATCAAAATGTAACTAAATGTTGGATTTGTGAAAGTTGAACTTGAAAGACAAATCCCAATTCTGGAACATAAACTAACATCCCAATTCTGGAACATTACTAAGTCATACGCTACCATTTCACTTTTTTCTTCTGTCTCAGTAATAAAAGATGTGAGGACAGAGGACCATGTTAACATCATATGGGAGGAATAGTAGTTTTAAACATCAATTTTGAGTGACAGATGGCATTTATTCATGCATTTATTTAACAAATATTAATTGGAAACCTACTCTACACCAAACAGTATGTTAGATGCTAATTATGAAGATTAAGGAAATGTTACTACTCGTAAGTAGGTCAGAGTCTAATAAAAAGAGGCTGTGTCCTAAAACAAGACAAGACCATAAATAAATAAGTTATGCATCTGGGAATTTAGTGAGCTCTTAGAATGCAATGGAAGCCACATTCCTACCGGGGCCAGTGAGAAAGAACTCAAAGAGGAAATGCAGTTTTAGTTCTGGTGGTCAACTGAATTTAAAGTCAGTTGAAGTGGGACAACTTTTTGTAATTCATCATAAATAATGTATCAATTTAAATAAAATGCATCTACCAAACTCCTCACAATACAACCATTCTAAAACCGAATGGATTGTGTTTATTTTGAACATTGATGTTTCTAGTAACTCTCTGCACAGTATTTGAGAAGTGGATGGCACTCCCTTATCATTTCTCTCACCCAGGCAAGACAATTTCATTGTTTAAATTGCAAAGCTCTGTACGATCTGCAACTTTCCTATTGCTCCAAAATTACCACCCTAACTTAGCAAGGATAATGTAAAAAACTACTCAATTACTCATTTAATGTGGAATCCTAAAGTGACATGGTTTCTGAAACTGATATATTTTTTAAATGTATGTAATTGGAGAATAATTTAACATTCTTAAGAATGGTGCATTTAATAAGAACTGCCACAATAATAACCATCATAATAATAACAGCACAAGAAGTAAGCACTTATACAGAGCATACGTTAGTATCCTTCTGAATGCTTTACAGGTATTAACTCATTTGATCCTCACAACAGTTCCATAAGGCAGGTGCTGCTATTGTCTCCATTTTACAGATACATAAACTGAGGCAGAGGGGCTAGTGTTATTTGTCCAAGGTCACATAGCTAATAGATGGCAAATTATATTTAAAAACCCACCCTTGTTTTAAAGTCTGTGCTTTTACCCATTTCAACTTTATCTCTTTGCTGACTAAAAGGCACAGAAATGGAAGAGGAAAAACACTCCATTGAAGGTGATTTGGGTGCTAGAAGAAAAAAAAAAGGGTGCCAAAGGAAATAGTCACCCTATAATAGTAAGCTCTAGAATATCTCTTAACCACTGTCATTATTTTAAAAAATAAATACAGCTATGTATATATGTGAGTCAGGGAAGATTATTTTTAGAAATTGTAAACCAGTTCACTAAAGAAAGAATACAATGAAATACAAGTTCTTTTAAAGTTAAAAATTTGCGGACAGGCCCTAAACACTGTTTTCTGTTCTCTAGTCACAGTTCCTTGAAAAGAAACTTTGAATCTTGAGATGAAAAAAAAGATCTATTAGGTCATCTTGTCCATCTCACCGCCAGAAGAGAATTGCTCCTGACAGTAAAGAAGTTAACTTATTGACAGCACTCTTTAAGTAGCAATTTACCAGGTGAATCCCTAAAGGCAAGAATGACTTCTCTGGTTTATCTTTGCCTTCTTATCATCAGTATAGTTAGGAGACCCATTCAATCTCCTCTATGGAATGAGAAAAGGGGGCAGGATTCTTGAAAATATTTCTAAACTGCAGGAGATTAAACTCATAGCTAATATCACTTTGATAGTTTAATCTAGGATCATTCTTTTTCTTTATTATTTAAGCTAGCATGGGCACGTGTGTGTACATTTGCCCAAGAGATTTTTTACAATGAACTTCTACAATATCAAATTTTATTTTATAAAACAAGTTTCACATCCTATTTAGTGAAGAGGAAAATAAAATCTGTAATGGGTTGACGAAGGAAATATGGGAAAATGGATGGCTCTTACATTCTGAATAAAGAAGTCTCATTGTCAAAAATTGCAGATTTTAACCAATTTCTTAGGCCTTTTGAATGATATACATAAAAGGTAAGAAATTACCCAGATTCCATCTAATAGTTCAACTGTGGTGCTGCTGTCACCATTCTCTCAATGCATATTCTGTAGGATAATTTTATATAAAGCAGGAGCAAAGTAGATTTGTTATGAACTGTCCAACTAACATTTGGTCTGTCTAAACTTTAAGACCTTTTTGTAAAAAGGGTAGAAACTACCTCAACCCTCTAACTGGCTGGCCTAATCTCATTGTCATTGCTTAAATATGTCTGCTTTTAACTTCCACTCATTACTCTTCAGAAAGTATTAGGTTGGTGCAAACATAATTGTGGTTTTTGCAATTGTTCTTAACCTTTAAACCACAATTACTTTTGCACCAACCTAATGTGTTAATACAAGAGCCACACATAGAAAAAGAAGCTACACATATACTGTATGAACTGCCCAAAGTGCCTCTATCTTCAAGATATATTCTATTCTTGTTTTTGAATGAATGCATTATATCCAGATATCACCAATAAATGCAAATATTATACATTGATCCTGTACCCTCTATTATACTAGACTCCCAGACTACTACCATGTAACATCAGCAGAGAACAAAAGAGTCTCAGAAATAACAGAAGGGAGCTGGGGCAAGAGAAAGAAAGGTAATGAGCCAAGGGTTATTTTGGAAAGGCACAGTTCAGATGAGTTTCAGAGGCAAGAGAGGAATGATCAGTGAGGGAGAAAGAAGAATTGAGAGTGTCAAGAAGAAAAATAAAGAAATAAAAACATGTCTGCTTGTGTTTCATCTGGTGCTTGATATGAATGCCAGAAACCAAAGCCCCGAGATGGTGGTCATCAGTTCCTGAAGTGAGAACCAAGGTTATGAAAAACCCTTTGGTTTGTGGCTTTAAAATACTCAAGAACTTTGAATAAGACTCCAGTAACTTCAACCTGGGAGATCTTCTTTCCCTGCCTTTACTTAGCATTTGTTACTGGAAGAAGATTGTCGCTGGCTTCACCTTAAATCATTCTTGAGTAATTACATGATAAACTTTTAGTCTATACCAGTTTCATGACATTATTTCAGAAGTAGGGTAGAGATTTTTAGGCCATATAAATGTTTGTTTCCCAATTGCTATTTTTTCAGTTTCTTACGGGGGTTATTGCAACAGCAATCATCATCATCATCGCCATGTCTCTGTAGTCTCTGGACCATAATGTAGGCTGATCTAAAGCAGAAGGATGGAGAAAAGGGGGCAAGTTATAAATAGTTTTCTGATGTCAATGTTTTGCTACCTTTTGTATTTGGGGAATGATCTAGAAGAAGGGAGCAAAGAAGACTCCAGTTTCTTGCCTTAAGTTAAGTCAGTATCAGTAAAAGACATGACAATTAAAAGTAAAGGAAATGAAAATGTACCTAATTTCATTTGTATATGGTGAATGTGAGGTTCCTGGAAGATGTCTGGAGTCAGGTTTCTTGTGGATGTTTTATGATGGTACTAAGAAAAAGAGATGATGCAAATTTAGGGATCACCCACATGTAGGAAAGAGTTGGTGATGTGTGAGACATGAGGTAGTTTACAATAAACCATTACATTGAAAATATTGCAGATCAAGTTTTATAGTGTATCAATAAGTAATCAGCTTCAGAAGAAGAACACATAGAGGCTATATCTGCCAATTTCAATACTGGTAGGTTGTCACAAATATTTTACAGAAGATTATTCATAACTTTTAAAAGTCACAAATTCAGTGGAGATTTTTCTAGAGTTCACTACAAAAAGGGAAAAGGATAGTCAGATTACTGATCATGCTTTTGGTGACTAATGGGACTTAGTGCACCTTTTTCATTTGGAAGAGTGATAGGACATGTCACCGTGCTTTATTTGGAATCGTTGAAAATTCATAGTTGCCAATTCAGTCTGTAAAAGCCCCATGGGTAAATCTCTGTGTGATAAACTGAACGTGAAGAAGGGAAGGCAGCGCAATGATCAAAAACGCTTAGAATTATATGATTTCTTGTACTGCCTGTCATCCATTTGAAAGAGCTTCCTCTGGAAGTGCACTGAGGTTAAATTTTAAGTGAGGATATAAATCTAAGTCCTGGTGTCTAGTTTATATTTTAATGAGGAGAAGACATTTGTTTTCAAAATGATTCCTGTTTGGAGGAGACTAACATTAGACCTTGCTTTCCAGGTAGGAAATCAAATGCCGCTGCTGAACTAACAGTGTTATGCACTGGTGACCTCCTCAAAACACTGAAGGAGCACAAGACTTCTTTAACACTTGCCGTGTGATGGTGGGTTCACAGAGGCCCTTTATCAATCTGCTCAGAGATTAGGTTTCAGTTTTGAAACTGTCCTATACCCATGACTTGGAGAGCCAGCTTACCCTCAGTTGCTGAAAGTGAAAGTCAACGTCTTTACCAGGTTGAATGGTATGGTTCCACCTGGTTTGTCTCCGACAATAGTTTGCTGATGCCATTCTACAATGGTAATTGGTCCTAGTTACTTTCTGTCTCATGCATGGCTCTGTTATTAAGATTTCTGCAAAATGCAGCATTATTTATGCTCAATTAGACTACATAGCTGCATACCGTCTACTAGTTTAAGCCTGGGAGGGCACTGACATCCTCACTGGTTAATCATACTCTTGAATTAGACATTAACTGATATCAGACAAACTGGCTCATCTTGCTTAGGGTTCGGGAGCCCACACCACACCTTCACACTTGGATTTATAAGTTTCTTAGCATTACTGAAAACCTTTCCAACTAGTTCATGGTAAAAGTAGAAAATTATGCCTAGTAGTGTATGTGCTTAAGAAATGTTTGAGCAGAATGAAAGGTGGGCATCTTTTATCAGTGCTTCACCTTCATTGTATACCATCAAGAAAACAAAGAAGGGGGTGGCTGGTTAGCTCAGTTGGTTAGAGCGCAGTGCTCTTATCAACAAGGTTGCTGGTTCAATCCCCACATGGGTCACTGTGAGCTGTGCCCTCCACAACTAGATTGAAACAACTACTTCACTTGGAGCTGATGGGTCCTGGGAAAACACACTTAAAATAAACAAAAGTTTAAAAGGAAAAGAAAACAAAGGAAATGGCATTTTACACATTCACAATTAGGCAGGCATTAGATTTGTATTTTTAACTTGTCAATAATATCAAAGATTTATTCTGTGATAATTCAATATTTTTTATCTTGTGGTTCTTTTCCTTTTTAAACATTTTTATTTTAAAACCTAAACTATTGTAAACCTTAACAGGAGTACCTAGCGTATTACATGTGAGCACACATTTACGTTCTAGCATACCGTGTTGATACTAAACGGGAACTCAGAAGATGTGTGCCTGTATCCATTTTGTTTCAAAGAGAAAGAAAAGAACTCCTCTTTTTAAATGTATATATCGATTGTTATTTTGAGAGCAATAAAAATGGCACTAGGATTTTGAGCAGGAAAAAGAGGAGACAGGAAAACAGGGACAGAACCAGGCTCCTCACCAGGTTATGTGGCTCCAGCAAAGCCTCTCTAATGACTGAATTTATTCACCATAATTTTTTATCTCCAGACTCTCTTAATAAAAAATTATCAGATTCCCCTTTTTGCTACCTCCAGTCTATATGTTTAGTTTGTATAGGGAGAGATTGTGTATTCTTAAGCCAAGTTTTTATGATTCTGTCCAAAGTAATTACCTAAGCTAAAACACGTCTATAGAAATTCCATATTTGGTCAATTTGCAAGTACTGTGGGAATAAAAGTCAGTAGTATTAAATTTTGTGCTTTGTGTTGTAAATGGCTTCCAATTAGCAAATACATGCTAATGATAATCATTTATAATCTTTAAAAGCTCACCTATTGAATACGCTGATGGTTGGTTGAATTTGAATATCTAGGAAGTTTAAGATTCACTAACTTAGTTCACATTTAATTAAAGACAAATTCTTATATATAACACTGGACACTATGAATATGAAGACTGTACTATTCTCCTACAAAAGCCTATTGTCTTTCTCCTCACTGATTTAATCTGACAGTTTGGTGAATGTAAATTTTTTCTCCTATGTTCTTTATACATCCTCTTTTTTGTTATAGTTGTTTTCCAAAGCAGATCATTTTATGTTTATTTCTTTTTATAAGGTGGTGGTTGCTCTGTACGAGAGCCATTCTTGAACAAATGTATACCTGTAAATCCAATCTGGAGTGAAAAGGAGGAAGAACATAAGAGGCAGAGAATATAAAGCATATCTGTGTGGAGCATATCTGTGTGGAGCAGAGGACAATCAATTAGATTCATTACCTGCTCTGCATTCCAGTCACTTCTTTAAAAAAAAATAAAGTACATAAAACCATGGCAACAGTTAGACCTGCAGTCCGTTATGGTATATAATCATTAAGAGGCCTTCAGCCTTCCCTGAAAATAGATATGAAAAAAATTCACAGTGGTTGCACAAACTCCCTACATTTATGCTGATTAAATGACGAGTTTGTAATTTACAGGTGTCTTATTGCCATGGGAATGCAATCACACAATTCCATTTTAGAATTCAAGGGCTTTTGAAATATGCTGCATGATTGTTGGCTGGGCTGCAAGCTAAGATTAAATTGAAAGGGTGGCATGTAGATTTTAGAACATGGTGTTGACATTTACTGGCCAATCACATTTTGCAACTCTCCTGCATGACAGCAGATGTTGACCTTTCAAGCTTTCCCTATCTGCTTTCACGCATTACCTGCAGAAATTAACATAACTCTGCTTCCTGCTCTATGCTGCTATTAATGTCATCTGGGAATTGAGATTCATGAATTCAGTTATTACCCAGGCTTGAGACCTGTTTTATACTCTAAGCACAGAACTAACAGCTCCTGGGAGCTGGTATTTTTGGATGTTGCTTCAACTACCTTTGTGGTTGAGGGATAGCTAGAAGCTATGGAGTAAAAAATGTCACAGGGAACAAGAGGAGAAGTAGGCAGAGGAGGACAGTTTCAAGGAGAATGCTACGGGCCAAATAATTGCAAATATATGGGGTAGGTGTTCTTCAAACGAAAAGGATACATTTTTAAGTAAGTTAAATAATGCCGTGAGTTTCACTTCTCTTGTTAGCTGAACCATGAAAATGATACCCCTTAGAGTCAGTGTGCAGGAGCTTCAGGGTTTACTCCACAATGCCTGGGGCCTCTATTCTTGATGATTTAGGAGAGAAACAATCTGAGGTAAAGATGTCATAGGTAGCCCTTGGGAGTTCTGTGCATAATTGTGAGCCAAATTCTGCAGTGCTTCCTTCTAAATAAAAGTCCTACCATTCAGTTATCTTGTCGATATTTTCTGTTCAGTTTTTCCAAACAGAGAAGCTCTGCTTCTTAAATGTTTGGAGATGCCTGATCAATGGGGGAATGAATATATTATTTCTGGGGTCAGGAATTAGCACCTCTTCTAAGTCCTATTAACCCAGATATCATTACAATGAATCATATCTAGAAATCAGTGGACAAAGTTGTGACACTGTTTATCAGACTGTGAAGGAAGATTCTGAATTTTGCTTAACCTTTTCTCCGGGTTTGCTGAATGGATTTAGTAAATTTCCTGTTGTTCTGTCTTTTAAAGTCCTTGGAGAGCATCTATGAAATATCTTAGTAACGGTTCTGTGAATCTAGTCTTTTGAGATACAAGCAGATGCATTTATTTCAAATAGGAATTGATTAACAGAGCTCAAGATGTCACCAACGAGATATGCACATACAGGCGACTTCAGTGGCATTGCTCTGACTTACCCTCCAGCAAACATTCTGTGTTGATTTACATGTTTCAGGCACAGTGAATTTTCCAGCCATTTCTCTGAAAGCAGAACCTCTTACCACAAATATGAACTACACAAGCAGCATGATTTGAAGGGCCAAGACCCACCCTTTAAAAATATCTTTCCAACTCAATTCCACTGTGCTTGTGGTTCTATGTTTTGTAATTACTTTATATGTATAAAGGAGTATTTTCCAAAAAATATTTAAAGCAAAGAAATGCTCCTGGGATGGGAGATAACCGTGTTACTAGTATTTTCCTGTGAAAAAAAATGGCCTGTTTTTTTCCTTGTTTGAGAGAAAGGACCAGTGATGATATTGATATGCAAATGCCAGATGGACATCTCCAACTGGATGTCCCATAAACACCTCAAATTAAGGATGTCCAAATCTGAACTGGTCATCTCCATTCCTCTCAATCATTGGATTTACTCACTTCCCATACCAGAGAATGTGAGGTAATTTTCATCTTTTCTCTACACTATACCATTTAGGTTTTGTGCTGAGAGGAATTGAGAAGGATTATAAGCAAGAAAGTCACATGATAAAACTAGCGTTGCAAAGTCATTCTGAACTATAGAGTGAAGAACTGGATGGAGATGGGCTGAGCATGGGTAGGATGCAAATAAGGGAGGGTCATCTAGAATGTTATTGTAGTAATCCAGAGGTGCTATGTTTCTTAAACAATGTAGTAGAGTGGTGATCACGAGAGGTGTCCAGGCTTCTTTAACAAAAGGTGTCCTTTATTAAGGAACTCTGAATAGAGTTTGACAATGTATATACAAAGGATAATATGGATGTGGGACAAGTCAAAGATGACTTCTTAGTTTTTGTTCCTAAAATACAGTAGCTGCTTATGTTTCTCATTGAAGAGAGGGATACAACAAAACAAGTTTGGAGAAATATGTTGAGTTAATTTGCAGACACATAATTTTGAAATCTTATGAGTTAATCATCTAGACTTATTACTTTAACTTCCTCCAGCCACGTATGTGTTTTTCGCAAAACATCACATCAAATGGAATTGCCAGCATTCTTTTTGTTCATGGTCCAAATTGGAACTTGCTTATTCCAGGGACTTCTAGAAGAGAGCCAGTGTGGTGGCAAAGAAGAAGGGCTTGGTTTGTGAAATGTAAAGTAGATGGGCCCAACTCCCTGCTCTTCCTTTTGCTTGCTGTGTGATCTTGGATGAAACACTTTGCATTTAGATTGCTTTATCTTTAAAATGGAGCTGTTAAAACGTATTGGCATATGATAAATACTCAAATATGGTACTTTCTATTTTTTAATGCTCATTTTATTTTCCGACATGTTTATTGGTTTTTCTTTCAGCCTGATCTCAACATCAACTTTTGCGGGCAGGACCACCTTCCTGGATACAACCATCTATGATCCCACAGGTGGTCCAGGCAGTTCCAGTCCACTGTAGAACACTCTACCTTGCTGCTTAACTGACCCTCAATCTACAAAATAACACATTAACAGGATTGGATGGGAACTAATCTGCACAACCTGAGGCCAAAGCAAGTATACCCAATAGTAGTATATAAATTTAGATGCCTAGCCCATTAAAATGTGGTTGCATATTGAATATATTCAAATGAGAAATTATGCTTCTCTATGCGAGTTTAAATTTTATTGTTGTGGTTACTGTTGTTTCCTATGTTCCTACTAAATAGTACTGAGAAAAATGGAGATGTCATAATTTTATCAGAGGAATGTGAAGATATCCTTATAATTTATGGATATTGACCAAATGTTGGTAATATACAACATAATGGAGATGAACTGTAATCATATTAATTTGTCCTTAGAAGCTTCTAAAATATTTCTTCTAATGAAAATCAGCCCATGTTTCCTTTTCTAGTCCTGTTAATCAGGATTGTCCTACAAGAAAACCTGAGTTTGGAAGGCAAACAACAAAGCATGTCTATATTAAGACACAGCTTTAGACTTCCTAATATAGGAAACAATTGGATTTGCAGATCTATGTCCAGTGTGCAATTAATTAAGAAGTATTTATGAACAAATGCCCAAAGCACAAAATTACATAAAAATACAGTTCTTAGGTTAAATTTTCAAAGACGATTTAATTAATTTTTGGAAGTGACTTTCAAAATTGTTTCAGACATATATGAAAGATGTCAAAAATAAGTTGTATTTAACAAATATTTATTCAGTGTCTATTATATACTAGGCAGTAGGGAAGGTAAATCCTTTCTTTTCTTCCCATATTTCTTCCTTCCTTATCAGAAGACACATGTTTCACCCTTCTGTTCTCTTCCGCATGCTCCTTGCTCACTGTTTACCCTTTTACTACATTCACACAAAACTTGATTTCTAAGATTAAGCACGTTTTATTAGATAGTTTAATTATTTTGCCTTAGATATGAAAGCCTATCTACTGTTCTCTTGTGCTTTGTGTCACCCATAGAGAAAGTGGAGCAGAGCCTGACTTTACCCTGTCCCCTTCTGTCTGTTCTCTGTCATTCACCTACAACAAGTGAAGGGGTGATGCCAGTGTTTGCTCCAAAGACTTGGCTAGCTTAATTGTTAGAAGAGAGGGGAAGAAGAGCACAGCCTAAATAATAATCTTTATTCTATGTTTGTGGAAGCTCTTCACTAGGAAAGATTGAGTACTTCCTTAGCACTTAACAAAGTGATATTTTTCTTCTTTGAAAATAGCTTTCTCAGTAGGGAACTTCTACAATAAAAAGGTTAAGTGGTAAGATCATGAAAATCTCTTCTGAAATTTGTTACCCATTGTGTTTTATCAAGTGTTAGCTGGAGCCACCTAGGTCCGATGGGAACAGAGCAGTAGCTTAATACCCAATCTTCTTACTATTTTGTCTGGAAATCATACAGAATCAAAAAAAAAAAAAAAAAAAGTGGAAAAACTATAAAGTACTACTTCAGTGAGATTAGTACATGGAGGGAATTCACACTTTAATTTAAACTGAAGTGTGGTCAAAAACAACTAAGCCCAGAGCAACTGATATGGGCAGCTATAACTGTGCAGTCGTGCGCTAGGAAGATCAGGGAGTGTGTAGGGTCCTAAGGCTGATAACAAATATACTCTACTGGGTTTTATGAAGCGCTGTGAGGCAGATTAAATCAAACAGTGCTCAATTCCTGGAGAGGTAGAAGCCCAAAAAGAAGAAGTAGAAAGTATCTGGGGTGCAAGATTTGACTCATGTGGGAAGCAAATGCATTTGAAAGTAAAAGGGAGTTTGGTCGAGATGGTGGAGTAAGTGGGTCCTGAATTAAACTCCTTCCACAAACACACCAAAATTACAACTAAATACACAGCAACTAAGAATCACCTGAAGATAAGCTGAACTGAATTGTTATAACTAAGGATATAATGAAGAAGTCACATCCAGATGCGTAGGAGGAGCAGAGATACTTCTCATTAGGTCCCACATTCACAATGTAGTGATTTACAAAAGTAAAGGATATCACAGCTGCAATGGACCCCACAGCTGAGGAGCAAGGGATCCGAGCCCCACACCAACCTCCCTATCCCCAAGGACTTGCGCATGGAAGAGGAGTCCCCATAATATCTAACTTTGAAAACCAGCAGAGATTGTATTGGAGAGAGATGAAGGGCAATGGGAAACTGAGACAGCTTTTAAAGGGCTCACACACAGACTCAGTCACTTAGAGCTGCAGTGTGGAAGCAGCACTTTGAGAAGACCTGGGTCATGTGGAGAGGAATTAATTTACTAACTTTAGGGTAACTCTTGGAGGGGTGAGGATCAGTGGGAACTCTTTCTGGGGACTAAAGTGCTGGTAGATGCCATTGTTTCTTTGTTTCGTTTGTTGTGTTCTCCTTCTACCTGTCTGGACCAGTGCAATCAGGAGCCAAATTTATCACTCTCCATTAACGTAGCTATCACTGTTCACTCCACCCTGGCATTCCCAGAAGATGCAGTCCCGGCCCAACTCATTCACCCTGGCAAGAGTCCCTTCCAAGCAGCTCCAGACCTGTAACACATGACAGCCAGCCTTGGCTCACATTGCAACCTTAACCAAAAGACCCCAAACACGGTACAAGTGGTGCCAGTCTCAATTGCACAGAGCCTTTCGCAAGAGACTCCAGACCTGACACACACAGTGGCCAGCCTTGGCCTGTACTAAAGCCCACGCAAGAGATCCATAATCAACATACCCAACAAGTGGTCTTAGCTGACACACATATAAAGGGAGATATTGACAGTAATCCAATAATAGTTGGGGACTTTTATTATCTCCCTTACATCAATGGATAGATCATCCAATGAGAAAATCAGCAAGAAAAGACTGGCCATAAATGACACATTATATCAGGTGGATACAAGATACAGAACATCTCACAAAAAATGTAGCAGAACACATATTCTTTTCCAGGGCGCATGGAATATTTTCCATGATAGAGCACATGGCTAGGCCACAAAACAAGTCTCAATAAATTTAAGAAGACTGAAATTGTATCAAGCATCTCTTCTGATCACAACACTATAAAACTAGAAATAAATTACAAGAAGAAAACAGGAAAGACCACAAACATGTGGAGCCTAAATAGCATGCTACTAAACAACAAATGGGTTAACAAAGAAGTCAAGGAGGAAATAAGAAATATCTTGAGATAAATGAAAATGAAAACACTACAATTCATAATCTATGAGGCACAGCAAAAGCAGTTTTAGAGATCTACCTCCATCTGAAAAAACAAGGAAAAATTCAAATAAAAAATATAAAGTTACACCTAAAGAAACTAGAAAAGGAAGAACAACAAAGCTTAAAGTTAGTAGAAGGAAGGAAATAATAAAAATCAGAGTAGAAATAAATGAAATAGAGACTAGAAGTATATAAAAGACCAATGAAAATAAGAGCTGGTTCTCTGAAAAAAATAAACAAAATTGGTAAATCTTTAGCTAGACCCTCCAAGAAAAAAAGAGAAGGCCCAAATAAAACCAGAATTGAAAGAGATGACATTACAACTGATACCACAGAAATACAAAGAATTATAAATGAATACATGGACAACAATCCACCAACAATGGACAAGCTAGAAGAAATCGATACATTCCCAGTAACATACTATCTTCAAAGAATAAATGAGGAAGAAACAGAGAATCAGAGCAGACCTATTACTAGTAATGAAATTGAATCAGTAATCAAAAACTCCCAACAAAGGAAAGTCCAGGACTAGATGGCTTCACTGGTGAATTCTCCGAAACATTTAGAAAAGATTTAATACCCACCCTTCTCAAATATTCAAAAAACTCAAAGAAGGAATGCTTCCAAATACTTCTGAGGCCAGCTTTACCCTGATACCAAAGGTACTACAAATAAAGAAAATTACAGACCATTATCCCTGATGAATATGGATGTAAAAATTCTCAACAAAATATTAGTAAACCAAATTCAACAATACATTAAAATGTTCACACACCAAGATCAAGTGGAATTTATCATAGGGGTTTAAGAATATTTCAATATCCACAAATCAATCAATGTAATAAACTGCATTGAAAAGGATTAAAAAAGTATATAATTATGTTAATAAATACAGAAAAAGCATTTGACAAAATACATCATTTATGAAAAAAACTCTCAGCAACATAGGAATAGAAGGCTCTTATCTCCACATAATAAATGTCATATATAACAAACCAACCGCTAGTGTCATGCTAAATGAAAAAAAATAAAAGCTTTTCTCCTAAGAAAATGATGCCTACGTTCACCAATTTTACCGTAGTATTGGAAGTCCTAGTCACAGCAATTAGATAAGTAAAGCAAAGTCATCCAAATCAAAAAGAAAGTAAAATTGTTATTATTTGCAGATGACATGATATTATACACGTATATGGAAAACCCTAAAGGCTCTACCAAAAAGCTGTTAGAACTAATAAGTGAATTCAGTAAAATTGTAAGACACAAAATTAATATTAATATATAGAAATCAGTGGTGTTTCCATACACTAATAATGAACTACCAGAAAGAGAAATTTAGAAAATAATTCCATTTAAAATTGAATTGCAAAAATAAAATAAAGTAAAATACCTAGGGATACATTTAAGTAAGGAGATAAAAGACCTGTACACAGAATACTAAGATATGAAAGAAAGAATTTGAATATGACACAAATAAATGGAAGAATGTATGCATACTATGCTCATGAAGTGGAATAATTAATGTCATTAAAATATCTACACTACCCAAAGCAATCTACATAGTTAATGCAATCCCTATCAAAATGGCAATGGGATTGTTCACAGAACTAAAAGAAATAATCCTAAAATGTATATGGAACCGCAAATGACTCTGAATAGCCAAAGCAATCTTGAGAAAGAAGAACAAAACTGGACGTATCATGCTCCTTGGTTTCAATCTATACTACAAAGTTATATTAATAAAAAACAGCATGGTGCTGGCACAGAAAAAGACACATAGATTAATGGAACAGAATAGAAAGCCCAGAAATTAACCCAAACTTATATGGTCAATTAATCTATGACCAAGGAGGCAAGAATATACAATGGGGAAATGACAGTCTGTTCAATAAGTGATATTAGAAAAACTAGACAGATGGAAAAAAAAAAGGAAAGAAAGGAAAGATAAGAAACTGGACCACTTCCTTATACCATATAGAAAAAAAAAACAAACTCAAAATGTATTAAAGACTTAAGTATAAGACCTGGAACCACAAAACTTCTAGAAGAAAACATAGGTAGTAAACTCTTGACATTGGTCTTGTCAATATTTTTTTGGATATGTGTCGGGTGAGGGCAACAAAAGAAACAATTTTAAAAATGGGAAAACATTAAACTAAAAAGCTTTTGTTCAGCAAAGGAAACCATCAACAAAATGAAATGACAACTTCCTGAATGGGAGAAGATATTTGCAAATGATATATCCATAGCCAAAATATATAAAGAACTCATATAACTCAACATCAATAACAATAATAACAATAACAATAATAATAATAATAATAATACAAACAATCCAATTTTAAAAAATGAGCAGAGGAATTGAACAGAAATTTCTCAAAAGAAGACATTGAGATGGACAAAAGACATGTTGAAAATATGCTCAACATCACTAATCGTTATGGAAATGCAAATCAAAACCACAGTGAGATATTCGTTTATACCTGTCAGAATGGCTATTATTAAAAGGACAGCAAATTGTGTTGGCAAGGATGTGGAAAAATGGGAATTCTTGTGCACTACTGGTGGGATTGTCAATTGGTACAGCCACTATGGAAAACAGTATGGAAGTTCCTGAAAAAGTTAAAAATAGAACTACCATGCAATTTACCAATTCCACGTTGAAGTATTTATTCAAAGAAAATGAAAACACTTATTTGTAAAGACAGATTATTTATAATAGCCAAGATATGGAAGCAACCTAGGTATCCATTGATAAATGAATGGATAAAGATAAAGATCGAAAAATGAATGGATAAAGAATATCATATATATATATATCATATATATATATATGATATTCTCTATATATAGAATATTACTTAGCCATAAAAATGAAATGAATTTAATCTTGCCATTTGTGACAACATGGATGGACCTAGAAGGTATCATGCTAAGCAAAATATGTGAGACAGAGACAAACAGAATATGGTTTTACTTACATGTGAAATCTTAAAAAAAAAAAAAAAGAAATGAACAAATAAAACAAAACGAAAACAGACCTATAGATAAATAAAACAAGCTGATAGTTCCCAGAGGGGACGGGGGTAGTATGATGAGTAAAAAAAAAAGTTAAAGAAATAAGAGGTACAAACCTGCAATAATAATAATAATAATAATAAAAGACTTACTGTGATGATCACCTCATAAGGAATATAAATGTTGAATTACTATGTTGTGTACCTGAAACTCATACAGTATTGTATATCAATATTAATAATTAAAAAAGAAAGTAAAGGGAACACTTGAAAAATAGAGGCAATGCCCTTTGTTAGCCCAGGGCTTGAGATAACTTAAGAATAGAAGGTCTCCCAATCCATATCAGATTCTGAGGGAGAGGCAGAGGTTACATGATCACACAGAACATCCATCTTTTGAAAATGAATGTGTCATTATAGGAAAAGAAGAGTGAGGCTTTGAACAGAGAAACCTGAGAAAATCTGTGGCCCCTCAGTCCTTCCAATGACATTATATTAGTATATTCAACTAATTCAAATACAAATAATAGGAGGTATAAATATAGTATCCCTAAAAAAGATATCATAAGAAAATAAGGGATTTATAGTATCCAGACATCAATGAATAAAAGCAAAACTCACTAGAAAAGTAGTCATTTGAAACACATAAAAAAAAAATATAGGCCAACTATTTCAACATGATTAAAAAAATATGCTTGAGTGAAATCATTACTAAGAAGTTTCAAAACAGATATGCAAGCACTCAGGGAAGATACAGCTAAATAGCAGAAGGAAGAAATCATTGCAACTTAGGAAAATAATTTGAAAAAATAAAAAGGTAAAATTGTTTCAGAAATTCAATTAAATTAAAAGGGACAAGATAGAGACTAGACTCTTGAAAAGCACAAGAAAATAATTTGTTAGGTAAAATAGAGAATTAAAATGAAACAAAAGAAATGATATAAATGATTAATGCATAAGAATATGAAATTCAGAACATAGTCAAAGAAGAATGATTTACACACAAATGGAATCCACAAAAAATGAAAACAATGAGAATAAATGTAATTCAAACATTTTCCTTAAAAAATATAAATCTACATATTAAAAAGGCACAAAACATTAACCAAACTGAAACATTTTCTACTAAATTTATTAAGCTTATAAAAAGAAAGATTGTCCTTTGGGCAGCCAGAAAAATAAAATTCACTTGTAAAGAAATGAAAATCATCCTGAAGACTTCTTTAGAGCAACATTTGTTATAAGACAGTGAAACAACACCTACAAAACACTAAGGAAAGAAAATATGAGACAATTATTTTATAACCAACCAAGCACTCCAACATCATACAGACTATAGACAAACAGCTTTGAATAGCAGAAAACAGTAGTAAGAGTGACAAAACGTGATGTAAATATAATACATTCTGACAATCAAGTCATTATACTAATATGTAAAGAAAGAGTAAAAAATACTAAAAAGTTTGTCTTAATTCTAGTAACTTGATATATAACTATATCCATATATAATCTCTATATACCTAAGATATAATTTAGAACTGAAATGTAAGTGGTGAAATTTTGAGCAGATATAAGACTAAGTACTGAGAACAATCATTTTATTAACTAAAATTACATGATGAAGGAAAGGAAAGAGAGAGGGATGTAAGAGGATTCCAGCTAAATTTGTTTTTGTTGATGTTGATTTATTAAGAAAATAATATTGACCACTGGAAGAAAGATGATATCAAGGTTATTATATGTGGTAAAATTTTTTTTGAAATATATAAATGTGTATGTATAAACAGAAAACAAAAAGTAACATGATAGAACTAAATTTAAACATCTATTATATAAATAAATATAAATGGCCTTAACTTGTATATTAAAAGATAAAAAATGAATTAAAAATCAAAACTCATCTCTGTGCTAAATAAAGATAAGTGACTAAAATACAAATTTAATAGTAAAGATATAATAGTTATTTATATGCACATATCAAATAGCAGAGCAAAAATATTAAGTTCCAAATATTTGATAAAATGCAATGATGAGGCTGAAAAAAAAAGGCCTTTTCATATAATTTTGAAGTAAATGTTAAATATTACAATACCTGTAGGAGATAATTTGGTAAAAGCTTTCAAAATTATAATTACACTTTCATTTTTACTACTAGGCATTTATCCTATGAATATACATGTATACACAAAATAGCTTATCTATAATATTCATTGCTACAGTGTTTGTAATAGCAGGACTGGAAACAATCCAAGTAGCCATCCATTTGGAACTGGTTAAATAATCTATGGCACATAAAATAATCTCTGTGTAGGATATGGAACATTCTCTAGCATGTATGATTAAGGGAAAAAACTAGTTTAGAATTCTATGTGTATGTGTGTGTGTTTAAAATATATCACGTTTCCTTAAAAAAGAGGGAGACTAGAAATATATATTCATATGTGCTCACAATTTTTTAAAGACACTCCAGCATGATGTACCCACAAAATAATGAAATGGTTATCTATGGAGGTGAGAGATGAATTCAAAATAAGGTGGGTGGGGCAGGATAAAACTATGACTTTGAAACACCATGCATACTTTCCTTAAGTTATTGAGCTTTTTGAGTCATCTATATACTACTAAATTTGAATTTAATCTAAATACAAGCAAAATAAAAAGTGTTGGTTTAGAGAGCTAAGTGAGACGTGCTGTGCTCTGAAATGGCATCTATGTAATAAGGAATAAAAAGAGGTGATTAAAAATTACTGTAACACATGATGAAACAAAACAAAAGTGCTATGAGATTTCATACAATGGATAATCATATCTGGGTAAGGATAAAAACATTTTAAAGGAAAATTAGCATTTGAGTAGAACCAACTTCGTGGGTATAAGACCTGTTATTCAGAAGGGCACCATACTTGCTTTAATGCTCCATTGTTCCTATCTTGAAATTCTAAATTTTTTTAACAAGTGGACCCATATTTTCATTTTGGACTGGGCACCAAAAATTCTGCAGCTAGTCCAGCACTAGAGATCAAATTTGTGGTTATTATTTCCTCATTGTTATCCTCTGAACCCTAGGGTTTCTGAGACGCCCTCAAGACTAATGCATAGGTATGATATGAAGGGAAAGAAAGAATATGAAATATTATGATTCATATTACTTGCTAATTATGATTCCTGTAATTTCCATTTTAATAGCTGACTGCTATTTTAAAGTCTGCCTTACCCTATCCTGTTACCTTAGGTAGAAAGAATAGAGCCCTGGGAAGAGAAGGAAAGGAAGCAAAGGAGGAAGTGTGAGAAAACAGAGGAGGGAGGAGATGAGATCATCCTTAAGAAAACATGCAGCTACCAGATCAGTCATAACTACACTTCAGGGGCTGAGAGCAGATCCCGGATGTCATCTTGTCCCTCAAGGTGAACTTCAGCTAATTATAACACATTCTAATATTATTAGCATTGCAGTTAGGGAAAATCGTTAGCCCTGTGCCACCATGACAGTTCTGACAAGAGGCAAATAAGGACAAAAATTTCTCCTCCTGATGGGAAAAAGTGGTCAGTGAGGACCTGCCTAGGAATGCCTCTAATGCCTTCCCTAAAACTTGAGTTATTTCGCATCCTCATTTTAGAAGTAGTAAGTTTCTAAGACTCTTTGTTCTTCTTGGCAGTTGCTCATCTGCAAACCTGCCTGCTCTCCTTCATGAGTGTGTACTGTACTTTAATAAATTCACGGCTTGCTTGGCTTACTGGATGATTCCTTGAATTCTTTCCTGTGATAATGCCAAGGCCCTGTTTTCTATATAGTACTTACCTAATGTGGCATAGTAAATTACTATGAATAAACATCCTAAAGGAAATAATTATTCTAACAATAGAGATTTAAAAGCAGGAACTCTAAAGTGTGTATTTAGGTAAGACATACAGGGAAAACAATAGGATTGGAAGGGGTGGGTAAGCTGGATTCTTCAGAAGTTGTATTTTTCTAGTGACCATGACCATCTTAAAATTCCCTTCAGGTTGACCAAACTTTAGACAGGCTTCTTCCTGACTCTAGGCCCTGACTTCTCTTTTCTTACAGAATTTACTTTAGAAAACTTGTAAGTGTAAATTCTTTCTCTGCCCTTTGAGATGTAAATCTTTTTAAAAACCTCTTGCCAGTTTTATAAACTAGAAATGTTTTTCTCAAGGACTCCTGCACATTCCTCTGAAATGTAAACGTCCAGAGAGAGACTCCGCCTACCTCCGAGTTTCTGTGTGAAGACAGCCTAATTTTGTTGGGGTATCTTGCTCCAAGTTGTAAAACTACTTCCCGTAATAAAGATCTAAGAAAATTTACTTTTCCTTTGGGTAATCCCCTAACTCTAGTGCTTGAAAATGCTCCAACTTTTTGTTTTAGTGAAGTTGAGTATGGATGGAGTTCTAATCTCTAGGCTCTATTGGAATTTCCTTGAATAAAGTCTTCCCTTGCCCTTTAAACTTCATCCTTTGTCTAGGCAATTTTTTTCTTTGATATTAGCATTCTGCAAATGTTGAGAAAATGTCTGTTGTTCATGTGAAAAGTGAAGAGCTGATAAAGATTATGGTTTTTAGGGGAGAAGGTGGAAATTGGGCTAAACTTCTATGCCTATATATGATAAATCATGTCTTTGAGGACCCTGCGGTGAAATGAAATTTTTAATAAGTTTAATATGCTAATAATAAATCAAATGTTTTATTAGTAATAATATCTAATGTATTCACAACACTTATGTTTTAAAATAGATTGAAAGCGAAATAAGATTAGAAACACTGTCCCAGCCTTTATATAGATGGTCCCTTTCCCAGTCCTTATAGGCATAAGACAGATGAATGAGTTTAGTTTTCTGGCTGGCTCTTTGCTAGCCATTGCCTAGTGGTGATTTAGCTTTCTTTTTTGTGCTTGATGTGATGCCATCTTTTTCTTACGATCCTACATCTCAGATGTGATTTTTCAAAGCATTCGTTTTTCATGCAGTGTTTTTGCAGGTCGCCCCTTCAATTTTCAAATACTGAGTATTATCCTCACTACTCCACAGAAATGGACCTCATATTTCAACACCTCATCAAAAAGGATTTTTGTTTCTGCTCTGATGAAATGTGGCTTAGATATATTTATTTTCTGTACTCCTCTGCTTGCTAGAAAAGTGCACATCAAGTAAGGTGAATGCATTCTTTGTTTCTGCATTGAAGAGTGTTTACAAAGAAATGAGGGACTTTGTATGCAAATGAAATCTTTGGCATACAGTTCCACCTAGTTAAACACCTAAATATGCCCCCTGCAGAAAATTAGGTGCTGAATTGTGCACCAATGTCCTTAAAGGCATTAATTAGACCTTTAATTTTATCATGTGGTAAATGTGCTAGAGTTAAGAAACACCTGGGGAAGACAAATACGAAAGGAAACAATCAAATTAAAGTGTCTCGATAAACAGCACCAAAATATTAAAGGAAATGCATTGTGATTAAACAAACAGGGAACTACAGACACAGAGGAAAAGGAAAGAAAACTCATACAGAACAGAGTCTTCTAACTTCAAGGAAATAAATTAAAATGTCAATTGTATTATTAAATGTTCCCAGAAAGGAAAGACTGCTCTGTTTGTTGGGGCACAAATCATTGTGGACTCATTTCAAAAATATTAATACCTTGTATTGAATGGATTTTGGTGACTTCCCAATTTAAATGGCCTCTTTTTTTTCTTATTTACACAAGACAAGTTGATGAACTATTCCTACTGAACTCACACAGAAATTTAAGACATCCTTCAAGATAAAACAGTTACAACAATTCAATGTTTCTAAATAACTAGTCAGGATAGAGTAATAGTAAATATATTTTCTAATGATAAATACATGCAACTTTATACATATACAGAGGGTGCCAAAAAATGTATACACATTTTAAGAAAGGAAAACTATATTAAAATTGTAATACTCGATATATACTGATAACAAAAGATGAATACAAATCATTTTTTACTTCTGCAATTACTAGAGGTGCTCAAAATGTTTACCATCAGTGTCCAGACACTTCTGATTACGGTGAACTACTGCTTGATCAACATTGACCGAAAGGTCCATTTGTATACATTTTTTGGTACCCCTGGTATGTAATATACAGATATCATATTCATACATTATATACACATATATGTATATATACATAATTATTACTGGCTTTCAATGGTGAAAGAGATTATATTTTTGTATGTTATTTATGGTCGAAGTTGCACCCCCTGCCCCCTACCATCTATACATCCTGTGAAGACAAGAATTCCCACTGAAGGGCGGGGCAGTTCCAATATTGGGACTCTTTGAAGTACATTCAACAGAATTAGTAGAGAAAGAACACAGACAATCAGGAAGTTCCACTTCAGAACATATACCTAGAATTCTGGTATTGTAAAGTATAGTAACACTACATGTCCTAGAAATTTAGAACTCTTTTTTTTGGAACGATGTAGTTTTCTTCGTTCTTTTATTAATTTCGTTAATTTTCTCTCAGAAACCATTATTCCTTTTGCTAATTTATCTAACATAGTGACTTTAATACCTCTTAGTATAAAGATTACTACAACAGCATTACAAAACAAATAAGGGTAGAAAACTTACATGCTTTATCAAACCAAAAAGAAGTTGCAACCTTACGTAAATGAAATATTCCAGATATTTAGCTATTAATAGGAAAACCTATATTTTAATATATTTTACACTGCATTGATTGCTGTGTCATGTTTTAGTAAAGAAAAAAAATATCTCTAAAGCAGGATCAGCAATTTTTTTCTTAAAGGTCCAGGTAGTAAACACTTTAAGCTTTGAAGAGGCATCCAGCCCTAGGCCTATTGTTTGCCAACATCTGTTTGGCTGGGCTGGGGGTGTGATGACCAATAATTAGGGAAATAAACAAGCCCATGAAAACTTAGTTTTTTCCAGTGACTCTTTGCTTTGGTCAAGTTGCTTCCCTGAAGACAAATCAAGCAGAAATAGCTTAAGTCTCAATGGGTTGGATTTAGGATTAAACATAAGTATAATCCTCTCATCAAAGAAGGCTGTAGTTTTGTTTCTTTTTTGTTCCATGACAAAACTTAATTCCAAATCTTTAACATCAGCTCTTACATGACTTTGTTCCTTCCTACCCTCCCACCTTTCACTTAATACTCTCTCACTGAACGCTTTGTTTCATGATTTTTGTCTCATTTGCCATTATTTAAATGGCCCTGGTTCAACTCCCTCATGCCAGCCCATGAGTTAATATTCTCTTCCTGGAATAGCATCAAGACTGACATAATTTGCTTCCTTTCATCCCTAGACATTATCTTTATAAGTTAACTCCACTAGAAGGAGGTGATGTTTACAACCTTTCCACTTGGCTTCCCCAACAGCATATTTAAGACTTTGCATGTTAGTTAAAAAAAACACATAGGAAAAAAACAAAACAGCACTTTAATTTTAAAGGCAGAGGAATAAAGTACACAAAAATTCAATTACTTCGCTATTAAACCAAAAGGCATACATAATCGTATTTTATCTACTATCTCCCTAAAGCTGATAATCATTCATGAAGGGAAATGTCTAAACTATAAAACACTCACTTTTGCCTTCATGTTAAGTATCCCTTTTCTTCATGTAAATATCCCATTTCTTAACACAATGCTCTTTAAATCCCTAATTTAAATGAAAGTCTTTGGGAAAATTATTTTCATTAACATAAGATTAAAGCACACATATTTTATGTTCAAGACAAAAAGAGTCTTTATTTTATTTTATTTTTTTTTTGGCTCTTGCATTTTGATTCCCATCTTTTCCTTTACATCGATTGCAATGAGGAAAAAAAAAACCTGTCGGTATACGTAATAATAATTTTTTTTTCTTTTTTCAGTGTCATGGCTTGTTCTTTACAAAAGGCGCACAATACTTAGAATCTGAAGGACCGTGCCAGTCTGTGATCTCCATTCAGGTTAGTTTCAGGGGAGATTTATCCAGATGGGTTCTTTGAATTCCAACAGGCAGGTTGGCCCTCAGCCAGTACAAGTCTAAGGGGCTGCAGCATTAAGCATTGTCGCCAGCTGCAGAATCACGGTGCCTGTTTGCAGAAGCTGTCAACTATCACCCCTTCCGAACACCACCTCCTATCTCGCTTTTGTTAGCATAAAATAAAATTCTATGTCTGCCTGTTAAATATAAGTGAAATTCAACAAATGGCTACAGTGTCATAATGAAAATGTCTGCTCCATAACCAATATTTGAAAAGAAGAAAGACTACCTGAGAGATGAGTGCAGAATCATGTGTGTGGAAACACCTCACTGTTCCTTTGAATTTAATGTCTCATTGGGGTAACTGACCTAAAATTCACTAAACTGTAAGAAACAATTCTGAAGGATATAGTTTATAGCCTTATAGAGTAAGATGTAGAAAAATCATATGCTTCTTTTTTTTTTAGGTTATCTAAATAAGTACCACAGTAGATGATAAAAGAAACAAAATCTAAACAGAAGTAAATTAAATTTCTAGGTCTAGAATTTTATACATAGTTTTATGATTTCTTCACTGAGGATATGTAGTTTTCTTAATTCTAGATTCCTATAAAAAACAAGTGATATATATGGTTAGATATTCAGCAGTAATAGCTACCAATTACTCAGGCTTTATTGAGTGTCAGACATTGTACTAAGAACTTTATAGCTCTGTGTTGATGCAGAGATTCTGAAGCCTGTATGACCTTCATCGGTTGCTTAGCTAGTGTGATGATCATATATGACATGGAGAAACATTGATTCCTCTTACAAGCGATGATAGCTGGCTATGAAAAATATAGAGAAAATAAGAATGAGCCAAAAGAAAAAAGAAAATGTTTCACAGGCGTGTTTCATTTTATTATGAAAGACTATTTCTATACACACAGTTCATTATAATACTCATAACTGAAAATTCTTTTTAAAAATACTTATTTTAAAGTCAAGATTTACATAAGGAAACTATCCCTGCTACACCTAATTTTTTTCTTACATGTCAGCAAACTGATTTCCTATAAATTTGCATTATAATAATATGCACCAGCTTTAGGACAAATTGAATGTAACACAAAGCAGTCAGTTCAACTTAACTTTTTTCAGAATTTTTAACAATATAAAGAAAAAATTTCTCTAGGTCTTTCTAAAATGGTGCCGTTTTTGGTGAGCTGAAGCTTATTAATCTGTGTTAGGATTAGGTAGATCACAGAGTACAAATCAACTCCTTGGATCAGTTACATACAAAGAAAGTCTAAGACAAAGAGTTGGTCTTTGCAAAGAGAAACTGTTGTTTATAAAAGTAAAGGCTGTAATTTACAATGGCATACAGTAAATACATAGTAGTGGTCTAGGCAATTGTAATGAGATAAGGAGTTTTGTTTTGTTCATAATTCTATCTCCACCAGCCAACCAGTTAATACCAGTAGATGGTACACTTGTTGGTGTCAAAATGACAACATCTGTCAAAATGGCAACCAATATTCATTTGGCTGTCACCATTAACTTTGTCAATTTGCATTCCTGTCACACTACAGATTACTGCAGCTTTCCTGGGAAATTTACTGCTCTGTCCATTTCTTTGCTCAGTAGGCAGGAAAACAACTGGTGGTGAAAAGCAGCACCAGAAAAATGTTAAGGCTCTAGCTAAGAAAGTGGCATGTCGATTTAAAAAGAATCCAGGCTTTGGAGTTGTATTTGGGTTCCAATTCCGGCCCCCACACTTTGTAACAAACTCTGGGTCTAGCTGCTTGAAATGTTGGCACCTCAATTTCCTCACCTGTGCAATGAGAAAACACAACTCAACAGTATTTTCATGAGGGTTAAAAAAGAATATATACACACAAGTATATGCAAAATTAGTAAGCTCTTTTCATACCTATCATGATAATTGTTCCTTAGTATGCCACACTCTTGACCTAAAACAATATCAACCAAGGATATTTATCTTATTTTATAGGACACATTTATAGGAAATATTGTTAAGTTCACAAATAAAATAAAACAAGAGTTTTTTTGTTTGTTTGTTTGTCTGCTTTTCTGGGAAGGAAGGTTGACAGAAGAATGGAAAGGCAGCTAACAGCTGGCAGAGGATCAGAGCCTGGATTGCAAAACGGATGAGGAAAACAAATGGTTCATTTAAAGAAAATTGTCAAATGTTCATTTTCAAGTTATTTGTTTTTTATAATATAGGTAGATATTCAATAAAGTTTAATACTTAAATGTCTTCTGTGAGTACATATATAGTATGTGTGTGTGTGTGTGTGTGTGTGTGTGTGCAAGTGCATGTGCATACATGTGTTTATAAAAGAAAGGAAAGGATTTCATTCCACATCTGTGTTTATGCAGTAAAGAACAGTGGCAACACCTATGGGCTGATGAGATAGCTGAAACTTAATTACTTCAAAGAAAGGAAGACCTTGGGACCAGAGGTAACTGTGAAAAATCGATCTGCATCTTGAAATCTTGAGTGGGTACTGGAACATCCAAACTCTGTAGATAATGGAAAGGTTGACAATGGAATTTTAATAGTTATCCCTAAACTAGTGGTTAACAAATATGGCTATCACTGAATCATTTGAGGAGTTTTTTTGTGAACAAATATTCCAGGACTCAACTCTATTCTCATAGCTTCTTATAAGTGGAACCTGGGAATTAATGTGGGGGGGGGGAAATATATATATATATATATATATATATATATATGTATGTATATATGTATATATATATATATGTATGTATATATGTATATATATATATATACACACATATATATATAACATATACATAATATATGTTATATATTATGCATAATATGTCATATATTATGTATAATATATGTAAATATACTGTTTCCACGAAAATAAGACCTACCCCATATATAAGCCCCCGTTAAGATCATCAGCCAGATGGATGCATTTAGTACTTTATGACGATGTTCCAGAAGAAGACAACATGAGTGTGTTTGAATAAATGTAGATGGTTGTACATGAAAAAATAAGACATCCCCTGAAAATACTCCCTAATGTGTCTTTTGGAGCAAAAATTAATATAAGACCTGGTCTTATTTTTGGAGAAATATGGTTTATTTATATACATATTTATTTGATCTATTGACTCAGCAGAATTGGGTATCATCAATCTAAATTAATTAATTAATATAATCTCTGTTACATATGAAAAAAAAAAATCATCTGCTAGGAAAAAGGAAAAAGTAACACAGGCAATACTAAAGATGGATGGGATGACACAGTGTAGCTATTCCTGACCAGGAATTGTGTAAAAATGTCCTATTTCTAATAATTTGGAAGTCTGTTGCATTAAAATGCATTCTAAACTTAAACGTCCTGATAGAAGCCAAGCCATCAGGGAAGAATGTGTCAGACTGTGATATACTAATAAAAGGTGTTGCAGTGGCTTATTATTCTGATAATGAATATCTGTCATTTAATGATGATATTGAATGTGGAACTGGGGAAAGAAAGAGAGATCCTAAGAAATAGTGAGGATAATGAGGAGGTGGAGGGTAGAAGGGTAGAGGGTTGGTAAGAGAAGGCTATTGTAAAGAGAGCTTGGAAAGAGCTACAAGATTTAAGAGCTCAGAAAGAAGAAAGCAAGTTTTAGTTTACTAATGGAATTTTGGTTTCCTACATTCAATGTGGAAATTGATGAAAAAGTAGAGAATGACTTGGTGAAAAGGGTGAAGAGCAGCTTCTGTAGATAAGCTTGTAGAAAATAATTCAGCTTTTCAAGGGAAAATAACAAATAAAAGAATGCTAATCAGATTTTACAAATTAAATAAATATGAGAGAGATATAAAGTTAACAGTGGGATTTTCATAGTGAGTCAATTCATGAATAAACTATTCAAAAGAAAAAGCAGTTAATTTAACCATTTAACCAGTAGTGCCACGCTTAAGAAAATAATTCTGGCCTTTGAATGAGGAGACTAAAGTTTTATCCCTACTCAAGCATATACACATTTTACATATAAAAAATAATTTCTCTATGCCTACTACTGATTTATTTTTGCTCAAAGTAAAGGTTGAAGTAAATGGCCTCTAAATGCCTTTTAGGTCTAACATTATAAATGTAAAATGGTACAGGTGAAATTATAACATAGAAAAATTTTGGTGTATTAAAGAGTAGACTTTAAGAAAAGGATATAAAAGGAAAAATATTATTTGAAAAAGTGAAAACAAAAGTAAACTTTAATTAATAATAACAATTATTATTATTATATTGTTTCATTAATTGTGTCAAATATCATACTAATATAAGATGTTGATAATAAGGGAACTCAGTGGAGAGTATACTGGAATTCTTTGCACTATCTTTGTAATAATCCTGCAAATCAAAAACTATTCTAAAATAAAATGTTTACTTAAAAATGAGAGAAGCTAAAACACTTTTTGACTAATACTAAAATTTCGAACACTTCTTATTAGCCACAGGGTAATATATTATATGCTAAAACTTTGCAAAAAGTGTTACACATTTTATCCTATATCATATTCATAGGAGATCGTATTAGTTTGTTAGTGTTGCCATGACAAATACCACAGACTGGGTGGCTTAAACCACAGAAATTTATTTTCTCACAGTTCTGCAGGTTAGAAACAAAGGTCTAGGTGTCATAGGATTAGTTTTATTCCAAAGCCTTTCTTCTTGGTTTGAAGATGGCCATCTTTTCCCTTAATTTTCATATGGTCTTCCCTTTGTGCATATCTATGTTCTGATCTCCTTCTTATGAAGAATTAGTCATATTGAATTAGGGCCCATCTAATGACTTCATTTTACCTTTGGCCTTAAGAAGTTTATAGTTTTATTTGATCTTTTTAATGAGCTTATTGGTAAAATAAGCTCAATGGTGGCTCTCTCTTAATTGTTTAAAAATAGAGTTCCAGAATCTGTTCTAGACGCATATCATTGAATTAAACTAATGTATACATAATATATTCCCTTGAGTGGCTTGGTTAGGTGGAAATGCAGACATATAAATAAACAACTACTGTACTTTACTGTACATGCTCTAATAGAAGTATAGCAAAGGTGCTAAGTGGAGAAAAGAGAAAAAGTCGCCAACTTTTTTTTTGAGAGATGTATAGGAGCTAGATGTGGGAAAGAGTCAAAAACTTTTTAAAGAAGTTGATATTTAAGCATTGTAGGAAATAAGTAGTAATTTACCAGCAGAGTGGCTGGTGTAGAAAGAATATTTTAAGTCCCACTGTACATTATATGTGACTAGTTGGAGACCTGATGGATCACAGTGCATTTCATGTGTTGTGCTTGGAGTGTAGTGTTAAAACAGGGTATTGGTAGGAGATTAATTTAAAAAGACAAGCAGAGTAGCTAGGTGCTAAAAGTCCTGTAGGTTCTGATACAGATTTTGATTTCATTTCAAGGGTAATGGATTTCCAAGATGGTTTTACACAGGACAGCAAAATAATATTTATCTTAGAAATATTGTGCAGCTAAATGAAAAATTTTGTAAGGGGGCTAAATTGATGGCAATATAAAATTTTGAAAAAGTGTCAATGATATAAGTTAAATGTGATAAAACTTTAACTTTGATAACTGAAAAGAAAAGCATATCAATCATAAATGTTTAAGACACATGTAGGAGATATCAATTTATACTTCAGATTTCCACTTCCTACTGTGATGGAGTAACTTATCTCAGTATAGCCCTCCCATTTCTCAGACAAAACAGACATTAAAAAGAATTCTTAATGGTTAGAAGTATGTTTCATATTTATAACATGCTAATGCAATAGGAACATATATCTATTCTAAATTTATTTAAAATAGTGTGTGTATAGCAAAAATAAAGATTTAAAAAGAATAGGTGAAAAGTAAGGCTTAAAAGAATTTGAACAATTCAATCTACCAAACTGAAATAAGTGACATTTATCACCAGCTGTAGAAGACCAATTCTTCTCAAGTATACATATACAAAATAAACCACATGCTTACTGATAAAGATAGCCTCAATAAATTTAAAAGGAATGAAATCATGTAAGTTTGTTCTCTAACCACCATACAATTAAAACTAAATCTCTAATTTTATTTTGTTTTTGAACTTACAATGTGTCTAAAGTAGAAGGAAGAAAGTAATAGATATAAAAGCAGAAATCAGTATTAGTGAAATAGGTGTATATATGCAATGAAGAAACTAAAGATACCTAAAAGTTTCTTCTTTGAAAAGATTAACAAATTTCATATACCTCTATCCAGACTCATCAATAAAATAAAAATTGCAAGTTACCAATATCAGAAAAAAACCAGTTACAAACCCTACACACACTTAAAGCAAGTAAGTTATTATAAAACATTTTACAACAACATATTTTACAATGTAGATGAAATGAACAAATTACTCGAAGAATAATATTAGTAAAACTGATACAAGAAACAGAAAATCTAAATAGTCCTAAAACTGTCAAATAAATTATATCTTTAATTAAAACCACACCACATAAATCTCTCACCCTAATCAGATTACTTAACTGAACTTTTCCAAATATTGAAGAAAGTATTAATATTAATTTCAAACAGATTTTTTTCTGAATATTGATGTAGAATGAAAATGTTCTAAATCATTTTATGAAGACGGCATAAAGTTGAACTCACACCTGACAAAAACAATGCAAGAAGGGATAATTAAAGGTATTATGTCTCTAAGTGATATGAAAAATCCTAAATTAGATATTAGCAACTTGAATCTAATGATGTACAAAAAAGATAATATATCATAATAAAGTGAGATTTATTTTGGATAAAAGAGGTATAATACCTGAAAATCAATTGTTGTAATTCAACATATTAATAGAAAGGTGAAGAAATTCATATTTTATGTGGAGCAAAAGAAGCATTTGAGATAATTAAAATCATTTTTGTGATTAAAACGACAACCAAATCCTCTCAGCAATCTTAAAATATAGGCATTTACTTAATCTGACAAAACTATCTTTATTTTATTTTATTTTATTTTATTTTTTGTAAAAAGGAACTGTCATTGTATTTGTGGTGAAATATTGAAAGCTTTCCTAACTGGAGTCTAGAAAAGGAGATTGTTTACTATTCTTTTTTTGGTCATTTTCCTGTAAGTAAAAGAATTGAAATGTTAAAAGTTTGGGAATAAGAGTGAAACTGTATTCTAGGGTGTCATGATTTCCATATGCAGAACATTCCAAAGGAACCATACATATGTTGTTAGAATTAATAAGTAATAATACGAAAGTTAATAAGGCCTCTTGAACAAGATAAAATAATATAATTTCTGTATGCCAGCAAAAAGGAATTGGGAGTATTTGAAGATGGTGGAATAGGTAAACGTTGTGCCTACCATCTCCCATAACCACATTACAATTACAACTAAATTACAGAGTTACCAACCTTGAGGATCACCTGAACAGTAAGCTAAACAGAACCCATATAACTAAGGATGTAAAGAAGAGGCCACATGAAGACTGGTAGAAGGGGCAGAGATGTGAAATGAGCTGACCCCAAACCCACAGGTAGTGGTTGAGCATTGGAAGGAACATCTTTGTGGCAGAGGGCCCTACTAAAGAGTAAGGGGTTCCCAGCCCTACATGCAGCTCCCCAGCCCTGGGGTCCTGTGTTGGGAAGAGGAGCCCCCACAACATCTGGCTGTAAAAATCAACAAGGATTCATCCAGTCCTGGTGAGAAGAGGATGGACAGAAACCCAGACATCTTCTTAAAGGGCCCACTCACAGACTCACTGGCTTGTAATCACTCACCCTGAGCTCCAGCAGAGGAATAGCAACTTGAGAGGCCCAGAGACATACAGGGAAAGACTGAGTTACGGGGTTTCAGGGCAAGAGCTACAGGGACAGCCACCATTATTTCTGTATGGAGCCCACCTAACATGTAGACTACAGGCGGGTGCCTTATTTCCAGTGTTGAGCATTCCCCCACATGGCCAATTTAAGACCGCATTGACCTGGTGAACTCCACATGCACCCTATCCTAGTGACTCCCTGGTACCCCACCCAGCTCATGTGGCATCACAGGGGGCTCTCTTAGCTCCTGGGTGGTTGGCCCCACCCTGCAAGCTGAAGGAGGTTTTTCCAGCAGTGGACGGCCTTTGGTGGCCTCTGTGGCTGTCTGGGAAACATTCAGTGACAGATGGTTAACCTCAACTCAGGTTGCAGCTTTCCTTGGGTGGCTCTCAGGGATCTACAGGCCGAAGGAAAGTGGCCACTGGCCGCGGTACTCTCTGGGCATTTTGCGGAGAGGCCACAGGCACAGCACTGGCACAAGGACTAAATCTACATTAATTTTGTGAATAAAACCTGCCTGATCCCAGTGACTCTCTGAAACCCTGCCCCTCCCAATTTGGGCAACATCGCAAAGGGCAATGTCAGCACCAGGAAAACAAGTCCAGTTCCCATACCTAACAAGGCTCTTTCAGGGGCTGAAACTTATAGGCAGCTGACAGGTGGCAACAGGCCTAGAGGTACCCTGGGTCTCTTGCTAAGTGGCCCCAGGCCTGACACTGGTGATAGCCGGTCTCGGTTCACAGTGATGCCACTTCCACATACCTCCAGGTCTAGCACAGGCAGCAGCCACATATAGCTTTGAAGCTCCTACTAGGTAGCCCCTAGCCAGTCACAGGCAATGACTGAAATGGGCCTGCACAACAGCCCCTCCCATGAGGCAACAGAAAAATATAACCAGATTCCGGCTTTAGAGCATCACCCAAATAGCTCCACAAATGGCATACCCAAAAGGTGGTCTTGACAGGCATAAGAGCTCCCTGGGGCAAATCCCCCTCTGAGTGGTCCGCTCCCACAAATCAGTTCATATGTTGTGGTTATAACCAATGTCACAGCCAGTCAGTCCGAGAGTCAATCCCATCCACTGATGCACCAAAAGCAATCAAGTCTCTACTACAACAGGAGGGCACATACAACCCACACAGGGATACTCCTGGAACACATAGTGCAGGTGATCAGAGAGACTGCACCATTGGACCACACAGGACACCAAATACATAAAACCAACTAAGGAAGAGTAAGAAACATAGAGGATGTACATAATACCTAGAAATAAACACAGAGAGGAAGCCAAAATGAGGAAGCAAAGAAGCATGTCCCAAACAAAAGAACAGGAGAAAACTCCAGAAAAAGAACTAAATGAAATGGAGGCAAGCAACCTACCAGAGACAGAGTTCAAGAACGCTTATAAGAATGGTTGTAAGAATGCTTAAGGAACTTAGCAAGAACTTCAACAAAGAGATAGTAAGCCTAAAGAAGAAAATAGAAACCATAAGAAAACCAGTCAGAAATAAAGAACACAATAACTGAAATGAAGAATACATTAGAAGGAATAAACAAAAGAGTAGATGAAGCAGGGTATGGAAACAGCAATTTAGAAGACAAGGTAGTAGAAAACACCCAATCAGAATGGTAGAAAGAAAAAAGAATTAAAAAAAGAAGAATACAAATTAAGGGACCTCTGTGACATCAAGTGTAACAACATTTACATGATAGGAGTACCAGAAAAAGACAGGGAGCAAAGGATCGAGAACCTATTTGAAAAAATAATGGCTGAAAACTTCCCTAATGTGGAGAAAGAAACAGACATACAAGCTCAGGAAGTACAGATTACCAAAAAGATGAAGTCAAACAGGCCTACACCAGGACACGTTATAATTAGAATGATAAACATCTAAAGACAAAGAGAAAATCCTAAAAGCAGCAAGAGAAAGGAAACTAGTAACTTATAAAGTAGCTCCCATAAGATCGTCAGCTGATTTTTCAACAGAAACTTTGTAGGCCAGAAGGGATTGGTATGAAATATTCAAAGTGATGAAAAGCAAGGACCTACAACCAAGACTACTCTACCCAGCAAGACTTTTCTTCAATATTGAAGGACAGAAAAAGAGCTTCCCAGACAAGAAAAAGCTAATGGAGTTCATTACCAGCAAACCAGTATTAGAAGAAATGTTAAAAGGACTTCTTCAAGAAGAATGGAAAGACAAATAAACAAAAGAAGATAAAAAATCTCCTTTGATTGCAGTGGTATGAAACTTGAAATCAATTACAAGGAAAAAACTGAAAAACACATAAACATATAGAGACTAAATAACAAGCTACTACAAACCAAGGAATGGGTCAACAATGAGATGACGAAAGAAAGCTGGTAGGTTACTTGAGACAAATGACAATGAAAACACAATGACGCAAAATCTATTGGACACAGCAAAAGCATTCCTAAGAAGGAAATTCATAGGAATGCAGGCCCACCTAAAGAAAAAGAAACAAGAAAAGTGTCAAATAAACAGTCTAACTTTACACCTAAGAGAACAGGAAAACAAACAAACAAACAAACAAACAAACACACACAGCAAACAAAGCCCAAAGTGAGTACAAGGAAGGAAATAATAAAGATCAGAGCAGAAATAAACAAACTAGAGGCTAAAAATAATAATACAAAAAAAAAAAAAAAAAAATCAATGAAACCAAGAGCTGGTTTTTTGAAAGGATGAACAAAATTGATAAACCTTTACCCAGACTAATCAAGAAAAAAAGAGAGAATAAATAAAATCAGAAGTGAAAGAGGAGAAGTGAAAACAGACAACACAGAAATACAAAAAAATTAAGAAAATACTACAAGCAATTATATGCCAACAAATTGGACAATCTGGAAGAAACATATAAATTCCTAGAAGCACACATACATTCTTCCAAGGCTGAGACAAATGAAGAAACAAAAAATGTGAACTGTCCAATTACCAATGATGAAATCAAACCAGTAATCGAGCTCCCAACAAACAAAAGTCTGGATCAGATGGCTTCACAGGTGAATTTTACCAAACCTCTAAAAAGAATTAATACCTATTCTCAAACTATTCCAAAAACTTCAAGAGGAGAAAAGACTCCCAAGCTCATTCTATGAGGCCATCATTACCCTGATTCCAAACTTAGTCAAAGACAATGCAGAAAAAAAGAAACTATAGGCTGATATTCCTGATGAATATAGATGAAAAAATCCACAACAAAATTTTAGCAAACCGAATTTAGCAATACTTTAAGAAGATCATATACCATGATCAAGTGGTATGTTTTGTGGTATGCAAGGTTGGCGCAATACTTGCAAATCAATTAGTGTGATACATCACATAAAAAATGAAAAATAAAAATCATATGAGCAGGGCCGGCCCGGTGGCTCAGGCGGTTAGAGCTCCGTGCTCCCAACTCCGACGGCTGCCGTTTTGATTCCCACATGGGCCAGTGGGCTCTCAACCACAAGGTTGCCAGTTCAATTCCTTGAGTCCCGCAAGGGATGGTGGGCTCTGCCCCATGCAATTAAGATTGAACACGGCACCTTGAGCTGAGCTGCCTCCTGGATGGCTCAGTTGTTGGTTGGAGCGCAGGCTCCCGGATGGCTCAGTTGGTTGGAGCCTGTCCTCTCAACCACAAGGTTGCCGGTTCGACTCCCGCAAGGGATGGTGAGCTGTGCCCCCTGCAACTAGCAACGGCAACTGGACCTGGAGCTGAGCTGTGCCCTCCACAACTAAGACTGCAAGAACAACAACTTGAAGCTGAACAGAACCCTCCACAACTAAGATTGAAAGGACAACAATTTGACCATTGTTCCCCAATAAAATCCTGTTCCCCTTACCCAATAAAATCTTTAAAAAAAAAAATCATATGAGCATATGAATAGATGCAGAAAAAGTGTTTGACAAAATCCAGTATGCATTTATGATAAAAACTCTCAGCAGATTGGGAATAGAGCGAACATACATCAATATAATAAAGGTCATATATGACAAACCCACAGCTAACGTCATACTCAATTATAACGAGCTAGAGGTGTTTTCCTTAAGATCAGGAACAAGACAAGGATGTCCACTTTCACCACTGCTATTAAACACAGTATTGGAAACCTAACCTCAGCAGACAAGAAAAATAAATAAAACGTATTCAAATTAGAAAGGAAGAAAGGAAAAAAGTAAAATTGTCATTATTTGCAGATGACATGATATTATATAGAGAGAACACTAAAGACTCCACCAAAAAGCTATTAGACTGACAAATAAATTCAGTAAATTAGCAGGATACAAAATTAATATTCAGAAATTGGTTGCATTTTTATACATCAATAACAAACTATTAGAAAAAGAAAGTAAGAAAACAATCTCATTTATAATTTCATCAAAAATACCTAGGAATAAATACCAAGGAAGTATAAGACTTGTAATTGGAAAACAATATGATATTGAAGAAAGAAACAGAAGATACAAATAAATGGAAGGATATGCTGTGCTCATAGATAGGAAGAATAAACATTATTAAAATGTCCATTCTACCCAAAGCTATCTACAGATTTAATGCAGTCCCTATCAAAATACTAATGGCATTTTTCAGAGAAGTAGGACAAACAATCTCAAAATGTATATGGAAGCACAAAAGACCCTGAATAGCCAAAGAAATCTTGAGAAAGAAGAACAAGGCTGGAGGTGTCATTCTACCTGATATCAAACTATACTACCAAGCTATAGTAATTGAAAAAGCATGGTACTGGTATAAAAACAGAGGTATAGATCAGTGGAACATACAGAGAACCTAGAAACAAACCTTTGCCTGTATGGTCAATTAATCTATGACAAATGAGGAAAAAATATACCATGGGGAAATGACAATCTCTTCAATAAATGGTGTTGGGAAAACTGGACAGACACCTGCAAAAGAATGAAACTGAATCACTTTCTTACACCATGTACTAGAATAAACTCAAAAAAGGTTACACACTTAAATATAAGACCCAAAATCTTAAAACTCCTAGAAGAAAACAAAAGCAGTAAGCCTTTTGGCATCTCTCTTAATAATATTTTTTTAGATAAATGTATTTGGGCAAGGGAAACAAAAGAAAAATAGGCAAATGGGATTACATCAAACTAAAGACTTTTTGCACAGCAAAGTAAACCATCATCAAAATGAAACGACCGCCTACTGAGTGGGAGAGACATTCTCCAATGATACATCTGATAAGGGGTTAATATCCAAAATATATGAGAAACTCATACAACTTTACACCAAAAAACAAACAATCCAATTTAAAAATGGGCAGAGAACCTGAATAGACATATCTCCAAAGAGGACATAAAGATGGCCATACGAAAGGGTGTTCAATATTGCTCAATATCACATATGAAAAGATGCTCAATATCGCTAATCCTCATGGAAATGCATATTGAAACCACAATGTGATATCACCTCACACCTGTCAGAATGACTATTATCAATAAATCAATAAACAGCAAGTGTTGGAGAGGATGTGGAGAAAAGGCAACCCTCGTGCACTGTTTGTGGGATTATAAATTAGTGCAGCCACTATGGAAAACAGTATGAAGCTGCTCAATAAAACAAAAAATAGGACTACCTTTTGAACCAGCAATTTCACTTCTGGGTTTTTATTCAAAGAAACCCAAAACACTAGTTCGAAAATACATGCTTCCCTGTGTTCATTGCAGCATTATTTACAATAGCCAAGATGTAAAGGCAACCTAAATGTCCTTTGATAGACAAATAGAAGAAGAAGTGGTACATATATACAAGGGAATATTATTCATCCATAAAAAGAATGAAATCCTGCCATCTGCTCAACATAGATGGACCTAGAGGGAATTATGTTAAGTGAAATACGTAAGACAGAGAAAGACAAATATTGTATGATTTTACTTATACGTGGAATCTAAAACACAAATGAACAAACAAAACAGAAAGAAACTCATGTATACCGAGAACATTATAATGGTTACCAGATGGGATGGGGTTTAGGGGACTGGGTGAAAAAGAGGAAGGGATTAGGATGTACAAATTGCCAATTATAAAATCGATCATGAAGATGTAAAGTACAGCATAGGGAATATAGTCTATAATATCATAGTAACTATGTATAGTGCCAGCTGAGTACTAGACTCATCGGGAGGATGACTTTGTAAATTATATGAATGTCCAATCACTATGTTGTACACCTGAAACTAATATAATATTGTATGTCAACTGCAACTAAATTTTTTTGTAATTGTAACATAATTTTTCAGAGAAATAACCCAGAAACAAAGTAGCACATACTACATGATTCAATTTATATCAATTTCAAATCAGGAAAACCAGACTATGATGAAAGAAGGACAGGAGGTAAGATAAATGTGCTCAAATTTGTTCATCCTGATTTTAAAGGAAATGTAAGAAGCAACAATAGGGGAGAGTTATACTTTTCCATATCAAGAATTTCCATATGTTTTAATTTCCTTTCTAGCTACTCCCTAATAGACAAGAATTTACCAATTTGACTGATCAGAGTTCTGGATATTCACTGAGCCATATTTCACTAGTGATCTGGGTGACTGAATTAAAAGTCCCTTTATTATGTGTGATTTTTCTTATAGTTTCAGCTTCCTGTGTCATGTGTAGGGAGAACAAGACAGGGCCTGACAACTTGAATTCACAATAGATCAAGTGTCAACCGCTCTTCTTTATCAACTTCTCTTGCATACAGTGGTGGGTAAATACTAATAACCACATTTATTAATTGTGCCAAATATTATAAAATATGAGTTTGTTCAATGCACAATGTGCTCAGAGAACTATTCATTTCGTAGCCTGTCTTACAACTTGCAGTAGGTTCATGTGACAAGTGTTTGAATTATACATATATTTTGAAGCTAGATTCAACCAGATTTCTACCAGATATTGTACAGAATATGAGGGTAGAGTATTCAAAGATGATAAGAAAGTTGTTCAAACAGAACAATTGGAAGGCTGATGCTGTCAACAATTGAGATTGAGAAGAAAATGACTTAGTAGATTTGGGGGAAACATTGGGTGTTCCTTTTCAACATGTTAGGCTTGAGGTTTTTATTATCTGGCTAAATGTAGATGTTAAGTAGGGAGTCAGATATGAGACTGAAGTTCAAAAGAAAAGATTGAAACCTCAGGAATAGCCCTATCAGCAGGTTATGTAGAAGATGAAAATCCAGCAAAGGAGACTAAGACAAAGTGATTAGTGAAATAAGGAAGAAAAACAAAAACAAGAGATATGGTGCCCTCAAAGTCATGTGAAAAAGATTATCAAAGATCACAGAATGATCAACTCTGCCTAATGCTTTTGTTGGTAAAATAAAGTAAGGACAGAAAATTTGTCATGGAAATTAACAATATGGAGGCCATAGATAATCTTTTGAAGGCAAGTCCTGATTGGAATTGAGTTTAAGATAAAATAGAAGATGAGGAATTTGCATAACAGTCCCAGACACTTTTCTGAAAAACTTTGATGCAAAGGGAAAAAATGTGTAGATAAGTTAGGCCAAGAGAAGTTTGTTGTTTTTGTTGCTGTTGTTCTTTAACGTATTTCAGATAGAATAAATATAGCATATCTATATAAGAATGGGATGATCCAGTAGACAGGGGAAAGTTGATGAGGATGGAAAAAAACAACAAAAACTACTGAAGCATTGTCCTTGAGTAGGTGAGAAGATAATACAAAAGAGATTCATTTTAGAGAAAATAAATACTTCCTGTATGGAAACAGACATCTATGGGTGTAGATGCTTCTAGCTAGGAGAGAAGTGGTGGAGTCTATAAAAATGCTCTGATATCTTCACCCTCCTTAGTGAAGTAGGGAGCAAAAATCATCATCAGAGTGAGGATGGAGAATGAGGTGTCAGAGATTTGAGAGCAAAGGGAAAGGTGTGAAATAGTCATCTGTGTGGAAAGTATATTAGAGCATTACTACATCAGCACATTAAGAATGCATAGCATGATTGCCAAATGCCACAGAGGCTCATTTGAGGTTTGTGTTCATGAATTTAAATTAACACCATTCGTTGGCTATCTAGCCCCATTTAACTGAATGAGTGGAGAAACCCAGTAAATGGAGTTGAGTTTTGCTTTCTTCAGGTATGCAGGATAGAGCAAGGGAAGTATAAATACTGTGTGCTCTAACTTTGGGATTTAAGCTAGGAACAAAGGGAAAGAGCAGTCAAGGGAGTGAGGGACAGTAGAGAGGTGATCGAATCAACACCCTGGATACGCTTGTGGATTAAATGATTATTGGAGATGGGGTACGAGAGAGTGAGTTGTTGATATATGAGGTGGTGATCTGAGAGAGGGATGCATGAATTTGAGATTATGGAGGGACCGAACTCATTGGGAAATGACAAAACTAAGGCATGAACATGGCTGAAGTGAGTGAAGACAAAGTCATTGGAGGAGAAGGGTTCAAGACATTGATAAGCAAGCAGTTTGTATGCAGAAATCATCAGGAATTGAGACAGAAATAACGTTGATGACAGTGAGATTGAAGCAGGACTAGGCTTTCAGGTAGATTACAGTAAAAGTGAGGTACTGTCATTGATCAAATCTTTTGACAAGACCCCAAACCCATAGCATGGGGGCTCCTTAATATCACTGGGGATGATTTCATGAATACAGTAATGGGTCTGGCTTGACAATCCTTTAATTGTTTTGTCGACCATTTTTATTTTCCATGCCAGAAAACAGAAGTAAGTAATGCGATGTTCCAAAGCTATATTACACCTTGAAAGATTATAAAGCTTCAAAGTGTTCTACCCTAACATTGCAATAACTTCACCATTTCAGTGTCCTAACATGGTATAACTCATAATTAGCAATGAAGGCTCATATTAAGATAATTAAATATTATATTAATAACTTTTGCTATTTATGTGTCAGGGTCCTATACAGAATTCTTATTCAAACTCCATGGAATACAAAGAAAAAAAGGAACCATTTGGGGAGCGTGAAAAATTTAGGCTAAAGCAAGGAAGCATCTATGAAAAACTTAATGAAGACAGCTGGACTCTAGACAGTAAGTGTCAAAACAAATGAACAATCAAACTCTAATTTTACACTTCCATTGTAAACATCCCCGCCAGCCTTTACTCAGCTCTAAATCTCAACAGCATTTGGCATTTGCTACAATGAACGCCAAACTCTTTGTTTTACCTTCTTGGCATAATATTGTCTCCATTCTTTTCCTTCCCTCACCATTTCTCCTTCTGATTTTCCATCTATTAATGACTAGAGGTGGATCAATTTATTCACTCTCACTGAGCCAAACATTTTTATCTGCAAAATCTGTAAAATTATTTATTATATCTAAATATTGGAATGATTAAATGAAATAATAAGGTAAAGCACCCATCACAGAGCCTGACCAATAACATATTATCAATTGTGTCTCATTTTTTTCCTTCCCTGGCTTATCTTCCTCTGTAGTCACTTAGTTGTAACATTCCCCATATCTATCTATGTCTTACACCTCTGTCTTTCTCAGACAAATGAGTTATTTGCCCAGCTTAATTATTACACAAACATAAATTATTCGTAAACCTACACCTCCAATTTTGGCACAGAAACTCTAATCCCGTAATCTCTCTTTGTCCACAAGATTTTTACTTTCATATGCCAATCACCTTGATATCAATATAAAAAAGTCAAATTAATTACATCATTTTTACCCCTTTAAAATCAATCATCTCTACTTTGCAATCTGCTTATTTCCCTCAGTGACACTATTAATACTCTCAGTAACTCAGGCTCAGGGACCTAGGTAACTTTCAGTTCTAAAACTGTGATTATTTTAATTAAAACGGCAGAAGAGTTGGTAGGGTAGTTAGCTTTCATTTGTAGAAAAGTTAAATTTCCACTCTAATGAACCTTGAATGTTCAGGTAAATCAACTGCTGAATTACAATTAAATACAGAAAGGGTACACATCAGTTGAAGTGCAGAAATAACTCATCTGATATATTGCATTTTAAACACTGTCTCTTGAAGGGCAGAATAAAAGCCATCACAGAGCAAAACAGATACCATGCTGAAAAAAATATCCAAATTCAGAAACGCCAGGCTATAGAGCAGTGAATACCCTGAAAAGACAATTACACATAATTTAGAGGTATTTTCTAGTTTGTTGTGTAGATCATGCAATAACAAGAGGCTTTGTGTGCATTTATAACTGCCTGGAGAATAGACTAGAGTAGAATGGTAATGTGTGTATATTATAACGAGCAATTCTTTTGATAATCCTGGGGAGGAAAATGGAGAATTAGAGAGGCAAATGAGAGGGCCTTGTGTGTGCTGGGAATATCAGATGAACAGTGCTGCGGCTGCTTCCATTTGGATAATGAGGCTATCTCTGACCACTGTTATCTACTCTCTGGGCAGCTGGATAACAGGACAAAGGTAAAACCATTCTATTCCTGCATGACAGAAAAGTCTCTCTAAGCTCTTTCGCTAACAGCCAGAGTTCCTTCCAAAATTCAGTGAGAAACATCACTCACATAGTACAAGCCTACTTGCCATATACAGTAGATTTGAACAATTCCAATATATTTTCCTGAAACATACAGACGTGGGCTCACTTTTCACAATGCTCTATCATTAAGGGAAAGTCATGGAAGATAAAATGCAGAATAGCTGGACCTATAATGTATAATAGCAGGCATTTCTATAATAGCCAAAGTGCTGCATGTATTAGAAGTCATTTTCTGTAAGAGCTCACAATGAAAAGGAAGGAAATTATAACATGAAAATGAAGGTACAAAGTGGATGATGCTTTAAAGCACTAATGTGCTGTTACATGTCATTGGTTGACCTCACCTGTTTCTTTAAAGCCCAGTGAAAGCTTCAAACATTTAATCAAAGTGACTGAAATGAATTCAAACCTTTTCCTTTTTCTTTTTTTCTCCTCCCATCTTTCATTCGTTCCTCCACAATCATTTAGAATACCATATTTGGGAATTACATATGGAAGTATTAATTCTTGTAATTTTATATATACACATGTAAGTATCTGTACACACATTTATGCATATATTTATATGCATACATATCAATATTTCACATTCACTTACACAGATACACACACACACACACACACACACACACACATACACACACATTCTGAAAGAAAAAAAAAATAAAGCATGTGTTTTTAGGGAAAAGAGTGCCATAAAGTAAATTGAGCCTAGTTAGTAGCACTCAACATTAGTTATTTGTATGTTTTAACTAAAGAGCTAGTTTGGAATAATAAGGGAGAAGCTACTCATGGAGAAATAAATAAAAAGTTTTTATGAATTTGAGGGTGAGTGGGAATATTTGGTGTTACTTTTGTTGAAGCAGTATGGTCACTTTGTCATCTGAACGAGGTGACTAGTACATGTAGTGAGTCAATTGAAATGTATATGGAAGTTTAGGAAGGAACAACATTAGAAGGTACGAATAGGAATCTGTAATCAACAATCTATAAATTTCTCCTTTTTTATACATTTGTATTGCTGACATGTATTATGATCCCTTTTGATTTTATTTCTGTGTAGAAAAAGGTGAGACTTTTATGGTTCCAAACTTCAAATAAGGAGGATTGAGACCAAGGTATCATATGTTTTGAATAACTATCTGTGGCACTGTTTATATGTATGGTCAATATGCTTCTGAAAATAAATTTTCAGGATTTTAAAGAAATGCTACTTTTGTTTCATATTTAAAATATATCCATCCATTGCCTGTTGCTGAGAGAACGTTTTATATATTCCTTCTATTTTTTTTCATCTATTTTATTCTTCTTTTGTGGAATAAAAAAGAATAGTCACAAGATCAGTTGCTTTTGTCATTGATCTTAACTGCATCTGAGATTGTTTACCTTCTCCTTAGTTAATCAACTTACTCCATATCTCTTGGTTCCAGCGAGAACTGTGTTATAAAACAAGGCAGCGTGGTAAGGTTTACAAATTAGTTTCTCATCCAAAAACTTTGTGGTGATTTGGAAAAACAACTATTTAAATCCTATACAAGCTCTATACATAAAGAGCAGGTAGGTATTTAAAATATATACTGGGGGTGCCAAAAAATGTATATACATAACTTGTATTCATCTTTTGTTTTCTTAAAATGTGTATACATTTTTTTGGCACCCTCTGTATATTCTTTCAGAAATTTGGAACCTACTTTAAATTTTTGTTGGTGTTTAAACTTTGGTAAAATATTAGGAAGGCTTTGCTATTAGAGGAGTCATGTTGTGGGCCTCTGCTTCATCAAGGAATGATTTAATTATAGTTTACCAAGAAAAATTCATCATTACTAATATTTATAGTCGATAAGTATCTGGTTTGTAGAATTCAGGTAACGAGCTAAGATGGTGGTTTGAGAATGAAAACAAGGATCCATTAGGTTAGCTGGGCAGAATCTGTACCTCTTTAACAATTACCCAATTTAACATCTTCACTATGAAATCAACCAACCAACTCACTAATCTGTCACCATTAGTAATACATATGTATCGGCTTGCCTCTACCTTCCTCCACTTACGGGGCATATATTCACTAGAATGCCCAGAATATTTAAGAATTTCATCCCTGTTAAAATTGACTAGTGACTTAGAGTTGGCAAAGATCGTGACCTTCTTGTGACCCAAGAAGAATACTAGGGCTCCTGACTTAGTATTCATTCATTCATTCATTCATTCATTCATTGTTTCTTATCACTTATTATATTCTGAGAACTGAGCTAACTTAGAGGATAAAACTGAATAGAACATGGTTGCAACCTTTCAGGACTCTAATTCTAAAAGAGAAGACTTAGTTTTAATCCCAACATTATAATGTTCAATAATAAGCATGTGATGAGATATTCACAAAGTGTTATGGACACAAAGAATTAGTGACAATCATGTTGGAATTCTTTGGCATAATTTCACTCAAGAGGGGGCTACTAACAGATTCTAGATGAAGAATATGATTTGTCAGGCATGAAATTTGGATAAGGAATTAGGAAGTGACATTTATAGAGGAGGGAAGAGTTTTATATACATATATGCATGTATGCATGTTATGTGTGTTGTGTGTGTTTGTATGTATACATGCACATATGTATTCTCTTAATCTTTCAGGAAACATGAGCTGACTGCTTCAGGGTGAAGGCTGTTCATTACTCACAAAGCACCTTAGCAGTAGTTCCTACACTCTAGTTTCCAAAAAGTCAACACAATGATGGCCAGATGTTCACCTGAGTGTGAAACCCAAAGCACATATAGGGCAGATGACACACCTGCCTTTCTCCCCTGCAGAGAGAGGAAGCAAGAAAGAGAGACCTTTATTGTGGAATATAAACAAATCTTTTCCTGTGAGGTCTTTATTCTGGAATGTGAGCAAATGGTGTGGGGAGATAAGTCTCTAAATCTCTTGGAGCAATAAGCTATCTTTAACTTGTAGGCCATGGCTGCCATTCAACCATCTTCTAACGTTGTTTTTAGTGCTTTTGGCTCAGAAATTCTAGACTGTCCAGAAATGTGAACTTATTTATGAAGAACTGTCTCCTGACAGTTACTATGTGGGAAAAGACATGGAAGCTTGAAGTACTGTTTGTGTTTGAGAAACACAACATGTTTCAATACTGACACAAATGGTCTGTATGGTCTGTATTCCATGGTGAAATAATATTTGAAAAAATAAATTTATTTGAATTCAAATTAGAGAACATTTTTAACTTCATCATGGTATCTTCTTATCCTTTGAAATGAGTCAGCTGCTCTATATAATATACAATAAACACAATCAACCCAAATAATGTCTTTACTTTTGTTCACCTAATAAGTTAATTTTACTTTTTTTATTTAATGACAGTAATTCTCATAATATAAGACATTTAAAAATGTGATATCATTTTCGTATTTGAAAATGAGAAAGGAAGAAAGTCAGCCTATGAACACTGGCTGCAGTAGCTCTTTGCCATTAATCCGAGAGAAATTGTTTTCGTATTTAAAGTTGCCAAAGTAAATGTGGATGCAAACTGTTAGCTTGAACTCCTTAATGTTCTTTGATCTAGCTTTCTTAAAAGATAAGGGTAAGATGTTAGCTATGTTACCAGAGCTATTTCCTTGACACAAGCTGTATGTAAAGGAGGGAGTGATGTTAGAGGTAGGAGGCAGGAAGGAATTATGTTTCTGAAAACTGGTAGACATATAAGAGATTTTGACCTGGGGCATCATAATAGATGAAGTCATACAAAGGAAGCCACCTCTCTGAACAAGAAGGCAAAGAGCAAAAGTTTAATCTTCACATCTCTTTTATTTTAAAATACCTATTCTCAAGTTTCTTTCCCTGAATCCATATACTATTTCTGTTTTCTTTCATACTGAGATGCAGCAACACTTGGGTAAAAAGAGCCCAGACCCTATCTTTGTACTGAGATAGATTTCCTATCCACGTGACATCATTAGGGATATTAATCCCTTCTCCATGATGTTGATATGAGAATCAAATGGGATGATAAATGTGTAACCAATATGCTGAATGAACATAACTCACATGGTACATTCATAAGGCATCTCACAGTATATAATTCAATGTTAGTTCACAGGGGTCCAGTCCTTCTGCTTCGCTAGATAATAATTCCAACAGGCCCCATGATACTGCTGTGTTTTTTTTTTTTTTTTTTTTTTTTTTAAATCAGTGGTTCTCAATGCTGGCTGTAAATCACACAGGGAGCTCTTAAAAACACTAATGTCCAGTCCCATCAACAGATCAACTAAGTCAGAATTTCTAGGTGAGGGGCCTACGTGTATATGGACTTTTAAAATTCCCAAGGTGTAGTTAAGGTTGAAAACTGCTGTTTTTACCTAATGAAGCATCTCACTATTACTTTTATTCACAAAATACAATATTGATTCTGTTATTAGCATGTTCAGTCCAATATATTAATCAATATTTTGAACTGGATTTAAATCTTTTTTCCTCTTCTTGCTTGAGCCGGCTATGCATGAGTATTCTGAGTAGGGACTTCTTGTTTCTTTTGAACCCACTTTCTCCCTCATTCACAAGGTGTTATCCCTTACCTTCAGGACGAGAAGGCAAGAGATGTGGTAGGGAAGGAATGTTCTAAATAGACTGACACCATGGTACTGACATGTCATGTAGCAACATGTTATAGGATTGGCAGGCATCCACAGCTGGATTTTCCTGCCTCAGTGATGACCCTATTGCTCAGAGTGGATACATTTCTATTCTATCAGATCACTTGCTAATTTGCTACTTCCTTTCCTCAAGCCTCTATCAGTTGGTCATTAACTTAACTGCTTTCCAGCAAACATACAATGACTCCACACAAACAGTTTCTAAGTAATATCTGGTTCTCACATATTTCCTGTGAAATACTTAAGCATTGTTTCCACTGACAAGACCCAGTATGCACTTACCCTCAATTCAGCCATTTGTGTTCAAGCTGGTCCATTAGCATTGAGCCAATGTGTCTCTTGACTTTAAATTTTTCAGGTAGGCGTCAAATACTAGATCACTCTCTGCCCAAGCATTGGGACACATAAGTTAGGCTGAAGCCCTTCTCATAGGTTTGAGGTGACATGCAGGCAAACTGTACTTTTCCTCCTTGGGGATGTCTATTACTGGCAACCAGTCTACAGATACATATAGAACAATTCCCTCTGGAAAAGACCTGAAAACTAGCTGAACAACTCTTTCACAACAAACGATAAAAGGATCACATTGAGATGGGTAGGAGAGGCAGAGATGCAGTCTTGCCAAAAACCTCACTTCTGGCATAACAACCCACAATTGAGAGTGATCTAGTAAATTTGGAGCTTCTCCCTGAGGAGCAAGGGGTTCATAGCTCACACCTGGCACCCTAACCTTTGGGACCTGCAACAAACAGATGAGTTCCCAAATATCTAACTTTGAATTACAATGGGGCTCATACCCATGAGACCCCAAAGGCTGTAGGAAATTTAGATAATTCTCTTAAAGCATTTCCACACAGACTCACTTGCCCTGGGAAGTAGCACTAATGCAGCAGTTTGAAAAGTGCCTAGACTATACGTGAAGGACATTCATTTCCTAATCTTAAAGCATCTACAAAAGGAGCAGAGCCTGTAGGTTTTATGAAAAGTAAACAAAATCGACAAACCTCTAGCTAGACTCATGAAAAAAAAAAAGAGGGCTCAAATAAATAAAATCAGAAATGAAAGAGCAGATTTTAAAACTGACATTACATAAATACAAAGGATGATAAGCAACTACTACAATTAGATATGCCAACAAATTTGACAACCTAGAAGAAATGGACAAATTACTAAAAACACAATTTTCCAACACTGAATTATGACTAAATAGAAAATCTGAATAGACCTATTAATAGTAAGGAGGTTCAATCAGTAATCAAAAATCTCCCAAAAAACCAAAGTCTAGGACCAGATGCCTTAACTGATTAATTGTACCAAATATTTAAAGGAGATTTAATATTTATCCTTTTCAAATTCTTCCAAAAAGTTAAAGAGAAGGGAACTCTTCTGAACTCATTTTATGAGGCTTGCATTACCCTGATACCAAAACCAGACAGGGCACCATTAATAAAAGAAAATTACAGGCTAATGTCACTGTGACCATAGATGCAAATATCTTCAACAAAATATTAGCAAATTTAATTCAACAGTACATTAAAGGATCATACACCACAGTTAAGTGGGATTTAGTCCAGGGATACAAGATGGCTCAACAGCTACAAAACAGTCAACATGATACACCATATTAACAAAATAAAAGATAAAGCTCATATGATCATCTCAAAAGATACCGAAGAAAAGATTGGAAAAAATTAAACATGCATTTGTGTCAACAAAGTGGGTATAGAGGGAACATAACTCAACATAATAAAGGCCACATGTGAGAAATCCACAGCTAACATCATACTTAATGGTGAAAAGCTGAAAGATTTTCCTCCAAGATCAAGAGCAAGACAAGGGTGCCTACTTTTATTCAACAGTTTTATTCAACATAATATTGGAAGTCTTAGCCAGACCAATTAGACAAGAAAAAGTAATAAAAGACATCCAATATGGGAAAGGAAGAAAAAAACTGTCACCATTTTCAGGAAACATAATTTTTTGTATAGAAAACCTTAAGACAGTATGGAGATTCTTCAAAAAGTTAAAAATAGAACTACCATATAACCCAGCAATACCACTTCTGGGTATTTATTGGAGAAAATGAAAACGCTAATTCAAAAAGATACATGCACCCTTATGTTTACTGCAGCATTATTTATAATAGCCAAGATATGGAAACGGCCTAGTGCCCATCAATGAATGAATGGATAAAGAAGATGTGGCATATATATATATATATATATATATATATATATATATATATATAATGGAATAATAGCCATAAAAACAATGAAATCTTGCCATTTGTGATCACATGATGGACACTGAGGGTTTTATGCTAAGTGAAATAAGTCAGAGAAAAGACAAATACCATTATGATCCCACTTATACTTGGAACCAAAAACAAAACAAAACGAACAAAAAAAAACCCCAATAATACCAAACAAAACCTATCGATATAGAGAACAGATATAGGGAGAGAGAGGATGGGGGTGGATGAAATGGATGAAAGGGAATGAAATGGATGAAATGGAACAAGAAGTACAAACTTCCAGTTATAAAGTAAATAAAGTCATGGGGATATGATGTACAACATGGTGACTATAGTCAATAATGCTGTAGAGCATATTGGAAAGTTGGCAAAGAGTAAGCCTTAAAAGTTCTCATCACACACAAAAAAATTGTTTTGTAACTTCGTATGATGATGATGGTAACTAGACTAATTGTGGTGATCATTTCACAGTGTATACTAGTATTGAATCATTACACTGTATAGCTGAAACTAATATAATGCTATATGTCAATTTTACAGCAATAAAAAATTCAACACAAAGATCAAAGGGTTAGTATTTTCACACCCTAGGAATAGTTACTCAGAGACTTTCAGGTTTCTTTTTCTTTTTGAGTATTCCCCTCGGATTCACAAGCCAAAAGGGATTTACTCATTAAGCTGCCAAACATCACTGCTACCATGATTTCCTTGCCTAGTCAAAGTAACAGTTACCCAACATTTTTATAAGCAATCTTAATTCTTTAAAACATTTAAACATTTGTTCTAAGATGTGAAGGTAAATCGGGAACTTTTACAGTGAAAAGGGAATATTTGTAGATGTACGAGTATTCCTCAGTCTGAACCATGAAGAAAGCCTTCCAGGATTTACATAAATTTGCCCAGTCAGCTGCTTCCTGTTTCTAACTAGTTGATCCAAAAGTAAATTAATATTATATGAAAAAAGAGTAAAGGAAGAATGCATTATTGTATACTTTTGACATGACAAGAAATATTCCATGCTAACCACTTACTGAAGTCTACCAAGGAAAATTTGCTTTAATAATTCCCTTTGGTCCTTTTATGTTCTTTTTGCGAAGGAAAACTTTTTTCTTTGAACTATCTTCCAATTTATATTTGAAAAGACAAAACGTATATTAGTAGATGAACAAACAAGAAAGAACAAGAGTGCTATCAATGCACCTTTAAATGTATTAAATAGTGTTTGCCAGGCTATTCCTATTGGGAGGTCAGAACAGGGTGGAGCAGATAGCAGGAAGCAGTGATAGTAAAAAGAGTAATTAACACAACCACACAGACAAAAAATTAATGATCCCAAAACTGGTCTTCATGCAATCACTCTAGCTCCATTTTCCAGGCATTTGGCTTGTAGCATTTGTTAATAAATATAAGTTAGCTCAAGGGGAATAAAAAAAGAAAGTAGAAAGAATGTCTATAAACTGATGCATGGATCATGTAAATATTATCTAATTTGTTTAAGAGGATCTGTATTATGTCCTCCCGAATTACAAGAAAATTCAGGTAGATATGTAAATTATATAACTATCTTACAATTTCTATTTCCTTAACCCTCCACCCTTATCCAATAAAGGTAATACGCAGACTACGGAGAACTTATTTCTATTTTCATTGATGTTGAAAGCATTGATACTTTGCACATGTTAATATATACAGTGAGTTGCTAAACATATATTGTTTTATCCTATTAACTATTTATAATGTTACTTTATAATTTTCTACTGTCAATATTAAAAGAGTTTCTCATTTAATTTGTTGGTTTTCTTTCCATAGATTTTTGCTGTCAAGCGTAATATGAGACAAAGTGAACGGTTATTTAATTCATCACTTGAAATGCTGTGGATGTATAATTGTCTATTAAAATTATGCTGAGGTAATAAGTAAATTCAGACACATTTTTTTTTTTTTTTTTTTTTTTTTACTTTCTCTTGGCAAATAGGAAGAAAGACCTAGAAGCTATGCATCCTGTCAAGTTTGTATCAGCATCATTCTATCATGGAAATCTGTTGCTAGTGGTAGCCTCACATTTTCAACTTGAAGATCAACAATCAGTAACATAAATACCCCATGCAGAGTGTGTGGAGTGACACTTATTGTGAGGATGAGCACCCCTGGTCCCCCACATGGGGATGTCTCACTGCTTCCCAAGCAGAAAGGGGGTACAGCAGTGCAGAACATTCAGTGTCAGGACTCAAGACTCCACTCGCTCTCCTTTCACCTGGAGAAAGAGCTTTGCCTACGTCATGGTTGGGCATTTTCTTCCATTAAAAGTAGCCATGGTGAAGAAATATAATTTTGTTCAGTCTCTGCAACCATCATTAAAAAGAGAAGAGGAGGTCCTATACTGTCTCTTTATTACTTTATCACCACTGTTTTAGAGACAAATATTAAATTTATTAATGTAAAACTTTTAAAATGTTTCTGAAATATCCAATTTTTATGGAATTAATTGACACACAGATAGTGTGTTAAAATAATTCATTCTAACATTTACCTTTTGGGTAGCCAAACATAGATTCATATAAATGCTAATAAAAATTTGTCATATCTCAAATAGGGATAAAAAATATATCCAGTTTTAAATATTTAAACAATTTTGTTGATTTTTACCCATTTGACTGTTAGAAGATAAAGAAAAAAAGATAAGTCTAAACCTATGTTTCAAATATGCCATTAAGTGTTTTCATTTTCTATTGCATTTCATAATGAAAGACATATTTTCAGAATTAATTTTCTTTGACTATATCATTTTATCTGCTTTAGTGTAAGTGTCCAAACCAGATGTCTTTTTCTGTAGGACCAGTTGAATCTTAAAGAAATATGAAGTTTACACAAAGAAAATAATGATTTGATAAAGTGATATTAACTTCATATCACAATATATATCTTCATCAGAAATTACTAAAAGGTATATGAAGAAGCCAAAATTTTATAAATACAACTCCTCAGTGGGATTTACACAGATAGTGTGAGTTTATAGAAATATATGTTTAATGGTTACTATGTGAAAGCTACGTTTAGGAGATACAGCAGTGAACAAAACAACTCTAATGTGACAGTTAAAATAAGCTTTTGCTGCTAATGGTTGAGAACAGAAATATTACTGGCTTAAACAGGACAATCTTATTTTCCAAAGAAATCTGCGAAATACGTATTTTTTTAAATCTTCAGTTTACAGATGAGAACCTGAGTCTTAGAAAAATGCACTTGACTCTACATAATAACAACACCACTCCAGAAAGTTTGGGTGTTGATTTTTCTCAAAAAACAAGGTGTCAGGAAGCACACAGTCCAGGGGTACATGCCGTTGCTTGAGGCCGTCCTTAAGCACTTAGCCTCCTTTGCTCTCTTTTTCTCCACTATTCTAGCATTCAGTTTTGTCTTCATGTTGCAAAACTTTGTTCCTCTCTTAGATATAAGACCAACATTACAGACAGGAAGAGATAAATGAGAAGAGGTAGAAGCAGAGCCTCTATTAAGAATACAAACGTTTTCCAGAAATCGCCCAGCTGACATCTGACATTGATCTCATTGACTATAACTGCATTACATTAGTCACTTCTATCTGCAAGGAAGGCTAAGAAATGAAATTTTAAATGGATTATGTTGGCCCTTTAATCAAAATCAAAATCAGCATTCTATTAGCAAAAAGTGGGGAATTATTTGGTACGCAATAGCAGGGCATGCTTCGGGAGATTAAGAAATATGCTTCTGGCACAAAATAGTGGAGCTTAAAAGCTGTCAGCATACATCAAAAAATGGAGTCAAAGTCATTACAGTGAGTGATTCAGTTTCTCCACACCCGCACCAGCATTTGGTGTTATCACTATTTTTTTTTAACCAATCTGATAGGTTTGTACTAAGATCTCACAGTGGTTTTAATTTGCATTTTAATAATGGCACATGATGTTGAACATATTTGCACGTACTTACTTGCCATCTGTAATTCTTTTTTGCTTAAATATCTGTTCAAGTCTTTTGCCCATTTTTTAACTGGATTGTTTGGGCTTGTTTTTTTAAATTTATTTATGTAAAGTCTGCAAGAAAACACAGGATACACTTGCAGAGCCAAATACAAACAATGAGAGGATTAGAAATCCATTCACCACTGTCTCCCAATTTTAAACATTTAATGTTTCAGTTTTAGTGATATGCTCAATAATTCAGGAAGCTTTGAATAGTCTTCAGTGCAGAAACACTTCATACTATCAATTTAATAAGCACAAGTGGTTCTGTAGTACTCAGCATTCTTCTGTAGTACTCAGATACTCTTGTGATCACCAGTCCTCTCATTAGAGCTTCTGGTTTAGCTAGATTTTTTTTTTCATTGAGTAATTTTAAAAATTATTATTATTATTTATTTTTACTGCTTTCTTGGGTGCTATATTCCGTAATAGTTTTTAGTTTAAGAAATTAATGCTTGTTCTCTTTCTACTTTATTGACAGCTTGACTGGCTACAGTACACTTGAATCATACACTTTTTTTTCCCCCTTAGTACTTTGTACATTCTGATCTATTAATTTCAGACGATAAATGAGGCTGTGGAGAAGTTTTGGGTTATCCTCACCTCTTTCTTCTCTTGCATTTCTCATCCTGGATACCTGCAGATTTTATATTTTTGAAATTAAATCACATGGCTAGGATATTTCTCAAAAGTGATCATTCTGATGTATTTTCCAGTAACATTAAAGTCATTTTATTATTTGCTATTTCTGTTCTGTTGATTTCAGGAAAATTATCTTTTATTTCAACTTGAGATTCATATTATCTCCAGTTTTAATTTGTTGGACTTTCATCTTCCGAGATTTCTAGAAACCTTTTGGGAATCTCCTCTTTTGTAGTATATGTTATCTTCTGTCTTATTGTTTAAAAAATCTTTTACCACTGTTATGCTATTTGCCTCAAAACTTTATTGTCACTAATTTGCTTTTGAGTTATATCTATTCTTTATTTTTACATGCTCAGTCTTCTAATTTTTTATTTCTCTATTTGTGTACACAGAGTTTTAAACCTTTCATGGGCATCCATTCTTTATTCCATATTCTTTCACTTAAATTTGATTTAAATTGAAAATATATTTCCATAAATACTTTTATAGTGCTTAAAATTCTTGGGGATAATTCTTATTTTCTTTGGGTTGTATTTGCTTCCATAATATGTTTATAGTAAATTGAAATTTGCCTCCATAATATATTCATAGCAAATTTAAATAGTAAAATAAAATTTACCTTTAGTATATCTATGTAGATGCCTTGTCACCTTTCCCCCTATATTGTTCATGCTTAAAATGAAGGGCCTTTTCTGAGATTTTCTTTTTGTTGACATACTCCATGTGAATTTTCACTGGCTTCCTAGCTTCTCTTTCTGAATTATTTATCTTCTCTTAAAGGTTAAATTTTGGGCAAAGGGTACCTGGGCCCTGAAAGTATAAGTGTGGTGAGGGAGAAGACCCAACACAGTCAGCTTTGATGGTCATATGATCTCTGTCCTTTCCTTCTCCTACTCAAATATTTTTCTGTGTCTAAGCTCATACCACTCTTTCTACATGTCACTTTTTCCCATATGAAACGTCTTTGGGCCTCAAGACTTCTTAACAACCTCTGTAGAGGCATAGAACCCCAGCTTTGCCCATAGTACTATATTGGTCTGCTCCTCCCCATTTTCATACTTGTCTCATCTCTTTTCCACAGCAACTTCCACACATCAAAGTAGAAGAGAGAAAATGTTAAAGTTATCTTTAACCTTTTATTAAAACTTTAGAAAGTGTTAACACACAAAGGTCAATGACCTGCCACAGGCAAACCAGGGTGGAACAGAGTGACATGCAGTTTTCCCCTGCTTCTTGTACTCTGGCATTCAGCACTCACTTTGGTTTATTATTTGAGCAGAAAGGACGGTGAAAAGAGAAGGTCTAGATGCTTCCATTTGTCTCTAACTCTAAAAGCACTCACTCAATGGGTAGGGAATCAATGTGGGTATTCCATCAGTTACCAAGTATATTTCTTTGCACTACATATTCTGGGAGAGGGAACACACACACACACACACCAGATTGGCCTATGGTCCCATTGACCCAATATGGGTGGACTCAGGTCAAGACTTCGTATATCCTCTGACTTCTATAAGCACTGATTGGTGGATAATGGTGGTATTTTGTTTCTCCAAGAATTAGTATCAGTGAAGAACTATCATTTAATAACTGCCCCAAAGATCTGGATATTTGCCTTATGCTGGTAAGAATCACATGTCTTTTTGGGGAAGACTAGGGGAAAAGTAAGGGTTACAACTGTGTCTGCATTGGTGATCCTTTCCTTAAAGGGACAAGGCTTCCCTGTGTTGGGATCTACAAATACTTTATGTTTAGAAACTGGATTAAGCACCATGATTCACCATTGTGGCAAATAAGTGTCCATTAGATCTAGAAATTTTCTGTTGCTGTGTCTTAAACTAAATTTCAGTGGTCTGCCCATCTAATTTATTTCGATGTACTCCCTGATTAAATACTCATTGCTGTAGATCCTTTAATGTCAGAGTTTCTCAACCTCAGCACTAGTGACATATAAGACCAGATAACCCTATGGTGAGGAGCTGTCCTGTACATTGTAAGATGTTCAGCGACATCACTGCCCTCTAGCTACTAGATGCCAGTAGCAACCTGCCTCGCTCCCAGTTGTGATAATACAAAAAATACCTCCAGACATTGCAAAATGTTCCCTGAGAGCAAAACTCCCCAGCTAAGAAACAAGCACTTTAAGTCAAAACACTGACTAATGCCCCATCCCTTGATAAGTATATCTGCTTTGCCTCTGACAGTGAACAGCCACCACTTGACCTCTACCATTCTGGGATCACATAATTTCTTCTGAAATGTGGGAACTCAGTTGAATTACAGGTTCTCCCATTGACATCTATTGCCCAGAAAAATGCCACAAAATAGTTTCCAGGGTGCTCGGTGCTTTCCTTGTTTTTACATTTCTTAATAACTTGGTGAAGGGAATTTACTCTAACCCATCTCTAATTGCAGGGTGTGGTTTGGTTAGGAAGTATCTAAGAAAATTGCAATGGATATATTCTAATATTCTCATCTCTCAGTCTCCCAACTCCTTCCTCTAGAGTTCACCAGGGAAGTCCTTATATCCCAACCTCTCTGATTGTTGAGATCATTAAGGCCAGGATTCAATTACATAATAACTAAGTGTGAATATAGAGGGTCAAAAGTACAATATCCAACACAATAAATCAAACGGAGATTATCTTGCCTGGACCTGCCCTAATCAGGTGAGCCCTGAAAAGAGACAAGCAGCAGCAACGGACACTTCCTTTTGGCTTGGTAGAAAGCAAATGGCCATGTTGTGACCTGCCTGTGGAGTGGACCATCTAGTGAGGACCTGAGAGCAGTCTTAGTTGCTGAGAGCAACCCTGCCAATAGCCATCATGAAAATGTGGTTCATTCCTACAACCACAAGAAGCTGAATTCTGTCAACAACCTGAATGAGTGTGGAAGAGAACTCTGAGCTCCAGATGAGAATGCAGCTCTGCTAGCACCTTGATTTCACCTTTGTGAGAGACCCTGAGAAGAGAATTCAGTCATTCTGTGCCCAGACTTCTAACCTACAGAAACTAAGATAATAAATAGATGTTTTTCCAAGACACACACACACACACACACACGCAGTGCATCACTTTGTAAAAGAAAAACAGGGGTTTTATGCAAAGTAATCTCACAGGGTGATCTGATCATAAATTCCTAACTGGACAGGTCATGGTGGGTGGTCATGCCTCAGGCATATAACTTTTTAACTGAAAGGCTTATCTTTGCCTTAAGCAAGCCCTGTCCATTGTTTCTGTACATCTAGGGTAGCACACCTTTGAAATAGCCCCTTTTCGACCCCTCCTTCTAATACTACCCTGTCAGACCCTTCCTTCTAAAGCTTAAGGAGACACATCATCTTAACTTTCCCGTAATGCGATCACTGTCTTGCTTTCTCCTACCTTCATGCAATCCTCCTTACTTTCCCTCCTTAATCTTAAATGCATAAAAGAAACTGCAAACTGCTATTCTCAGTCTGTTGAGATAAGGTTTCTGGGTGTACTGTCTGGCTTAAATAAAATTCTCTATAGGTTTGGACATTCTTATGTTGACAACCTTGGACAAATTGTTTAAAATGTAGATTCCTGAGCCATTTCTCTGGAGATTCTAAATCCTTAGGTTTCTTAGGTTTGAGAGTGTCCCCAAAATGTCTAATTTTAAGAAACATACCACATGATTCTGACGCACGTGATCTAAGGAGCACATTTTTAACAAACGTATTTTAATATTCAGTATGTTGTTTCCTGAAAAAGATTATTCATGTGGTTCATATTTAAATTAGAATCTTTGGAGTTCAGAAAACTGAAATAAAGTTAAGGAAACAAAGAAAATACACTTAGACATAAAGGGTAAAGCAACAGCTCTCTCTGGTGTCGTACTCTCTGTGCTTTACAAGCTGGTACCTATGATGGACCACAGCTGGCATTGATGCTGACATTACATTTTCTCTGTGAATATAATTTATCCCTTCTAGTGTCATTTCTGGGTCATCCCTTACTACTAATAACATTACCACTAGATATCGGGCTCTCTGAGCCTGAGAAACTGGTAGGAAATAGAAGATCCCCAGGTAGGAAATAGGTGACCCCTGGGTAGAGACTGCCATCTGAGGCCTCTCAGTGATTTATAACACTGAGCATCCAGTACTTATCTTTTCTTTTCTTTTCTTTTCTTTTTTTTTTTTTTTTTTTTGCCAAATCTGTATTTTCTTTTTTTCTTTATAAATTAAAAAAATATGTTCAATTACGTTCAGTATTATATTAGTTTCAGTAGTACAGCATAGTGGTTAGCCATTTACCTAACTTACAAAATGATGTCCCTGATAAATCTTGCACACACCTGACCCCACATATTATTACACTATTATTGACTATATATATTCTCTAAGCTGTACTTAACAATCTTGTGACTAGTTTTGTAACTTACAATTTGTACTTCTTAATCCCTTCACCTTTTCACCCAAGCCACCAACTTTTTTTGTTTTCTATCTCTGGTGAAATTCTCACAGAGTTCATCTATTCTTCCCTTAAGTTCATTAAGCATAATTATAACCAGTATTTTGAACTCTGTATCTAGTAGATTGCTTGCCCCTATTTAATTTAGTTCCATTTTTGGAGTTATGTTCTGTTCTTTCCCTTAGAACATGTATCTTTGTTTCACTTTGGCTGCCTCCCTGTATTTCTATGTATTAGTAGATGTGCTACATCTCCCAGTCTTGGCAAAGGGGTCTTATGTAGCAGATGTCCTGTGGGGCCCAGTGGTGCAGTCTCCTTGGTCACCTGAGCCGAGTGCTCCAGATATGTCCCTGGTGTTGGTTGTGTATGTCCTTGTGTTGTAGTTGAGCACTGATTGCTATTGGCACATCAGTGGGTGGGATTGACCCTTAAGCTAACTTTCTGTGAGGACTGGCTCTGACTATAGTGGAGGAGCTGTTGTGCAGGGATTGACCCCATGGAGCAGGATTCACTTTAATCGTGGTCTGACTCTTGTTTAGTCCATCCTTTGGGTGTGTCATTTGTGGCACTAATCGGGTGGTGCTCTGGTGTGGTCTGAAGCTGGCCACCAGGATTGTTGGTTCTCAGGCCTCTTGGGAGGGGCTCTGGTTCAGGTCAAGTTTAGCTGCTGCCTGTGTCTGGCCTGGGGCCACCTGGTAGGAATTACAAAGTGATCTGCAGTTGGTAGCGGCCTGTACTGGGCTTGGATGTGCCTGAGAGAGGTTATGCTGTCACATGAGGCTGTCTGCCACTAATGCTGGGCTTGGGGCAGCTTAGCAAGAGGTACAGGGCACATTGAGGCCAGCCAGGGCTTGTTTGGGGTTTGTAGACCTCTGAGAGATTTTAGGAAGTTCCATAGAATGGGCCAAGGCTGGCTGCTTGTGTGGATTAGCCTCTGAAAGAGGTTCAACAAAGTGCATAAATTGGATTGGGTGGGGTCTCAGAGAATCACCAGCGTGGGGTGAGAGTAGTGTTAGCCAAGTTGAAGGAGGCTAAGATTTGAGCATGCCTGGCCAGCAGGCAAAGGAACAATGGTGCCTGCTGGCATGTTATTCCCAGAGAGAGCAGCCCCTCCAGCCCTCATCCTGAAGCAAGACAATCCAATTCCTCCTGGTATGTGGCTGACACTTTTCGATCAGCTGTCCCTTCTCTGTTTGTGAATGAGTGAGTCTGTGCTCAGATCCTTTATGCAGAAGGGAGCCTGGGCCTATAGCAGCTCTGTCTCACTCAGACTGAGTCCCTGCTGATTTTCACAGCCAGATGTTGTGGGAAGTCCTCTTCCTAGCACTGGTTCTCCAGGGTGGAGAGCCTGGTGTGGTGAGCCCTTGCTCCTCAGCAATGACCTCGCAGCTAAGCTATCCTTCCTGGTTCTTAACTGCCACATGCTCATGTGAGACAAGCCCGTTTGCGTCTCAACTTCTCCTACCATTTTCAATGTGGCTTCTTCTTTATATCCTTAGTTATAGGAGTTCTGTTCACTAGTCCTCAGGTGGTTCGCAAGTGTGGTAGTTCTACAATTTAGTTGTAATTTTGCAGGGGCTTCATCTATTATTCTTACTCTACAGCTCTTTTTGTTTTTCCTTCTCTTTCTTTTGCCGTTTTTTTTTAAAGGACCTTTCATCTACAGCTACCATTTCTAATTGCCTTATTGTCTCCATGTTGTTTAATTCAGATTTCAAAGTTTGTTTGTTTGTTTGTTTCTTCAGGCAACATCAGTTCATTCTCCCACCTGCATGCTTGCTATCTCTGTGGCAAGAACCCAGAGCTAATCTCGTAATCTGTGGTTGGAGCAAAACAGTCACAAAGGGTCCACTCTTTAAGTAGGGGATATAGATGGGACATTTTCACTTAGAAACCACTAGCATATCAAGCACCATGACTGAAAATCTGATTTACTCATGACATAAGAGGGCAGGAATATATAATATGCCATTGATTTTATCAGTTTTTCCCCCAGTTCATTCTTTAGGTCAAAGTCCAATGTCAGAAGGACATTCTGAACTAAGTTCAAACAGAATGATAAATCCTATTTGCTCTTGAAAGGGTCTGAAGGTTTCCCACAAATTGATAAGCAGATAAACTACCATATATGAATCTGGAACCAAACAAGGATAATAAGGTAAAAGTAAGTGTGACATTGTCTTGTACAATTTCCAGGCGTTTTTCTTTTATATCCATTCCACATTGGCAAGTAAGAGGAACAACTGGGTTTCAGATAAATATTAAGGAAGACATCTTTAATATTTTGCACTAGAGGAAAGCACATGTAGGTGTATCAATACAATAAGTGGGAAAAACAAAAACAGAAATAGAAACCAGAAGCCAAGAGAAATGGAAGGTCTTGTAATAGTATTTTCCAGAAAGGATTCATATGAAGTATTTTTATATTATGCTGATTAGAATATGAAACTAAGTTACATTTGAAGTAATTGAGAGTAAGCTTTTATAGTAACAGTTTATTTTACCACATCTAGGATTTTTACCCATTTGTGATTAAATTCTGCTTTTAGTAGTCATTGTAATTTATGCACAAGTACATGAAGAGAGCATTTATATGAAATCATTTAAAACCTTCAATGACACCTTGTGAACTATCCCCAAAAAGGAACAGATCAACATTTAAAATTTCACAGGCATTCTCACTGATAACATTTCTCAGGTCAAATGGAAGGGAATTCATAAGTTTGACAAGCTCTTCCTTCATTGATAAGGGACATGCAGGAGAAAGAGATTAGGAATAAAGTCAAAATATATTGAGACTCCAAAGAGGAAATATTTTCATCTGTAGATTAGATCATGACACTGATAAGGTATTACTCTACAACATGAGTTTGGCTGATGGGCCAGGGGAATCTTTTGAGTCCAGAGCCTTTGGGGATAAAATTCAGGAAAGTGGCTATGACAATTATCTTTCTCTTTTGTAATCTAGTCTTTGTGATTGTGTTTAGATTGATAGTATACTTTCTGCTAGACCAGTGGCCTATGTCAACAGGCCAGGAAGATAATACTAAAGTGAAAATTTGAAGATCAGCAAACAAAATGTGTAGCAGATAAAAATGACAAAGCAGTGCTGATAACTGGCGTAGTAAAATGAAATTCATTCCCAATATCCCTTAACAATAAATGTAGTATCAGAATGCTCTATTCCACAGGCATGTTGGTCACAGTTGATGAGAAACACAAAAGCTCTGATAATTTTTACACTAGTAACAAATTCATAGGTGACCTTACAGCCCTAAATGAGGTTATGTCTTTTTCTCCATAAATTATATTTCTCTTTCACCGTAATTTATATGGATGCCAATTGTTTCAGTAAGATAAATTGCAATTTTTTATGTGATACATATGTTAAAACAAGAATATTGCATGCGATAAGGATTTTACTGCATATATTTTAGAGAGCTTTTCAAAATTCACACTTTCAGCTACATAAGCTTCTCAATTTGAACCATAATGGAAAACCATTGTACAGTTGGTAATTGAGCATCTATTGCTTGTACAACACTGTGCTTGCTACTGTGAAGGTTATAAAGACAACCTCAGGAAATTAATCCTTCTACTACCCTGAGGATTATTCATTTTTTAAAAATAAAAACTTGTAGGTGCACTTCCATATGCCTGCTATACTTGTGTATTTGAGGTAGACTGCTAATGTGGAGATAAGACAAATAGCAATAATTTGGGGAAATTATTAGATAATTCAGTTTAAAAAATAGGCTATTGTGATGGAAATAGAGAGGGAAGGAAAAATCCAACTTAACAATCTGTACTGATTTTCAACTAAATTGAAGTCTTATAGTATAAATCTAAATTTTCATTTGCTTATGCAGAAGAGAGAACTGGTCGCATTTTTTTACATAATACTTTATTATAACAGAGACTATCATGCTTGAGTTTTTTCCTTTTTATTAATTGACCTTTGAAAATGTTTAGTGATGGGGAAATTGATTTCAAAAGTGTCTTTAAATTCTTTAAATATCATATTCTATTAAATGTAAAATTCTCAAAAATAGTGTGAGCTACTCTTGGTTGTGAAATTGTCCTTGAAGTAAGTTGTGTTCTAATTCATCCTTCAGAAAGAGGAATTCCTCTTCCTCATTTCTGGTGTGCACAGAGTATAATTTTTTTTCCATTATCCTGTTCTTTCCTTTTTTGCTATTTCTATCAATATTGCTAACATGAAATAAAGTTTATTCTTAACTTCAGGTCTTTTGTGATTTTATATGCAATAAATCTTTTGCTCAGAATTAGGAAAATAGTTTGTGAAGATTGAAGGGTATGAAGGCAATGCATGGTTTATTTTCTTTTTTCCCCCAGCCACCTTTCCTATTAGACATATACCTGAGTCTCTGAACTAGAGATTTCTAAAACCATATAATTAGAACAACAATCATCTTTTAATAGCAACATACATCCTTCAAAATGAAATCTAAAATGAAGAGTATTTTTATGCTGAATTTGTAGCCCAAATCAATACATAGAAAAGCTGAAGTGATTTGACATAATATTGTCTGAAAAATAAATGCAAGTAGCCAGAGTAATAGAAAGACAGAGTTTAAAATATAACATAAGAAAATCTTCAAAAACTTTAGAATGATCACTTCCATGGGCCTCCATGAAAGAGCCTTCAGGAAATGTTTCAGACTGCTAGAAAATATTCGTTGTTATATTGTCCTCATTTTATGATGGTCTAACTCTCATGTTTCTGATTCTGAGAGAATAATCTGATCCTGATTTTGATCATGCTTCAGTGTCTGTGGATTTGACTTTGAATATGTTCCTATTACCATTTGAATCTACATTCTGACTTAATTTACTTGTACCTTCACCTTTCTTGGCATAGCCTGTGTCATTGCTTGAGCTACAGTTTCAAAGCTCATTGAGCAAAGTCTGTTGACCACAACCTCCAAATCACATGTATAAGGGATTTGCAACATTCATTGCCAAGAGAACTAATGAGTAAGTATGAAGCGTTTCACATAAATGTACAACAAACATTTATTGGATGTTTCCGGTCCTACATGCTAGGATAATGATTAATGTCTTTATCAGTTAAAATAAGTTTGATTAAAAATAAAACTCAGCAAGGCATGATATTTTTTAATAATAAGGGGAAATTGTTGGCTTACTTAAATTGTAAGTCTATAGATAGAAATAACTGATGGGTGAGTTACCCTATGGCTCAACATGGACTAAGTTTATCTCTCTTGCTTTTTTAAAATCATAGTATTAGATGCTAAGTATTAGATACTTTCAGAATTTTACTTCCCTCATAATTTCAAGACAGCTTCCAGTAGCTTTCAGGGGTAAATTTTCCCTTTTTCTCGCAGAAGAAGAAAGTGTTTTTAAGCCAGCACTGGCACTGGAAGTAAAAGTCCTGAGTCGGCCGACAATCGCATAGGTTACATTACCTTACAGGGATCACCAAACTTCAGCCCTTGACTAGAAAATCCAGCCAGTGATCTGTTTTTCTATGGGGAGGATAAGAATGACATTTACATTTTAGATGCCTGAAAATAAAAAGCAAGAAGGATATACAACAGCAAACTGTGATCTGAAAATCTAAAATATCTGTGTGGCCCTTTTCAGAAAAAGTTTGCTGACCATCGCCTTGAACAATCATGCCAATCCTGTAACATTTTATGTTGATCAAAGGGTTGAGTTATGCTGATGTGGACTGGAACCAGTTCCATGGACACCAGATGGCTGAATCAGGGCGACAGATACATTTGCAGGCTAGCGGTAAGCAGATGGATGATTGACAGAAAGCAAAAAGTTGTCCACCATGCCACCCTTGAGGAGGTGACAGAGTAGTAGAGGCAAATAAACACAACAAGTAAAACATGACAAACCACCATGCTATAAGTAAAAATGAGATGCATTGTTTTTAAGTATAGATGAAGGAAGGACCAGTTTCATGCAGATGAGACAGGCAGAATTCATTTTGGAGAGAGGTAGTTTAGAATGCAGCCTGAGTAGATAAGGATGTGGAAAATTAAAAGGGAGACTTGAGAGACACAGGAGATAAAATATACAGGGAGTCTAAAATATACGTAGCTAACAGTACTGTAGTTGCAATACACAGTCTTCTAAAACATCAAATTCAAAAGCTGTTGTCTGTTTCTGCTTATACAGAGGGATCAAAGGAGACATCCAAAATAATCTCGACTGTCCTTTTGGTATCCTTGGAATCTGAGTAGGCTGTGGAAGAATCTGTACAGACACATATTTAATCTCTTCCTTAAGATTTTTTATGGAAATAAGGCACTAAACTAGGGGTTATATAAATGATATCAAATAACATGTTTCATGCATCAAGGCTTATGTGACTGAAATCATGGTTTCTATCAAGAAAAGATAGAATATTCTCATAAGAACTAATAGGAATGTCTAGAGACAGAAGGGACTTTCCTCAACATGATGAAAGGCATTTTAGAAAAATCTACAGCAAAATCATATTCAAATGGTGAAGACTGAAATCTTCTCCCCCAAGATCAAGAACAAGAAAAGGGTGTCTACTCTCACCACTGATGGGATTTCTAGCCAGAACAATTAGACAAGAAAAATAAATAAAAACAGTTTATATTGGAAAGGAAAACAAATTATCTCCATTCATCGATGACATGATTCTATATTTAGAAAACTCAGAATAATCCAAAAAAAAGGCTATGAGAGCTAATAAACAAATTCAATAAAGCTGCAGTGTACAAAATCAACACAGAAAGATCAGTTGTGCTTTTACACACTTGTGATGAAAAATCCAAAAAGGAAATTAAGAAAGCAATTCCATTTACAACATCATTGAAAGAATAAAATATCTAGGAATAAATTTAACCAAGGAGGAGAAAGACTTATACAACAAAATCTGAAAAAACATTGCTAAAAGAAATTGAAGGAAATCTAAACAAATGGAAGGACAGTCTTTGTTCATGGGTAGGAAGACACTATTGTTAAGATGTCCATACTACTTAATCTACAGTTTCACCACAATTTCTATCAAAATTACAATAGCATTTTTTTCACAGAAATGGAAAAGCCAATCTTCAAATTCATTCGGAACCATAAGGGTCCCCAAATAGACAAAACAATCTTGACAAAGAACAAAGTTGGAGGACTCACACTTCCTAATTTCAAAACTACAAAGCTACAGTAATCAAGATAGTGTGATACTGGTATAAGGATAGACACATAGAGCAATGAAATGGAATTAAGAGTCTAGAAATGAACCCATACATGTATGGCTAATTATTTTCAACAATGGTGTCTAGTCCATTCAATTGGCGAAAAATATCCCTTCAACACATGGTGCTAGAACAATTGAAATTCCACATGCAAAAAATAAAGTTGGAACCCTACATTTCATCATATACAAAAATTATTTAAAAATCGGTCAACAACCTCAACATAAGAGCTAAAACAATGAAGCTCTTAGAAGAACCATACAGGTAAATCTACAATTTGGCAACAAATTGGTGTTATTAGATATGACATTAAAAGCACTAAAAAGAAAAGAAGAAAACAGATAAATTGAACTTGAGCAAAATTAAAATCTTTTGTGCAAATGACATTATATATGTAGACAGTGACAACCTACAGAATGGGAGAAAATACTTGCAAATCATACTCGTATACACGATAAGGGCTTAATATCCAGAATATATACAAAACTATAATTCAATAACAATGATAAGCAACCCAATTATAAATGGGTAAAGTTCTTCAATCAGCATTTCCCTAAGAAAATATACAAATAGCCAATAAGCACATGAAAAATACTCAATATCCTTAGTCGTTAAGGAAATGCAAATTAAACACACAATGAGGTACCATTTCATACCCACTAGGCTGACCATGATATAAAAACCAAAAGTAAGTGTTGGTGAGGATGTGGAGAAATTAAAATGGTTGTGCATTGCTGGTTGAAATGTAAAATAGTGTATCTGCTATAGATAACAGTTTGATGGGTCCTCAATAAGCTACATGTAGAATTAACATGATATATCTAAATGAATTGAAAACAGGGACTCAAAAAGATAATGGTATGCCAATGCTCATTGTAGCATTTTTCACAATAGACGAAAGGTGGAAACAACATACTTGTCCATCAACAGATGAATGGATAAACAATATGTGGTATGTAAATACAGTGGAATATTATTCAGCCATAAAAAAGGAATGATGTTCTGATACATGCTACAACATGAGTAAACCTTGAAAACTTTATGCTAAGTGAAATGAGACTGACACAAAAGGAATAAAAGTTGCATGATGGCAATTTTATGAAATATCTAGAATAAGCAAATTCATTGAGACAGAAAGTGGATTAGAAGGTACCAGGAGCTCGGGAAAGAAGGAAATGGGAAGTTTTACATAATGAGTACAGAGTATCTGTTTGCATTAATTAAAACATTTTGAAAACAGATATGGTGATGTTTGTACAACAGTGTGAATCTAAACCACCGAATTATACACTTAAAAATTGTAAAAGTGGAAATTTTTATGTCTTATATATTTTACCATAATGAAAAAAGAACCATTGTTGGCAGAATCATTGCAGACCTGATCAAGACATTTTCATAAGTACTTTTTCCCATTTATCATTATATAATATGTATTATTCTTGCAAGGCAATTAGAAAAAATAAACAGGTAAGTAAAAAGATATAATATCACCTGGAATCTCATTTCTATAAATAATTATTTCCAGGCTGTTCTTTTGTATGTGTGGCTGACCATGCACATGACTGCAAGCACGTGCGTGTACACACACACACACAACAGTGTGAAATGAACCTAATAAATCCTGAGACTTCATATAACCTAGTTAATGGACAGATCCATATTTAATTTTGAAAATGTTTGATGCCATGATCCATGAACTTTGAAGAATTATATAGTTCTTGACTGATTTTATTTTAAAAATGTCCTGCCTGGGGTTTTTTCAGAGAGAAACAGAGAGCTTCCAACAAACACTCAATAAGTTTTCTATTTCTGGCATTTCCCAGTGAGGAAAACGGCTGGAACTGTCTTCTGTGCTCTTTGTCCATGGCGTTGTCATATTGACCTACCGTTCCATTCCTTACTTCTATATTTGCCCTCACGTGCTATACATCTCTCCTCCTAGCTGGATGTGGCTACCGATACTTTTGGTTCCCATGACCTCTCCACCCAAACTAGACTTTTCTAATGATTCGAGGGTTTCTCCATAATCTCTGTACCTCCCTATTTTCCCTAGGGTGAAAAGGGAAATACTTTAAGAAACATAGCCTTGTCATCCTTTGAATCTTATTCTTGAGTTTTAAAAATTATCATAGAGCATTTCAAAAAAAATCCAACACTCATTCATCATAAAAAACCAACAACAACAAACTTTCAGCAAAGTTAGAATAGTGGGAAACTCACACAACTGGATATCTGTATGTAAAAAAATCAACCAAGACACAGACCTTACCCATTTCTTGAAAACTTAACTCAAAGTGAATTATACCTCAATATAAAATGCAAAACTATAAAACTTCTAGAAGTAGGAAAAGTTTATGTGACTTTGGGTTTAGTGATGAACTTTACAACATGAAAAGCACAAATTATTAAATATAAAATTGATTATCTGAATTTTATTAAAATTGAAAACTTCTGTGAAAGAAATTGCTAAAGAAGTGAAAAGACAAATCATACAATGGGAGAAAATATTTGCAAAATGTATCTGATGAAAACTGTGTATCTAAAATACAATAAATTTCAATACAATAGTGTGGATGAAAACAAAAACAAAAATGATTCTATGGAAGGTTACCTTACAGGGTGATCTGATCATAAATTCCTAACTGGGCAGATGATGGTGAGTAGTCACACCCAGGCATATAACTTTTCAATAAAAGGTTTATCTTTGCGTAAGCAAGCCCTGCCCATTGTTTCTGTGAATGTAGTTTAATACACCTATGAAATAACCACCTCAAGAGAGTACGTAATCTTATTAACTCTCTTGTAATCCAATCCTTGCCTTGTTTTCTCTCACCTCCCCTTAATCTTCCTTAATTTCAAATGCATAAAAGAAGCTGAAAAGCTGTTATTCTCTGGAGCATTTGAGATTTTGCTCCCTGGTATATGTCATCAGCTTGATTCAAATAAACTCATAAAAATTCTCTACAAGTTTGGATGTTTCTTATGTGGACAATAGGAACTCTTAAAACTGAACAATAAAAGGCAAAAATCAATTAAAACATGGACAAGAGTTCTGAACAGACATTTCACAAAGGACCATACACAAATGGTAGGTAAATATATGAAAAGATGCTCACCATCACCTGTCACTAGGGAAATGCTAATTGAACCAATTAAAAATAACACTACACTCTACTAGAATGGCTAACAAAATGGACAATACCAAATGCTAACAAAGATGTAGAGCAACAGGAACTCTCAAGCATTCTGGTGACAATGCAAAATGGTCAACCACAACAGTTTGGAAGTTTCTCTCAAACTAAACACAGTCTTGCTATGTTATCCAGAAATAATACTCCTACATATTTAGCCAACTTATTTATAAACCTATGTCCATATAAAACCAGCTCACAAAAGGTTATAGCAGCTTTATTTATAGTCACTATAAACTGGAAGCAACAAAATTGTCCATCAATAGGTGGACAGATAAACAAACTATGGTACATTCATAACAACATGTGGTACATTCATGTGGAATATTAGTCAGAGATTTAAAAATGAATAATTTTTCTGTCAATCTAGAACTTCTCTAAAAACAAAGTCTATTAAAAATAGAAATGAACACGAATAAAACAAATTCTGCTAATCAAAAAAATAACAAAAATGAGCTATCAAGTCATGAAAAGACATGGATGAATCTTAAATGCATATTGCTAAGTGTACGAAGTCAGTCTGTTAAGGCTACATAATAGGTGATTCCAAATATATAATACTGTAGACAGAGTAAAAAGATCAGTGATTGTCAGGAGTTTTGAGAGGATGAGTTGAATACATGATACACAGGAGATTTTTTCAGGAAAGTAATACTAATCAGCATGATACCATAATTGTGGATAAATGACATTATGCATTTGTCAAAATACACAGCACAAAGAATGAAACTTAATTTTGCAAATTAAAAAAAATAATTTAGGTGAGAGGGGGATGAAATTCATAATGTTACAAACAATCTAACCATACTGCAAATGTGTGAAACAACCTCCCTGAAGGGAGTGAGGGAAAACGTGGTGTCTTCCAAAGCTTTGAAAGTGACTAAAGTCAGTAAGACTTAAAGCAAAAGGAGCTGTACATAAGCACTGCATTCTATTTGACAAACTTGTTTCTTGCCATGATATGGGTTAACAATTCTGACACCTTTATACATGTATTCTTGAATTGAAAATGAAGCAAACAGATGATGATAGCAGGAACCAGGTTTTTCACTGTTGGAGTGGAAGGTTGTAGACAACTAGGGAGAAACCTAGAATGCTCCATATGGTAATGGATTAAAGTTAAATATATCAGTATAAACTTATGCTTAACTTAATAAAAATATTGATGGCTACATATAGAAATATTTATAGATAAGTGCACATATGTGTATTAGTACACACACACACACACACACACACACACACACACACATATCCTTGCTATGTTCTCTGAGAAGGCCTAGAGGAAAGATACCCCACTAGCACCAAGTATATCCAGCACTCATATCTTACTTTTCAACACCATGTTTCAATTAAAGGTATTGAGGATATTTGGAGAAATGGTCATTTGTATGAGAGTAACAAGAAAACCTGAAGCATCTTGTCATGCTAGAAAGTAAGAAAGTACTCAAAAACAAAAACCCACCCACAATTATGTGGGTATGGTAAAGGGACAGAGGGTGCAATTGAAAGAGCTCAACAGCTGATGGCCAAAGCTGAAATAATTGGAAAGACAAAATAAAGTAGTATTGGATTATAAGCCTCACAATAAAACTATTTTCCACAAAGTCATACTTACATAAATTAATTATTAAATAAATAAATTGGGAGAAGAAACAAATCTCACATGCAGAAGAATCCCAAATAATGTATGTTGATACTCTGCCCTCCCTGAGGTAGAGCATAACTCCTTACCCTTTAAGTGTAGGCTGCACATATTGACCTCCTTCTAAAGAGAGTAGTATAGTGAGAGAGAACAAGAGCAACTTTACAGTGGAGAAATCTGGAAAATATTACCTCAGCCAGTTGATCAATGTCAATACTAAATCAGGTTGATTGCATGTATGTTATCGTAGGCAGAAAAAATAGGGTCATGGGGAGAGCAGGAGGAAGAGAAGGAAGGAGTGGGAGAAAACAAAGGAGGGAGGAGATGAGACAATTCTTAAGAAAAGGTGCAGCTACCAGATCAGTCATAACTACATTTCGGTGGCTGAGAACAGATCCAGGATGCCATCTTGTCCCTCAAGGTGAACTTTAGCTAATTAGCATTGCAGTTAGGGAAAATCTCCACCCCCTGTGCCCATGACAGTTCTGACAAGAGCCAAATTAGGACAAAAAAAATCCTACTTCCCGACAGGAAGGAGTGTCAGTGAGGACTCACCTAGGAACGCCTATACCATAACCGTAAAACTTGAATATTTCACAGCCTCATTTGAAAATAATAAATTCCTAGCCTTCTTTGCTCTTCGGAGCAGTTGCTTTTCTCCTGGCCAGCCTGTTTCCAGCCTGTTTGGGAGTGAACTATCCTGTTTTCTTTTAATAAATCCACTACTTGCTTGGCTTATTTGTTGCGTCTTTGAATTCTTTCCTGTGACAAAACCAAGGACCTGTTTCTGACAACATGTATGATGAAAATGGCACTTTACTTCTGTAACCTTCTTCCCAAATACCTATAACCCAAATCTAAATATGAAGAAAAAAATCAGAAAATTCCCAATTGAAGGATATTGTATGAAATATCTGATCAGTACGTCTCAAAACTGCATCAATGACAAGGAAACTGTCATAGACAAGAGGAGCCTAAAGAGACACAATGACTAAATGCAATGTGGTACATAGGATGAGATACATGAGAACAGAACAATTTACTTCAGGTAAAAATTAAGAAAATCTGAATAAAGCATAGACTTTAGTTAGTAACAATGTAACAATATTAATTATTACCAGTGTACTATATTAATGTAAGAAGTTAATAATAGATGATAGTGGGTATAGAATATATGGGAACCTCTGTTCTATCTTTGCAACTTTTTTCTAAATTTTAAATTATTCTAAAATCATTTTTTTAAATATAGAAATAAAATGATCACAACTATGCAAGGAATACTAAAACAATAATGTCATCAAACTGGGAATTTCAATAAAATTTTCTTGATAATTTTACAAGTCAATAAAAAATTAGTAAGAATATGGAATATCTGGACAAAATCATTGAAATAAGGAAGGTGTATCCAGAGGTTGAGAAATGCATGTTATTCTCTAGGACACATGGAATAATTATAAAATTTGACCAAGTATTAGGCAATCATGCAAGCTGCAACATGTATCAAGGAATCAGTATCACATAGACCAAAACACTTGGACTATAATGTAATTTCTAAATCAATTACTAGAAAGCAAAACAAAACCTCACAAAGTTCTAAAATAACTCATTAGTCAAATTAGATAGTGTGATTAGAATTATAAAATATGTAGTGCTGAATAATTATGTAGAACTGAATAATAAAACAGCAAACTTGTACGATTCAGGTAAGGTGGTCCTTAGGGGAAAATGGATAACCTTAAATGGACATATAAGGAAACAGTCCTCTAACTGAATGAGAATAATAAATGAACATGCTAATCTATAAGGAAGGAAATGATGAAACTTAGAAACGATACTATTGAGGTAGAAAGCAAAGATACAGCAGAGAGAAAAATAGTTGCTCTTCTCAAAGACTAATATTATTGCCCAATTTCTAGCAAGATCAACCAGGGGAAATAGAAAGCACAAAACAGAATTAAGAATGAAAAGTGTGGATAGCTAGAGGCAAAGCAGAGACTGAAATAATTAGAAATTGCTGTGACATGTTTATGCAAATTAATTTGAAAATGCAAATGATGGACTAGTCACTAGGTAAATATACCTTAATACATTTTTAAATAAAAAATACTTTAAAAATATTTACTGATAGTCTTAGTTTCTGTAAATATTATTATTCTGTGAATCCCCACATTTGGAAGACATGACATTTATTCTTTCAAAGGGAGAGTAAATGCCACCCAGAACAAAAAGTCTCCAGTTATTTATTCATTCATTCATTCACTTGCAGATATTTAATAGTACAATGGCCAATACACTGTATTAGGTGTAGATATTGATATGTCAGTCAGATACATGAATCTAGAGCTCATTGCCCATGGAAGCAGTTGGTAATAGAACTAGTAAGATCTCTTTGAGTCTCCTAAGCTTACTCCTTTAAATATATAGTGAGGATATTGTCTTGAAAGACAAGCTTTGTAGCAAGAATGGCTTTTCTAAATGCCAACAGTTTCCTTTGCCTCTTTTAATCTAGCTTTACTATAAAGTAAGAGGTAAGCACTAACGTACTCAGGTCTGGTTCTCTGCCAGCTATGCTCCCATAAAAAGAGTCAGCCTTCTGGAAAACTTAATTGAACCTAGTCATGACTCAGAATGTGGACCTCAGGCCCCAGATCATGTCAGGGGAAAGCTTAATGGCCCCTCCTCTATTTAGCCAACCATGGACAAACAGTGCATTGAAAGGCAGCTATAGCAAAACTTTGCCATCTCTAATTGTTATTACATCCTAACTTGTTTATGCCAAAAGCCAGAAGTTAGGGTTTTTTCCCCAGTCTGATATCAGTGATGCTAGGCATCTGCACTCTAGAATGATTGGGCATTGGACACCTGCTTGATCACTCTGTGAGTTTACTCAAAGAAAGCCTTTTTTTTTTTTTTTTTTTTTTTTTAATCAGGTCAGATGTGTGTTCTGTCAGGTCATTTACTCTTAATTGTATGACATCTAGGTAGAGAGTATTTAGAACGTGAAGCAAAGAGTTTGTCTATCCAGCAAAAGGAGGAAATAAGAAACCCAGGAAAGAGGTAGATGAGATACAGGACAGATGAAGCCTGTGTTTTCTGACTTCTCACAATTGATGTGAAGCAAAGAATGAAGTCAGTGAGTGGTGGGAAAAAGGTTTGCTGTCTGAAAGAACCAGGTATGTTCAAAGAGTTCAAGAGGATGAAACTCCTCTTAAACTTAAAAACACAGTATTTTAAGTTTCCTTAGATGAGCACAATATCTAAAAAAACACCACCTCAAATAGGATGGAAGTGAAAAAAATGGCAATTAGATGCCAGAAGAAACTATAATAACTCATAACTCCCCAATTTCTCATGGCTAGATTAGCCCCATGGGGTCACCCAGATTCCATATGGACCTAGTAAAGGCTGTGTGGGGATTCAGATATAAACAAGCGAACTTCTCTTCTGCCTTCAGTTCCATGAAGCCACCCAGTGAAGAGGTTCCAAATGGAAATTGTGGAACACAATGATTATTAGGAACAGAGGCAATAAAGACTTGATACGATCCTTAACATTAGGAAGCTGGAGAGGGCAGTCCCAGAAAATTTCCCAAAGATTATCCAGAGTTTCATCAATAAAGCCAATCACTAGTGTCAGGTACCAGACCAGGGATGGTCCCCAGCAATCAGAGCCAACGGAATGCAGCTTAAATGTTTCAACAGCCACACATATCTGTGAGAGCATAGAAATTTTTTAGATTAAAGCATCTCTCAAATAATGACTAATGAGGTTCAAGAGGACACACCTGGGGGCGGCCGGATGACTCAGTTGGTTAGAGTGAGAGCTCTCAACAAGGTTGCCAGTTCAATTCCCCATGGGATGAAGGGCTGCACACCCTACAACTAAAGATTGAAAACAGCGACTGGACTTGGAGCTGAGCTGTGCCCTCCACAACTAGATTGAAGGACAATTACTTGGAGCTGATGGGCCCTGGAGAACACTGTTCCCCAATATTCCCCAATAAAATTAAAAAAAAAAAAGTACACACCTGGATCTGAGTTCTTCCTATACCAGATTGATGCATAAGCATCCATCTACCTCTTCATACCAACTTGGATAGGAAAAGGATAAAGGAAGATAAGAACAGTGAAAAAACTGCATGATTAACCATAATAAACTTGGTTAACTTGAAAAAGATTGCTTTAAAGAAGGAGACTGATAAATTTAAGACCCATGTAACTCCTATTTTGTTATCTAGCAAGAGATAATTGTATAATTAAAGGTAAAAGTATTTATAGAAAAATTCTGACCTCATTATAAATTGTTCCCACATGGACTTTATTTAAATACCTCTATAGTACCTCCTCCTTTCAAGTAACCTCTAGAGGATAGTTAATTTTTTTTTCAAAATGATTACAAAGCCCAAAGTTTTTTCTCCCTGGAAATGATGCCAATTCATGAATCTGACTCATCAACTCCAGCCACTGTTCACTCTTCGTAGACTTTTTCTAAGGTAGGGAGCAAGTGTCCTAAAGAAAACAAATTTTCTGTGGATTTGGGTATATAAATAATGCTATGTAGTCAAATTGCAGCCCTAAAATTACTAACTGAGGGACTATTTGCAGACTGGATTTGGTCTACAAATGTGTTTTTGGCAAGCCTATTATTTAACCAATTTGTTTAGTTGCCAACATATAAAGATGCAAATATTTCTCACTAATCTGGATTATTGACTCTGGTTTTATTAGAAAAGACGTTGAAATTGGGCATGCATCCCTTCATAGCAACAAAATCTGTTTCACAGCAACTTTCTCTTTAGCTATGGCAAGATATATTAACTTCACTACTATCTCAACGAATCTCTACTAACATTAGACTCAATCTTTCCCCTTGTTTACATTACCATAATGGCCCTTGTAAGCATAAAAATTTGTGGAACCTTGCCATAGACCCTCATTTATGTGTTAGTGTACCTCTGTGCAAATTTTAATCAAGTTCTGATGATAAATCTAAATGAGTTCCATGGCTTGGTACTTCCCATTAATTTCTCAAGTTTCTGCAAGGAAGCTGCTCTGTGCCATATTCCTATATCCTCATTTATCACAGATTCTAGCTGCTAGACAAATAATATTCAATCTTTGGTGAGAATCTGTTAGCAGTCTTCACCTATTATAAGAATGCTGAGAAAGACTTTTCTTATATCAAAAGCAGCATTCTTTTTTCCTGATAAAATTTGTCATTGGAGGTGTGAATAAAAACCAACTTTCATTTCATAATTTCATAAGTGATGTTTTTATACTAACTAAATTTAATGGTTTTCAAACTTTGCTTTAACCCAATCTTTGATCTGAAATACCCTATTCTACATCACAATATTACCAAATGTATTTATTTTCCAGATAATTCTGACTCCATCATTGCCAACCGTATGAAGTCTTTCTGATTTTTTCAGTTGTATTTCCAAGAACATTAATCAACCCACATTTCTTTTCACTTTGAGTCTTCCATTTGGGAAACCACAAAGATACCCTTAGCTTAAGTCTAAGGTTAAACATTTAACCTAGGAGGTGTCTGAGCGCTACCT